>NC_086333.1:27544066-27881359 GCF_032445375.1 Bacillus rossius redtenbacheri | reverse complement strand
AGCAGCCTGTTGGAACCCTGGCGACGATCCTCACTGCTGTCCTTGCTTCGGTCACGAGGTCCTCAGTGTTTCAAGTTCTGCTGACAGACCAAGATTATTCTTGTGCCGCCGTACTCAAGGGAAGTGAACTTAGTACCTGGAAAAAAATATGTAGATACGGTAAATTACGAAGATCCCTTGGTAATTTGAAACCAGCGTTCTTCGTAAAATTTTAGGTTTAAAATTTGTAACAGTTTACTCGTTGGCAGAAACGGGTCGCTAAGGCCAAGACCATTCTAATGCAGCACAGGAAACTGATCCCGGGTACTTTCTGTTGATTTTCACGTGCTCGCGGCACGTTTCATTGACCTTGAGTCTGGTATCGCACAGATTACTCGGGCGGAGACAATGGGCGTTAACCCCGTCACAAGGCTCTGTTGTAGTTTTGCAGACTCGGCCCAAGAAGTTCAATTTTTAGAACGTAATATCGAAGAATTATGCATTCACAAACGAAAAAAAAGTTCAACATTTGACCTTTGGGAGTATATATTTATTTAAATTCTGTGGAACCGCTGATAATACATTACTCTTTTTTTCTTAAAATTGTGTTTAATAACTTCCCTCAACTTTTGCACATTACTAGCGAGTAAAAAAGGATAGAACCCAAGTTTAATCAGCTGAGTTCTTTACCAGGCAATGTTTTTTGGTCTACTTGAAGCTTCAAAACTGATGTTATTGGCTTACCTGGTGGGAGGGGAAGGAAGTTTATTTTTTAAAAATTCAGAAATTCTAAAGTATCTTTAAAAATCTATAATTCCCATTAACCAAAGGGGGGGAAAAATAGAAAGCAAAAATGGGTAAAAGTGGTTTTATTGTTGTACTCCGCTCGCCAAATGAAATTTATGCGTACGCTTCGATGATCATTACTATGTAGAAATTGAATGCAGAAATTTTTAAGAATTTATTTTACAGACGTGTCTCATGTACACTCACTTGTCTGACCAATATACACGTTTGTATAACCTACATAATTTTTACATTTAGCTTTAGCTTGTAGTCACCAAACGTTGACCAATAGTATTATTGTGGTACAGAACACTCGCGAAAATCAATAATCACGTAGGCCCTACCTACGTTTCCAAAAATTTGCTTACACACTTGTGCTCGGAACTCACTGAAATAAATGTAAGAGAGAAATGTTCAATCGTTCTTGTAGAGCTAGGTGCTATAGCGAAGATCAGTAAAAATAAAGATGATCGATTTTTATACCACAAATAAATAAGAAATCTGCCATCAACATGATGTTTTGTATCTTGGTGGAAATTAAAATGTATATTTTTTATATAAAAATATATATTTGTACTTGTTCTACGATTTTAAGTATTATTTAAGAACAAAATTTTCTTCTTTAAATTATTATTTTTATTTCCTTAATTAGAAAAGTGTTAGATACATAATTTCATGCTTCTATTTAACTGTGTTGAATGTTTATTGGTTTTCCCAAGTTCTTAAAAAAGGGATTGTGTAATTGTTTAAGAGACTGCATGTGTGTTTTCAAACTTATCCTAATGGACATCCCCTAAACATCAGATGTTTTCATAACCAAAATTAAAAAGAATGGCATCTTTTCATTATTAGAATTTTTTATCTCTGTAGCTGTTTCACGTGTTTTGTTGGAGCATTTAAGAGAGCAATTAGCGAGTTTATCTTCATAAGTAATTTTTGTAAACACTGAGCGACTTGACGCAATGGTAAAATATGCGAGTTAAATTCTGAATGATCTGAGTTAGATACCGATTTAGTCATGCTGATTTTATTTCCCGTGTTTTTTTTTTGTTTTTTTTAAATGCTGGTTCGATTTCTTACTACACAACATGGCTGATTTCTTTCCCTGTATTCCTGAAAGGTGTTTGAATGGTGTTGGGCGTGTCCGTACTTGCCATGCTCTCTCTAGACGAGCTGTAGACAGGGACGTAAATAGACTAGTTTCCACCCGGGGCAATAACTTATCTTAACCCCCACCTCGCTTTTTTTCAAACCAAGGAAACGAAAACCTTGCCAAAAAAACCTCTATTCCAAATGTTTTTATTCAACTTGGATGGTGTATGTATGTATGTGTGTGTGTATGTATATATATATATATATATAGAAATTTCCTCTTTAGTAGTATACAAATGTATTTCCTAGATCTGGCGCCGGCGCGTGGATTGTGATTGTCGGTCCGCCATCTTGGATTTGTGACGTCACGGCGGCAAAAATTCCTCAAAATTCCTCAAAAATGACTCAAAATGACTCAAAAATTCCCGTTTTAAGAAAAAATTTCCCGTTTTCGAGGGAAAAATTCCCATTTCGAGGGAAAATTTCCCGTTTTATTCCTCAAAAATCCCAACGGCTAGAAATGTCCTGATAGAGGCTTAAGCATCCTTAACTCAAGCCTCAGTTAAGCCTCTATCAGGATGTGACCTTGACCTTTGACCTTGACCCCGACGGCCATCTTGAATCCACCATCTTGGATGACATCATTTCGTTTTCTCGAACATTCCGGCATTGTGTTATCCGCCATTTTGAATTATGACGTCACCGTTGCAATTTCCGTTACGGCCGCCATCTTTAACTTTTTTATTCATTATCCGATTTTAACGAAATTTTTTTTTAAAATTATAAAAAAATTTAAATAATAAAATTTTAATAAAATTTTTTTAAAAATCATACATTAACGACACGGAGTTTGGAGTCCTCGGTTCGAACCCGGTGAGGGCAAAGAAAAATTAAAAATGGCGACCGATCCTTCCCCTACGGTGGACGCAGGCATACTGACTCCCTCCACTTTTTTTTTCAAAGCATAAATATATCGTCAGGTAGTATGACGTCATGTCCGCCATCTTGTCCTCGTCTGCTGGAAGCCATCAACAGTGTATCGTCGGCGAGAGTGCGCTGACGCCATGTTAGTTTAATTCTTATCCGCTAGAGTGCAGTAATCATTTATTATTGCTGTGACACCCGACATCTTGTCATTTGGCTGCCATCTTGAAAATCCATAATTATTTAGCTAGAAATTCGGGAAAAATTCCAAAATGCATTAAATAAATTTGTAATCTATATACTGATCGATTAGGTCGACTAAGGTCCTTGGTACGATCTGGGACGATGCAAAAAAATTAAATATAACATCAATTTAACATAATAGTAACAGGTTCGAGGAATTAAACACCACAAGTTCTTTTACAAACATAATATTTATTACATAATGTCTATTCTACTACAGGATCATTTGCGAAAGCCAGCAATCTTATAATCATTTAGTTCCGCAGCGGTGTGAAATGACTAATTCTTAGCTCCAATCGGTTTATACTAGACAGAGTCCAGCCAGAACCTTTACAGACATAGTCCACCTCTTCTTGACAGAGTTTCTGGATACCGTTTTTAACAGTTTGCTTCACATCGTTAGAACTGTAAATTACTGCAGCCGATGTCTTGAATGCACACTTCTTCACTTTGTCATCGAACGGATATGGCTTTCCATATATACAGTCCAACCACAAGTTATATTTCAAAGGTCCGTTTGTTGCTACATCATCAGTAAGCTGATTGATTATCTTCTGTCTGATATCGTCAAGAAAATTACAAATGTCTTTCGACTCACCTAACGTATTTAAATAATAGTAGTCCTTCAATGTTCCACGAAATGCAGACTGCGCCAAGTAGAAACCATTATCGTTCACTTGTAATGCGCCGAACACAGTCTTAGGTTTATTTTCCTGTTCAGACGTCATACCAATCGGTTGCTGCACATCGGTTTTCTTGCTTGTACGCTCACGAGCCTTCAACCTAAACCGAGGAGTCGAAATTTCTGCAGGTAGTTCAGCAGTAGGCACACGGACTTCACCTTTACAGTTTTTCGCATGTCGACGCAAATTATCAATTCTAGTAAACCATTCATGACACTCATCACATCGAAACTTCATGCGAGATGGATTCTTCGTGCATTTGCTCCGCTCATGTCTTCGTGCATCATGAGCAAATGCGAACGACGTATCACAGTAGCTGCAAGGATACCGTGGTGATGAAGACGAACCTTTCAGACCCGATCCAGATACTGACGTTGCCGCAGTAGTACCATTTCCAGGCATTCTCTTATGCACATCGATGCATCGTTGTTGCGACGAAACCTTTACTTTCTGCCGCACAGCAGGACCTTTGCATGCCTTCATGTGCGTTTTCATATTATCTTTTCTGGCAAACTGCTTATGACATTTCTTACAAACAAACATTTTACGATATAGGTTCTTGACACATTCGCTCCTCTCGTGTCGCCGAGCATTGCTATTGTTTGAGAAAATCTTGTCGCAGTAACAGCACCGATGTTCGTTAGTTGTTGTCGATTCGGCATCCATTGAAGTCTCCATTGATGGCGAACCAGCGTTCGCCGAGTTTCCCTGTGCAGCCAGCACTAGCGGCATTAAAGTCTCTTCTGCTGGCGGTACCACGTCTGTTGAAGTCTCCTCCAGTGTTGACATCGACGTTGCCAACGGGATCTGCTCCACCATCGTCGACGCTGACGTCAAGGTTCCCGCAGTCGATGGTACAATCTCCATCGAGTTCGTCGTTAAAGTCGGTAAAGATGCCATCGAGTTCGCAAGAACAGGTAATTACGTGATTAATGCACCAGAAGAAACAAACTAGGTGATCCTTACACCGACGACATCAGTAACAAACTGAAATGTGCTGCCTTTTCGTTGTCGGTGCTTCCAAATGTGCTGCCTTTTCGTTGTCGGTGCTTCCAAATGTGCTGCCTTTTCGTTGATGGTCCTTCTATTTTTAATGTTGTTTTGACTCTAGTATTATTGTAAATGGTTCTTGATTTGACTAGCGTATTATTCCATACGGTGCATGTATATAAGTGAGTCCTAGACAGCAGGTCGCTCAGTTTGTTACTGATGTCGTCGGTGTAAGGATCACCTAGTTTGTTTCTTCTGGTGCATTAATCACGTAATTACCTGTTCTTGCGAACTCGATGGCATCTTTACCGACTTTAACGACGAACTCGATGGAGATTGTACCATCGACTGCGGGAACCTTGACGTCAGCGTCGACGATGGTGGAGCAGATCCCGTTGGCAACGTCGATGTCAACACTGGAGGAGACTTCAACAGACGTGGTACCGCCAGCAGAAGAGACTTTAATGCCGCTAGTGCTGGCTGCACAGGGAAACTCGGCGAACGCTGGTTCGCCATCAATGGAGACTTCAATGGATGCCGAATCGACAACAACTAACGAACATCGGTGCTGTTACTGCGACAAGATTTTCTCAAACAATAGCAATGCTCGGCGACACGAGAGGAGCGAATGTGTCAAGAACCTATATCGTAAAATGTTTGTTTGTAAGAAATGTCATAAGCAGTTTGCCAGAAAAGATAATATGAAAACGCACATGAAGGCATGCAAAGGTCCTGCTGTGCGGCAGAAAGTAAAGGTTTCGTCGCAACAACGATGCATCGATGTGCATAAGAGAATGCCTGGAAATGGTACTACTGCGGCAACGTCAGTATCTGGATCGGGTCTGAAAGGTTCGTCTTCATCACCACGGTATCCTTGCAGCTACTGTGATACGTCGTTCGCATTTGCTCATGATGCACGAAGACATGAGCGGAGCAAATGCACGAAGAATCCATCTCGCATGAAGTTTCGATGTGATGAGTGTCATGAATGGTTTACTAGAATTGATAATTTGCGTCGACATGCGAAAAACTGTAAAGGTGAAGTCCGTGTGCCTACTGCTGAACTACCTGCAGAAATTTCGACTCCTCGGTTTAGGTTGAAGGCTCGTGAGCGTACAAGCAAGAAAACCGATGTGCAGCAACCGATTGGTATGACGTCTGAACAGGAAAATAAACCTAAGACTGTGTTCGGCGCATTACAAGTGAACGATAATGGTTTCTACTTGGCGCAGTCTGCATTTCGTGGAACATTGAAGGACTACTATTATTTAAATACGTTAGGTGAGTCGAAAGACATTTGTAATTTTCTTGACGATATCAGACAGAAGATAATCAATCAGCTTACTGATGATGTAGCAACAAACGGACCTTTGAAATATAACTTGTGGTTGGACTGTATATATGGAAAGCCATATCCGTTCGATGACAAAGTGAAGAAGTGTGCATTCAAGACATCGGCTGCAGTAATTTACAGTTCTAACGATGTGAAGCAAACTGTTAAAAACGGTATCCAGAAACTCTGTCAAGAAGAGGTGGACTATGTCTGTAAAGGTTCTGGCTGGACTCTGTCTAGTATAAACCGATTGGAGCTAAGAATTAGTCATTTCACACCGCTGCGGAACTAAATGATTATAAGATTGCTGGCTTTCGCAAATGATCCTGTAGTAGAATAGACATTATGTAATAAATATTATGTTTGTAAAAGAACTCGTGGTGTTTAATTCCTCGAACCTGTTACTATTATGTTAAATTGATGTTATATTTAATTTTTTTGCATCGTCCCAGATCGTACCAAGGACCTTAGTCGACCTAATCGATCAGTATATAGATTACAAATTTATTTAATGCATTTTGGAATTTTTCCCGAATTTCTAGCTAAATAATTATGGATTTTCAAGATGGCAGCCAAATGACAAGATGTCGGGTGTCACAGCAATAATAAATGATTACTGCACTCTAGCGGATAAGAATTAAACTAACATGGCGTCAGCGCACTCTCGCCGACGATACACTGTTGATGGCTTCCAGCAGACGAGGACAAGATGGCGGACATGACGTCATACTACCTGACGATATATTTATGCTTTGAAAAAAAAAGTGGAGGGAGTCAGTATGCCTGCGTCCACCGTAGGGGAAGGATCGGTCGCCATTTTTAATTTTTCTTTGCCCTCACCGGGTTCGAACCGAGGACTCCAAACTCCGTGTCGTTAATGTATGATTTTTAAAAAAATTTTATTAAAATTTTATTATTTAAATTTTTTTATAATTTTAAAAAAAAATTTTGTTAAAATCGGATAATGAATAAAAAAGTTAAAGATGGCGGCCGTAACGGAAATTGCAACGGTGACGTCATAATTCAAAATGGCGGATAGCACAATGCCGGAATGTTCGAGAAAACGAAATGATGTCATCCAAGATGGTGGATTCAAGATGGCCGTCGGGGTCAAGGTCAAAGGTCAAGGTCACATCCTGATAGAGGCTTAACTGAGGCTTGAGTTAAGGATGCTTAAGCCTCTATCAGGACATTTCTAGCCGTTGGGATTTTTGAGGAATAAAACGGGAAATTTTCCCTCGAAATGGGAATTTTTCCCTCGAAAACGGGAATTTTTTTCTTAAAACGTGAATTTTTGAGTCATTTTGAGTCATTTATGAGGAATTTTGAGGAATTTTTGCCGCCGTGACGTCACAAATCCAAGATGGCGGACCGACAATCACAATCCACGCGCCGGCGCCAGATCTAGGAAATACATTTGTATACTACTCTCTTTAATACATCTAAATTGGATAGTAAGCGAAAAAACTGCAAGTATTTAAATATTAGGCGATATAAATGTACGTATCTCAATATAAATGATTCCATTCTTCTGCCCTGAAACATTTTCTTGCGTTCTAAGACTACGTAAAAATCACTCTGCCAGTTAAACGACCCCGCAAGTGCGGCGGACAAGGCACAAGCGCCGTCTGCTCCCGTCTGCCCCCGTCTGCCCCCGTTTGCCCCCGTCTGCCCCCGTCTGCCCCCGTCTGCCCCCGTCTGCCCCCGTCTGCCCCCGTCTGTCCCCGTTTGCCCCTGTCTGGCGCCTCTGGCTAGAATGTCTGTGCATGCCGGAGTGGAGCGACTCGCGAGGCACCTCGCAGAGCACAACATGTCCATAGCCATAGCCACATGCTGTGTTGCTGCAGGGGTGGAGCGACTCGCGAGGCACCTCGCAGAGCAAAACGTGCCCATAGCCATAGCTATATGCTGTGCTGCTGCAGGGGTGGAGCGACTCGCGAGACACCTCGCAGAGCACAACGTGCCCATAGCCATAGCTATATGCTGTGTTGCTGCAGGGGTGGAGCGACTCGCGAGGCACCTCGCAGAGCACAACGTGCCCATAGCCATAGCTATATGCTGTGTTGCTGCAGGGGTGGAGCGACTCGCGAGGCACCTCGCAGAGCACAACGTGCCCATAGCCATAGCTATATGCTGTGTTGCTGCAGGGGTGGAGCGACTCGCGAGGCACCTCGCAGAGCACAACGTGCCCATAGCCATAGATATATGCCGTGTTGCTGCAGGGGTGGAGCGACTCGCGAGGCATTTCGCAGAGCACAACGTGCCCATAGCCATAGCTATATGCTGTGTTGCTGCAGGGGTGGAGCGACTCGCGAGGCACCTCGCAGAGCACAACGTGCCCATAGCCATAGCTATATGCTGTGTTGCTGCAGGGGTGGAGCGACTCGCGAGGCACCTCGCAGAGCACAACGTGCCCATAGCCATAGCTATAAGTAGTATATAATAGCCGGTCCTGAAACTGGCTTCTGGCTGTGGTGCTTGGTGCCGAGCCACATCTCTGACATCACGTCTATCTGTGACGTCACGTCGGCCATCTTGGACGAGCGTAACGGGACACAGCGTAACGGGACACGGTGTAACGGGACATAACGTAACGGGACAAGTAGATCACGGCGGCCATTTTGGATCCGCCATCTTGGATCCGCCATCTTGGATGACGTCATTTTGTTTTCTCGAACTTTCCACCATTTTGTTTTCCGCCATCTTGGATTATGACGTCACCGTTGCAATTTCCGTTACGGCCGCCATCTTTAACTTTTTTATTTATCATCCGATTTTAATGAATTTTTTTAAATTTATAAAAAAAATTAAATTAATAAAATTTTAATAAAATATTTATAAATATTGAACTTTTTAGACACGGAGTTCGGAGTCCTCGGTTCGAACCCGACGAGGTCAAAAAATTAAAAATGGCGACCGATCCTTCCCCCTGTGGTGGCTGCTGACAGACTGCCCCCCACCACTTTTTTCAAAGCATATATATCGACAGTGAGCATGACGTCATGTCCGCCATCTTGTCTTCGATGTTGGAAACCATCATCATTGTATCGGCGGCGAGAGTGCGCTGACGCCTAGTTAGTTTGATTCTTACCCGCTAGAGTGCAGTAATCATTTATTACTGTGACACCCGCCATCTTGAAATTTGGCCGCCATCTTGAAAATCCGTAATTTTAATGCTAGAGATTCGGGAAAAAGTTCAAAATCCATTAAATAAATTTGTAATCTATATACTGATTGATTAGATCGACTAAGGTCCTTGGTTTGATCCCTGGCCGATACAAAACAACTTTAATTTAAAAAAATACTAAAAAAGTGACAGGATTGAGAAAATAAAAAACACCGCAAGTACTTTTAAAAACTTTTATTACATAAATTCAATACACTACTACAAGCACAAAAAATAATACACAGACATAGAACTAAAGTCTTGTGGATTTCTCGACGTCTGCATCTGCCACCCACGAATTAAAGCGAGGTGGAAAGCCCCACCACTTGACGTAGGACAGTCCTTTTCTTCGTTTTATAATCTTCTCCACCAAGTACGTATCGGGATACAACGTAGGCTGAATCTCTTCGGCATAGAAGCCGCCACGGATAGGTTTGTGGTCCAAATCTTCGAGGTAGTAGGTCCTAGGCTCTGATTCACGAACATGTGTCACATGGAAAAGTTCGGGACTCCAGTTCGCAGTGAAACCTTTCTCGAAGATACCTTTCTGCTTGGAGATTCGCACAATGTCACCGACGTTAGCTTTACGCTTTCGTGGATCTTTCTTCTTCATGTTGGAAAACACTGTTCGAAGCAGGCGATTGTCCCTTACATCCTTTGGCTTCATTTTCGTGGTAGAATGCGCCGCGGAATTATACTCGTTTATTAGTTTCGGCAAGATGTCAAGCCACTTGTAATTTCCGTTAGCCGTGAACTGCCGCCACATCTTGGAACGCAAAGTTCTGTTAAACCTTTCGACAACGGAGGCTTTGACGTTACTAAATGTAGAGTAGTGTTTGATGCCATACTTCTTCATCAAAGCCTTGAAGGTTGCATTGTAGAATTCTTTCCCGAGGTCCGTTTGCAGGTGCGACGGTACACGTCCATCACGCAAAATATTGTTCATGGCCTTGGCTACTTCAGTTGCAGTCTTTGATTTGACAGGTCTAGCCCAAGCGAACTTGCTATAAACATCGATGACTGTCAACATGTACTTGAAACCTTTATTCAATCGGGAATACGGTATCATCTCAACAAGGTCCGCCTGGAATAAATCATCAATTCCACGAACTATGACTTTGCGACGAAGGTATTTTCGTCTAGCAGGAGCATGAAGTTCGTGAGCGATTCCGGTTCGACTCATTGTATGTAGCCGGCTTCCCTCAGTTCTTCAAGTATGGAGACTATTTCGTTGATGTGCGAATAGTTTCCTACGCTAAGCGAAGCATGTAGAATTCTAAGGCGATCAACTAATTCATTAGGATCGTCCCAATATACATAGTCAAATATCTGACCACTTTCTAGCTTTTTTAAACCTTCGCCATGTATTGTTAGTTCACTGAAGAGATTAGCGAGAATGTCGATTTTTTCATGATCTACGTCTTTATATACACCACTATCTGGATCGTTATCGCGAAAATGTGCATTGGTTAGCTCTAGCAGTTTTTTGTACTCTTGTAAGTCTTTGTGAGAATATCCTTTAGGCTCCCTGCGAAACAGCAATTCGTACAGACCAGGAGTCCCGCGCGTTTTGAACTCTTCTACGCGAACGATATTTCCTGGTAGAAAGTCTATTTCTTTAGCACCGAGGAACCACTTATTATGTTTTCTGTACACTCCATAGGTCGTGTCATTATTCCGACTCGTAAACGATATCAGGTATGGTCGGACCATTGCATTCACTTGATGTCCCTTTTTCGGTATTTTTTTCTTGTGCATGGTCTCTGTACTTGTTAAGTCTTCTTCTTCTCGATCTGGTTCATACTTTCTCTTCTTTACAGTTGGCATTTCATCTTCAACTTCTGTCTTCACAATGAAGGCTGGTTCTTCCTTGTTTTTAAGTTCGTCGAGGCGACTAGTGATTGGTTTAAATATCTCCTCATTTTCCATCTCACGTGCAAGTCTGGTTCGTCTAGCAAGTAAATATTTTTCACGAACAGACTGTATAGCTCGATGAAGGTCACTGGCCAGGTCTGACATTGTACTGGCTGAAAACGTATTGCAAGTCCTCTTTATATACTTTTTTATTCATTCGCAGAAACTTCTTTCTTGTGTGTGGCAAAATCTTAATTAGTTGACAAGTGAGATAGTGATGCTTTCAGACTACTTTGAAAAGTCCTCAAATCGTCACGTCTTTGTGCATTCGATACTTCGATCATGTCGCGAATGCGAGAATCCGAGGCTTCCACACGCAGGTCGATGGCAACGAGATACTCTATTATTTCGTTTTTCACACTTTCTACTTTTTGAGACAGTAGTATAATGTATTTGCGGATATCAGAGTCGGGGCATACAGTATGTCTGCTGCTACGACCGAATTTCGAAATGCTATGACTCATGTTTGACGATAAACTGATCGAAACCTCGTCTGTACCTGCCCTTATATAGAGGCCAGTCCTTTACGATGACTATGAATCCGTGCTCGTCTTTCCAACACAAGGAACACATGTCTTTGAATTCCTGAAACGACATGTCGGTGTTTACGTGGTCGTCGTAGGCGTGACGTAAATTAAGTTCGTCCATGCGAAAAAGCACTATAACATTCGCATTATCTCGTAGGAGATGTTTGGGTATTCTACTGTACGTCTGACACAGGTATACGCAGTCTACCTTGACGTGCCTGCCCATGGAAAAGTACTCTTGTATAATACCCTGCTTCTCGCACATTACATCGTCGAACACAAACACGGAATTAGGCTTTGCTTCGTCGGTAGACACCACATCGATATTATCGCTAAACGGAAAATACTCCAGTCCTTCCACCGAGCGTAGAACAGTTGCTAGGCGCTGGTACTTTGGCTGTTGCAACGACTTGGAATACAAGTAAACGTTCTCGAACCGAAGACCGTTTGGCTCCTCCAGTAAACTCAGTAGAACGCACGTCTTGCCACAGTTTGACGGTCCCGCCATTATGCATCGTACAGCAGAAGGCAACAGTAAGCCATGTCGCGATTCGCGACCGCTAGTTTCATCGTTTTGCGTAATGCGCACGGGCAAACAAACATCTTGCTTGACGACCTGCATTGTACTAAATAAATTGTATATAATCAAACACATTTATACTTTCTGGTCAGTTGCGCGTAATGACTCGAAGAGGTAAGAACAATAAACACATCGGTGCAGGACTCGTAAACTCGCTGATAAACAATCTACCATTCGAGCTACACATTCCCGGCTACAGATTTTGCGGCCCCGGCACTAAACTATCGAAAAGGTTAGCTCGCGGTGACGTGGGCATTAATTCTCTCGACGAAAAGTGCAAGCAGCACGATATTGCGTATTCCCTCAGCAAGGATCTGGAATCCAGGCACCGGGCCGACGAGACATTGGCACAGGAAGCTGAAAATATTAGTAAATCGTCGCACGCGGGTCTAGGAGAAAAAATCGCGGCCTGGGGCGTATCTAAAATCATGAAGGCAAAGACCAAATTAGGACTGGGTGCTCGTCGAGCCAGCTCCATCAAGTCAAAGACTAACACACGCAAGACCAAACGCAAGACTGGAGCAGGCATACAAAAAGCCAAGCAAAAATTACAGACTCTCGACAAGAAGATTATAGGAGGATTTCTTCCTTTGCTTTTGCCTGCATTGGGTGCTCTCGGCGGCCTCATCGGTGCAACGAGCGGTATAGTGCGGGCAGTCAACACTTCGAAGAATGAGCGAAAGCAGTTAAAAGAAGCACGTAGACATAATGCAAGCATGGAAGCCATTGCCATCGGTAAAAAAAAACGGCGCAGGACTGTACTTACGTCCTCACAAATCAGGCCGAGGCATGAAAAAGAAACGAAAATCCTAAGTTCTCTGCCGAAACGACCGCTCACCAACGTAGATTTAATAAAGTACGCATGCAAATTGAAAATACCAAATTTCTGCGGCGTGTTTATGCGAGACACTTTACCCAGCAAACCAAAAACCAACGAACGCGCCATAATTAATTTAGACACGACTGCAGGTCGCGGCACGCACTGGGTAGCGTATATAAAGTCTGGAAAAAAAGCTACTTACTACGACAGTTTCGGTAATTTGAGACCTCCGCCTGAACTTAGGCGGTACCTGGGCCGGACCACTACACTGTTCTACAATTACGAAACGGAACAGAGGCCTAATCAAACAAACTGCGGACACTTGTGTCTTCGCTTTTTAACTAAAAAAATAATTTAGCTGACAAATAAAAATTGCTACTTAAAGGTTGTGCAGTGATGATAATTTATTAGTCATGTCGATAACACTTACCTTGACAGGTCACGCATCTGAGCTGCGGGCGGTTCATTTCCCGCCTCTGGATTTAGACGGAGAATGGTGTATCGGACTCGTAGATTTTCAAACGTATAATGCCATACCGAATATCGACGAAGAAAACTGTAAGATCTGCTTCCTGAAAAGCGATGGGACCGCTCATGAAATACAGTTACCTGTTGGATCTTACGAAATTGACGACATTGCAAATTACATCAGGGATATGTTACCACAGGATGTAGACTTTCAACTGCGTGGAAATCCAAACACTCAAAAAAGCATTCTAACATGCAGTGAAATTGTCGACTTTACGAAACCTGGGTCCATAGGTTCGATGTTAGGATTCGAATCAAAGGTGTATGATGCAGGAAGAACGTACGAATCTACGCGCGCAGTAAACATTTTGCCTGTGAATGTCATAAGAATAAACTGTAATTTGGCAAGTGGAACGTATCTCAACGGAAGACTAAGCAACATGCTGCACGAATTTTCGCCGATGGTCCCGCCAGGATATAAACTGGTCGAAGTACCGCAAAGTATCATTTACGTTCCAGTCGTCGTGAAGTGTGCACACGAAGTCGTCGTCAGAATCGTTGACCAGCGAGGACGATTGGTGAATTTTCAAGACGAAGAAATTACATTACGGCTGCACTTGAAGCGATGGGCATAAAGTTCGTAACACCGAACAGTTATAAAAGAAGTCGTATTGACGTGAATAAGAACAGTTCTCTACCAGACATCGGTGCATTAACACCTGACAACATAAAGTATCTTCTTAGTATTGGACACTTGCCGAATAAATATGGAAGACGAAATCCTCAACGTGGAAGATCCGGTAATTTTTGATGACAGCATTACGAAAATGGAATTGCACGAGTACCAGCCTTTCCTGCTCGGACCGTACGCACTTCCATCGGAAGTACGCATTGCTGTACAGCACCAAGATATTTGTACTTTACCTTCACAGTCATTTCTACGTATAAGAGGCATGCTTACAAAGGCGGATGGTACGCATCCGACAACGACGTCAATATCCTGCAATGGTATTCTTCACCTCATCGAGCGCATTACTTATGTACTCAATGGCGTCGAGGTAGACCAGACAAGAGATGTAGGCATAACATCTGCTATGAAAAATTACCTTTCGCTCACGCCAAATGAACTGACTGCTGCAAAGATGGCCGGTTGGGCTCTCGAGGATGAATATAAGCTTCCAATTTATGCCGAAGGAAAGTTCGAAGTTTGTGTTCCTCTGTCCATGCTTCTTGGATTCGCTGAGGACTACAGGCATATAATCATTAATTCGAAACAAGAGCTCGTACTGCTTCTAGCCAACACGCACATTAATGCAATTGTCGTCGCTGCAGAAAACCCTCAAGATGTCTCGCTAACACTACAGTCTATCGAGTGGATGCTGCCCCACATCCAAGTGAGCACCGTTGAACGAGTCAAGATGTTGAAGAACATAGAAAATGACAAGAACTTCGATGTGCCATTCCGATCCTGGAGCCTGGAAACTTATCCTGGCTTGCCTCATAGTCAGCGTATCAATTGGATAGTAAAGTCCAGCTTCGCTACGGAAAAACCAAGATACATCATCGTCGGGCTTCAGACCGGAAGACAGCTCAATGCAGGAGTAAGTCGTTCCTTATTCGATAACTGTCAATTACGTAATGTAAAAATATTTTTAAACAGCGAAAGTTATCCGTACGTTGATATGAACATGGACTTTGAAAGTGGAAGATTTCTTCTCGCATATCAAATGTATGCCAAGTTTCAGCAAGCTTACTATGGACGGAGACAGTCACCGATACTGAGTCCCGACAGTTTCAAGAACAAGGCTCCGTTAATGGTGTTTGACGTTTCCAAACAGGATGATCGATTAAATTCAAACATCATCGACTGTAGGATCGAGATAACGACTAGCGGAAATATTCCACCAAACACCTATGCTTTTTGTCTGATACTTCACGATCGGCTTGCATCGTACAATTGTCGAGACAAACTTGTGAAAATTCTGACTTAAATACTGTTTCGATTGCGATAATAATTCAGTTACGATCGAGCATTGCTAGCGACAAGATGTACTGCAACCTGCAAGGTTTTCAGAGCCAAAACGGCTTTGTTCTCAAAGAAATTGCAGTCACCTCTGGAGACAAGACTCGAACCCGCAGCTTCCGACCTCCGTATCCTTGGAAACTACTAGACGAAAAAAGTAAACGCTCGAACGAATGGCTATGTAAATACTATCACGGACTAGAGTGGGACGAAGGAAAAATTCCGTACCACCAAGTGAAAACCACTATTGGAGATTTACTAGTTCAAAACGAAATAATCTACGTTGCCGGACCCGAACAGAAAAAATGGCTACGAGAACTGTGCGACGTTGGAGCAGCTGAAATCGTAGATATACAGACCGACTATGGCTGTCCTTCCCTGCACAAGCTTAGTGCAATATACGACATGCAGCCATGTGACAAGTTTGAACGTGTCTCTGCCTGTACAAACTCGCAGCTAATGCAGAAATGGCACACACAATGTTAGTAGGAGCCTGCATATATAAATGGCGTACATACGTACGTGCCTTCAGTTAACGTTCGACCTGCAAGAAGATGTTTACATTTCATCCTGCTAACGTGTACGTGAGCGCAAGACCTAGCTTCAGCAGTGTCGAGTACAGCTACTGGGATTCTGGGTATCTACGTACATATACAGAAACCTGTGATGGAGATGCTCAGCATTGGCGGTTTGCTCACTTTCCTGTGTCCTACGAACCGACTCAGCAGCTATTAGATTGTTGCGAACCTGGAAACTGTGCCGTCTATCACATGAGACCGTACACAATCCTTCCTGCTAGCATCGCAGAGGTAGTCGCCTCGTCTGCACGTGCAACACCAAACATGAGCGTGTTGCAACCTGTTGCGGCCTGCGATGCTTCTACGCAGACGTCCAAACGGTGTGCGTCTCGTCATCGCAGTTCAGGCAGTGAATCTGTCCCAACTAGCACTGAGCCAAAGCCCAGGCGTAGACGTGGTCACAGACGTCACCGACCATGTCTTGTCGGAGTTGTCAACGTCGCAGAAGATGACCAGCTGGAAACCTGTGTTCCTGATCCTGTGGCCTGCGAACCAGTTGGAACCGGAGTCGACGAGTCAGTTCGTGCGGCATTAAAGACTTTGCTTGTGAAAATGCTTAATTCCTTAAGCCGGCTACATACAATGAGTCGAACCGGAATCGCTCACGAACTTCATGCTCCTGCTAGACGAAAATACCTTCGTCGCAAAGTCATAGTTCGTGGAATTGATGATTTATTCCAGGCGGACCTTGTTGAGATGATACCGTATTCCCGATTGAATAAAGGTTTCAAGTACATGTTGACAGTCATCGATGTTTATAGCAAGTTCGCTTGGGCTAGACCTGTCAAATCAAAGACTGCAACTGAAGTAGCCAAGGCCATGAACAATATTTTGCGTGATGGACGTGTACCGTCGCACCTGCAAACGGACCTCGGGAAAGAATTCTACAATGCAACCTTCAAGGCTTTGATGAAGAAGTATGGCATCAAACACTACTCTACATTTAGTAACGTCAAAGCCTCCGTTGTCGAAAGGTTTAACAGAACTTTGCGTTCCAAGATGTGGCGGCAGTTCACGGCTAACGGAAATTACAAGTGGCTTGACATCTTGCCGAAACTAATAAACGAGTATAATTCCGCGGCGCATTCTACCACGAAAATGAAGCCAAAGGATGTAAGGGACAATCGCCTGCTTCGAACAGTGTTTTCCAACATGAAGAAGAAAGATCCACGAAAGCGTAAAGCTAACGTCGGTGACATTGTGCGAATCTCCAAGCAGAAAGGTATCTTCGAGAAAGGTTTCACTGCGAACTGGAGTCCCGAACTTTTCCATGTGACACATGTTCGTGAATCAGAGCCTAGGACCTACTACCTCGAAGATTTGGACCACAAACCTATCCGTGGCGGCTTCTATGCCGAAGAGATTCAGCCTACGTTGTATCCCGATACGTACTTGGTGGAGAAGATTATAAAACGAAGAAAAGGACTGTCCTACGTCAAGTGGTGGGGCTTTCCACCTCGCTTTAATTCGTGGGTGGCAGATGCAGACGTCGAGAAATCCACAAGACTTTAGTTCTATGTCTGTGTATTATTTTTTGTGCTTGTAGTAGTGTATTGAATTTATGTAATAAAAGTTTTTAAAAGTACTTGCGGTGTTTTTTATTTTCTCAATCCTGTCACTTTTTTAGTATTTTTTTAAATTAAAGTTGTTTTGTATCGGCCAGGGATCAAACCAAGGACCTTAGTCGATCTAATCAATCAGTATATAGATTACAAATTTATTTAATGGATTTTGAACTTTTTCCCGAATCTCTAGCATTAAAATTACGGATTTTCAAGATGGCGGCCAAATTTCAAGATGGCGGGTGTCACAGTAATAAATGATTACTGCACTCTAGCGGGTAAGAATCAAACTAACTAGGCGTCAGCGCACTCTCGCCGCCGATACAATGATGATGGTTTCCAACATCGAAGACAAGATGGCGGACATGACGTCATGCTCACTGTCGATATATATGCTTTGAAAAAAGTGGTGGGGGGCAGTCTGTCAGCAGCCACCACAGGGGGAAGGATCGGTCGCCATTTTTAATTTTTTGACCTCGTCGGGTTCGAACCGAGGACTCCGAACTCCGTGTCTAAAAAGTTCAATATTTATAAATATTTTATTAAAATTTTATTAATTTAATTTTTTTTATAAATTTAAAAAAAAATTCATTAAAATCGGATAATAAATAAAAAAGTTAAAGATGGCGGCCGTAACGGAAATTGCAACGGTGACGTCATAATCCAAGATGGCGGAAAACAAAATGGTGGAAAGTTCGAGAAAACAAAATGACGTCATCCAAGATGGCGGATCCAAGATGGCGGATCCAAAATGGCCGCCGTGATCTACTTGTCCCGTTACGTTATGTCCCGTTACACCGTGTCCCGTTACGCTGTGTCCCGTTACGCTCGTCCAAGATGGCCGACGTGACGTCACAGATAGACGTGACGTCAGAGATGTGGCTCGGCACCAAGCACCACAGCCAGAAGCCAGTTTCAGGACCGGCTATTATATACTACTGCTATATGCTGTGTTGCTGCAGGGGTGGAGCGACTCGCGAGGCACCTCGCAGAGCACAACGTGCCCATAGCCATAGCTATATGCTGTGTTGCTGCAGGGGTGGAGCGACTCGCGAGGCACCTCGCAGAGCACAACGTGCCCATAGCCATAGATATATGCCGTGTTGCTGCAGGGGTGGAGCGACTCGCGAGGCATTTCGCAGAGCACAACGTGCCCATAGCCATAGCTATATGCTGTGTTGCTGCAGGGGTGGAGCGACTCGCGAGGCACCTCGCAGAGCACAACGTGCCCATAGCCATAGCTATATGCTGTGTTGCTGCAGGGGTGGAGCGACTCGCGAGGCACCTCGCTGAGCACAACGTGCCCATAGCCATAGCTATATGCTGTGTTGCTGCAGGGGTGGAGCGACTCGTGCGGCACCTCGCAGAGCACAACGTGCCCATAGCCATAGCGACCAGCAGCAGCATGCGCGCCACCAGGCTGAAGATGTCGAGGCACCAGGAACTGTGGAGCCTGTTCAGCCACACCGTGGCGGCGTCGTCGGACCCAGAGGTGAAGCGAGGCAAGCCGGCCCCGGACATCTTCCTCGTGTGCGCGTGCCGGTTCCCCGACAAGCCGCGGCCAGCGCAGGTACCACACCACTCTCTCTCTCTCTCTCTCTCTGTCTCTCTCTCTCTGTCTCTCTCTCTCTGTCTCTCTGTCTGTCTCTCTCTCGCTTTCTCTCTCTCTCTCTCTCTCTCTCTCTTGCACCCGGCCCCAGCAGTGACGTGTTGACGTAGTGACTGGGTCGCATTCAGTGGCTTTCCCTGGATTTTGCTCGCGGGGGGGGGGGGGGGGGGTCAGGCAGAAGGGTAGGGCCTTTCCGGGGGGTCTGGGGGGTATGGAATACCCCCCAGCTAGGCGGGTGGTCCGGGGGTCCTCCCCCGGGAAAATTTTGAAAAATACGTGTTCAATATTGCTGATTTAGGCTATCTAAAAGTACTGTTTAATTAAACATTTATGCACGTGTCATTGAATTTATTTTAATATCATACTAAATATTTATTTTTTTCCATTTTATGAATTTAATGATAGCAATTTTTTAGCCCTGGGGGGGGGGGGGGGGTCCGGTCCCACTCGTCCCCCCCCCCCCCCCCCCCTAGGCACGCCCCTGGTCGCATTGCAGCATTTCCGTGGTTGTATCCCACTGAGCCCACGGGCATAGGCCTGCCTCTTTCAGATCCTGTAACATACAGTATTTTTATTTCTTCAAAAGTAACTTCTGCTTTTTTGAGAGACAGTCGGGAGGTTTGGTAGAGTGGTGTCGGCCTCCGTAGCGCAGTCTCCAACGCACCAGCTTTCTGCGCGGGGGCTCTGGGTTCGAATCCCGTGTACAACATGGGTGTCAATTGTACTGTCCTAATCGTCTCTCTTGAGCTTACCCGTAACCCCCGCAACTACAACAACACCTACAATTACACAACGTCTTGGGGTCACATAAAAGAATACAACATTAAGAATTGCCAGTGTACCACTCATCTTTAAAAAAAGTGGTCAGGACGCCAGCCTCTTGATTGCACAACCGTAGGTCGATTCCCAATCAACGTTGGGTTTAAAAACATTATAAACATTTTTATTATTAGCAGTTACGGTTATAGATTTGAAAATATTTTGTAGAAATTACACTTACACCGATATTTGTTCACATGCTATGAGCGTGTTATATATGGTAGAGTTTGTAAGCTGTATCGACAGCAGTAAGATATTTTTAGCAAATTTAATCTCAAATATTATAATATAATATAATTATAATATAGTTAAGCCTCAGAGTTATTAAACGATTTTCGCTTGCTTGACACGTGATCGCGGTCGCGAGATAAATGACTCAAAGGGAGCAATATTCATTCTGAGGCCGGAACTGTTTGAAATCGTGTATGTGCTGTATTTTTGTAATGGGCGAGCGTTAAAATGTCAGACCAGTGTTTTAAAGTTTTAAACATTTAATAAAAAAACTAATTAGATTTGATAGTAACAAATAACTATATTTTTATCAATAAATAAAAGCTAACCGTAAAAATGTTTATACAAATAAAAATGTCTGCGACATTGTTTCATTTCTTCCCAATAATATTTTTTTTCCAATAATACATAAGATTTATATACCTAGAAAAGATGAAAGAAAAATAAAGGGGGGGGGGGAACCTGAAATCCCACCCGGTTTAAGCTTGTGCCAGTTCCCTCATTTGCCGTATACACTCCATACACAGGTTAATTGATCTTTTTTTGTTCTAGAATACATTAGTAGGGAAACGAAATAAATATGAAGAGATAAAACATATGTTTTATCATAAAAATTTGCTTTGGTGTATAGACTGTAATACTGATTAAGACAGTGTAATACTATAGCCGGGAATTTCCCATTATTTCTGCACTGTCAAAATAATTATCTCATTCTCATGTGTTGCAAATATAAAAATAGTGCAAAAGAAAAAAATATCAAAGACGAGTGTGGAATATTTTTAACCAAAATTATACTAAGCTAATACGTTAAATGAAACAAGGTCTCACTAACTATTGTATTAGATAATGAAAATTAATAAAAGCTATTAATAATCTTTAGCTTAAATATTTGCAGGACAATTTTCTCTCATATTTAATTTTAAAAAAACTAATTGATTGATGAATCTAAAATGTTCTATCGCCTTTTAATACATAAATTATTAGCGTTTCATGCAGCAGTATTTTTTTTCAAGTAATACGTATATTCCAGGCATGGACTTACTTTTTATAAAATTATTCTTCTTTATTTTTTTTAAATATTTACAGAGTTCGGTTACAAGGTTACACATATATTCTTCCAAAACAATTTTGCGCTAATCTCCAGTTTGCATCTCATTCATAGATAAACAACCATTTATGGGCCATTTCTATGTTTGTTTTTCGGGGCTGAATGGGTCAGTAAAGAATAGATTATTAAGGAAAAAAATCTTTAATTTTGTAACTGTTTTATAATTTTATTCAGTACTAGCTGAAGTGCCCGACATTTCCCTGGCTAAACACATCTGATATAAGGAACATCACTACTGAGTTTCAAGTCTGTAGGATATAGACTTGAAAAAACGGGAAATTGTGTTTTTTCAGTCCCATCGATTGCTACGTATCAGAAAAACCGGGACGCCAATCTTCAGCTTCATTTTGTGGGAGGGCAGGTAACCCCTAGGCAACACGTGACGGACGCACCAAACGATAGCGCGTTACAAATTCAAGACAATGCCATCTATTGACGAAGTTCTAAACTAAACTGTTATTAGCACCTTTAGTTCGCTAGCAGCTGCGAGCTTCTCTAAGCATATTGGTTTTGCTAAGGAGAAATATAGGAAGAGGCCAGGCCTTACCATATGACCGTGTAGCGGACATAGAGTAATTTGACATAAAATCACTATTTGTGTGTCTATGACCAATCTCCTATGATTTTCTATTATAAAACTGAATTTAGCCATTTTTTCACTCCATTAGGAATGGAATGTCATAATTATATATAGCATATGTAATTCTCTGGCCCATAAACTGTCTATATGCAAAACATCATGTCGATCCGTTACTACGTTTATGCATGAAAATACAACCAGACAAACACCCTTTCGTATTTATAATATTAGTAGGGATTATTAGGGATAATGTTCACTTGTTTATGTATGCTTAAAAAGATGAATATTTATGACAGGTATACGTTGAATATAAAAATAAATATAAAAAAATGGAAAACATTGTACTAAGGTTTAATTATATTTAAATAGTTTCGGTCTTTATTTTTGTGTGTTTTATAATGTAGTCAACATTTGCCACTAAATGTTCCTGCATGTATTATATTTGTGTTAAACAGCTTGTTTTTGAAACAATAATTATGACCTTTATTTTTATTATTATCGTTGTAAAAAGGCTTATTATCATTCTTCCTGTTAATACAAATAAAGCATACGATATGATATTTTTAGCAATTAGTAACATATATTTTTTTACATGATACGAGAACAAGTAGTGAGGTCAGGGTTTACTATTTTACTTATGCTTCGACACAGTAAAATAATTTACCGTTCATTATTGAAATTGTGGTCATTACTTCCAGCCAAAAAAAAGAAAACAATGAAAAAATACCATGTCAATATGGGGGTAATGTTTTGCGTGTAGTTATAATGTGCATTGTTGAAATACATATTTGTTAGAAAATGTTGCTGATTGATAAAGTATTAGCTACTAGCTGCAATACCCGGCGTTGCCCGGGCTGAACACAGGGTGAAGGGGACCTTTTTTCGAAATCAGATGTAGTTAGTAATTGTCTTCTTAATTTGAATGTCAAGTGTGAAAATTAATTTATATCACTTTCAGATCCCGACAGACGTTGTTCTGCCAGTTTATAGTTATTTACCTGGTCTGTATGTAATTTAGACTTTATAAAGCAATATAGAAAAAAGCTGAAAAATAAGAGATTACTAATATTGAAAAGATTCCATTATCTAGCTAATGCTTGGCCTGCACTGCAATGCCTCATTCAGTTTTGTTTTGTAATATGTATGAAGTAGTTCCACATATACAAATCATCTATCCATCTCTATATATATATATTTATCTCTATCTACATCTATATACATCTATGTATCTCTCTATCTCTATTTATCTCTTTATATCTACATAATTATATACTTCCCAATATCTCTATATCTTCTATATATAAGTCTATATAGCTCTATACATCTATAGGTATATATATTTATCCAACCCATTTCATTCTCTATACCTCGCCATATCCCAACTTATCTCTCCGTCTCTATCTCACTCTATCTCTGTCTCTCTTTTATATTTAAATAAATTGTGTCATGCAAAAACAGACAAAGTGCTGCTATATAAAATGAAA
Organism: Bacillus rossius redtenbacheri; assembly: GCF_032445375.1. NCBI lineage: Eukaryota > Metazoa > Arthropoda > Insecta > Phasmatodea > Bacillidae > Bacillus > Bacillus rossius. The sequence continues at coordinate 27,857,860 of NC_086333.1, read as the reverse complement.
TAAACACATTTTTTGACACGGTTCGTGCTCCAACTATTGAAAAATAGTTATACCATCTCAGTAACCTTCATGGGCATGCGCATAACAATTCACCAAAATTTCATCGCAATCGGATGAATGGTATAGGAACGCATACGGCTCAAACAAACGAAAATTAAAGATTTGACAAACGCATCAAACGATGGTGCGTTTAAAATTCAAGGCAACTCTATCTATTGACGAAGTTAAGAACAAAACTGTTATTAGCGCCTTTATTTTACTAGCCGCTGCGAGCTCCACTAAGCGGACTGGTCTCACCAAGGAGAAAAATATTAATTTGCCAGACCTTACGATGTGTATGATCGTGTGTCAGACATAGAGAAATGACACTCACTCACTATTTATTTCTATGACCTATGATTTTTTCTGTTATAAAATGAAATTATCACTTTTTCTGTCCCTTAGGGATGGAATTTCATATCAATATGGGGTCTATGTGTTAATCCAGGTTATAAGCTAGCCGTAGGCCAAATTTCATTCAAATCGATTCAGTAGTTTTTACGTGAAAGAGTAACAAACATTCATCCATACTTACAAACTTTCGCGTTTATAATATTAGTAGGATAATTCTACATTTATTCATGTTGACAGTTTTTTTTTAAATTCCAGTCATATGGTTACGATTGCGACATTGAATTGCAGCCTATTAGCTCGTAAACAAAAACTTATAAAGAAATACTATTCACAATTGTTTTTTTTTAAAACACCATGTACTAGAAGACGAAAAATAATGACTAAGAAAAATACTTTTAACACTGCGTTTAATTTTTCCCAAGAGTTTTCTCTTCTCTTGAAAAGCTGCTAATTAATCCTCAGCTTTTTTCTCTTTTCTTCCTACAATACATCATTATCAGCTATAACCAATCAAAAGTTCTTTCCCGCCAACTGTATATTCTTCTTAGCCATGATTGTCTATTTTGAATTAACTTTCACATAATGATAGCTGTTATTCTCAGTCAACAGCTTAATGCCACGCGACAATTATGAATCATTACATTTGTATGTACAAGGGATATTAGTAAAGTAAGATCCATTTGTTCACTAAAAATATAATAAACTCAAAGGAAAGTTTTTATTGACAGTTTTAGTTTACTACACATCAACTTCATATTCTCACATAATTGCCATTCCGTTGCAAACACGTTTCGTTAACGCTGCACAGGTTTCTTTCACCGCCTGGGAATGGAACGGACGCCATGGTCATAAGCATCACGGACTTCGAACACGCAATGCTTGTACCTACGTAAAGACGTTAAGTAAACATCTCCAAAGAACGTTTAACAACCTACGCACTCGAGTCAAAAAATTATGACTAAAATTATTTTTGGGACGAAAAGGGCGTCAATTTGTTTGATTTTATGAAACGTGGGTCAAAAATTACAGCAAATATTACAAAATTACGATTGTCAATATATTTAATTTCCAGGCAGCAAACTTCTATGCAGAAGGGTTAAAGAAACTGATGCAGCGTTGTGAAAAGTGCTTGAAACTGAATTGAGATAACGTGAAAATTTTAAGTAGATATGTAGCATACTAAAAATGTCAATAAAAATTGTTCTAACGAGTTTATTATTTTTTAATAACCAAATGGATCTTATTTGACGAATATCCCACGTAGAAGTCATATCAAGCCCACGATATATTGATTCTGTTAATTCTGATATACTTAATTGTAAACGCACCAATCTTTCACGTTACTGTCATCGATTGGTGAACTACGTTTGTAAAACGAAAAGTAAATATGGTTTTATACTAATCTTTACTAATATCAATAAGTGTATTGTCTAGGTTTTAACCATAATGTATGCACGTTTTTGAAGAAAGGGGCTTTGATGAGAGCATCGTTGTCTTACATATCCAGCAAGCATCATTTCGAAATCTATATTAGTTAATTAGTTATAAGCATAATGAAAATAGCATTGAATCTTATGAGGTTAACGCGGGTTGCGTAGTGCCCCTTAAACACTGGAGTGGCCTCTTAAGCGTAGGCCATTCAATTGTAATTGAGATCTGAGTAGCTCCAAGGCGTACTCTCTAGCATACTGGTGGATGAAGTGGTGCAGTTTGCTGCGAGTGGTTGTGCTGAGCGCAGTGCCTGGTCGTGGAAGACGCCCCGAACGGAGTGGAGGGCGCTCTGGCCGCCGGCATGCAGGTCGTGATGGTGCCAGACCCCAGGGTCCCGGAGGACAGGACGAAGCGAGCCACCAGAGTTCTGGCCACTTTAGAAGACTTTAAGCCACAACTATTTGGCCTTCCAGCTTTCCCAGAGTAAAGCTTCACAAAGTTTACTTAACTCTCTCAAATTGCCTAGTGGTGAAATGTTAATAAAGTGCTCAATTTTCTTATGTATACATCTCATTGAATTTATAATTTGGCTGTTTTCAAACTACAACTTTAATTTTATTTCCAATCATTGAGACCTACCTATTATGAAATAATAATATCACTGTGTTAAATTGTTATTTTAATCAGTATATATATATATTGTGATATTTCTTTTTTAAAACAACATTGTCTCTGTTTCCTACAATAGAAGTAAAGTTCTGAATTATATATATATATTTTTTTTAGTTTTTATAATTATCAAAGATAACCAAACTTACTAAAGTAGGCGTGCTGCACGCCTCAGTATGTCCCGTACATCATTTTATAGTTTTTTTTTAAATATATTTCTTTATATTTTTGTTGTATGTTTCACTAATATATTTAATTTGGATTTTTGATTAATTAACTTTATTCTGTATTAGGGATTATCATACTTCTAAAACCTCGTAACTCCATTTCAGTCAATTTTACAGGAAAACATATGAGCTTTTGGAGCACGGTTTCGACTGACAAAGATACGAGGTTTTATAATTTGTGAATAGAAAAGAGACTAAGTAGAGTTGACTTACGAGGTTTTATCAGCATGTGTATTATGAAAAAATGAAAAAAAAAAAACACCAAACACATCCGGAATATAAAACTGGGAAAATCTGGACTTACGAGTTTTTAGAAGCAAGCCGACGATATGGTCCCCTTGTTTTGTATCTGCCAGTGAGGTTGGGAAGGACCTTCCTCCCAGTACTTCCCCGCAGGTCTTCGGGGAACTCCGGAGTGCACGTCCAGACCCTTACCACTGCACCGTCCCACTCCGCCACTGGTGTTTCTGCGCGTGCACTAGGCCAGCGGCAATTACCATCTGTTCATAACGTATTTTCCTACCTCGGCTAACACAACCACAGTGGTTATCTTTATGCCACATGCCGCCAAGTTTGAGTAGTAAGTCCATAGACAAAGCACTCTAATTCCTTTGTGAATTATATATTATCTTTCAGCATTTCAGTTTGGATGACGTATGTGCTGGGTGTAACACTAGTAGTATCAGTAAAGGTCCGCCCAAATTATCATTTACCAAGCAGTTAAGACATCAAAATGAAATGTAGAAATAAAGTGATTGAATTTATACGTTTACTTCTCATAGGTAAGTAATAATGCCAATATAATATTGTTATCACTATAAAATGTTTTCCACTTCTATGTCCTACTTTTATATGTTCGAAACCCTGGGTTATATCAGGAGACTAATATGAATAGATACCCTGAATAATTGGGTCTACGTGCTGGCTTTCATCCAGCAGGGTCTCTACTCATCGGCCAGTTTCATGGTGGTTATACCTTACCTTAGTTTAAGGACCAGCGCTCGCCATGGTTAGGTCGTTTCGTGACGTCACATGCATACGTGCGCGCGCCCTCTTAGCACGCACGCAGCCACCCGGCCAGCGACATGGGAAAACCTGTCACATTTCACCAGGCAGCGGCTCCCGGAGCCAGTGGCGTGCGCACAGCTAGCGACTGCCTATAAATAATAAGTTTTGACGGGGATTGTGAAATAACTGACTTTGAAAATTCGCTGCGAAGCTTGGTGACTACAAATGGCCCGAGTTTAATTTAATTTAATTTCGAGGGAAACGAATTTATTTTTACGTTAAACTCGTGTGTTGTCCAGTCCCCCTTGGCTTGCAGAAGGGAAGGGGGTGTGTGATAGAGTGATTTAACATTTAGCTGAGCAGCTGGCCTTAACTGCTCAAGTTATCGTGTTGATTATTTTTTTTAGTTGAGTTTGTAGGCTCTGGCTGGGCTTAATTACTGTGTCAAGCTAGATGTTGTCTTTGGGCGAGTTTCCCTAGACCATGGACCACTGACCCCCTCCATTTAGCGGGAGGAAGGGCTAGTCCGGTGGAGGGGACGATTCCCCTCGGCCCACGGCTGGCTCGCTGTGTACCTGGGGCGGCTCAGCATTGCCAACTGCAGCACTGCGCCGCGCGGGATTGGCCGCAGCTCGGTGCGGCCCCAGGCCCTGGGGAGCTGTGGCTGAGCGTGGGCTGGCTCGCTGTGCACCTGGGGCGGCTCAGCATTGCCAACTGCAGCACTGCGCCGCGCGGGATTGGCCGCAGCTCGGTGCGGCCCCAGGCCCTGGGGAGCTGTGGCTTAGCGTGGGCTGGCTCGGCTGCCCGGTGGTCGCCTCTGATGGGGTTTTTTCCTAACCTAACTAATAACTAAGTGTATTTGGGAGGGGTCTGGGTAGGGAAGACTCTTAAGTGCGTCTCAGGCCGAAGCCTATACGCTTTAAGCATGCAGGTTATGAACCATGCAGGAGAGGAAGCATGCATCATGTGCTAGGAGGGGATTGGCCAGCCATGGCAGACGTTTTAGCCATGACTAACTCCCCTCACTGAATATTGGTGCCGGCCTCCAGTAGAAGAGTGGCCTACTGAACTGTGGTGAAGGCCACTCTGTAGAGGCCGCACCGGTGAGACGCCCTGTGGCTCTGCTGCAGACGCGCCAGCACTTGGTCGGCGCGTGGCCGGCAGAGCGCAGGGCGGCTTCCACCTCGTCAGCCGGCACCCCTGCCCCCCTGCCCCCCTGCCACCCTGCCGCCCTGCCCCCCTGCCCCCCTGCCCCCCTGCCCCCCTGCCCCCCTGCCCCCCTGCCCCCCTGCCCCCCTGCCCCCCTGCCGCCCTGCCGCCCTGCCGCCCCGAAGGACGACAAAGTGTCAAAAAAGCTAAACATTAAAACGACCCAGAAGCTACTGAGGAGCTAATGCAGAAACAAGAGCTTCATCACCATAAAGCAAAAGTTGGTCAAGATGTCAACAAAACAGCAGTTAAAGAAGCAAAACAACGAGGAAAGCATGCAATTACATTCTATTTGCAACAAGCTCCACCCACTCCAAAGTATTCAACAGGCCCTACTCTGTATAGAAGTAACTCATGGGCATGTTCTAGCTCCGCAGCTCATATAGTGCCGAAACGGCAGCTTGTGACGTTTTCCGACGTCAAAAACATATTGCTTCGGTAACCCTATCTCCTCCGAAGGATACAGGAGGGGGGGGGGGGGGGGGAGAAAGGGAGGTGAAATAGGGGAGATTGAGACAAAAAGGATGGTAGATGTGTTTAAATTTTGGACGTTATCATCGTTCAGTCATTTTGTTTTGATATACCTAGAAATTTTTTTGTTTTTTTATGTAGGAACCTTCTGTCTTGATTAATGAATAAATATGACGAAAGCCTCATTATTATTGCACAAGTTAATTATAGGTTTATCCTTAAAATATATTAACTGAAAAATATACTTCCAAATGTTTTACTTAAAAGGAAACAGCCAATTGTTAAATTAACAATAACTAATTTTAACTAATATACTTACTTCAAAGAAGATACCTTGCGGGAATAACTCCACCGTGTGTCATCTATGACTCGTAAATTTTTTTATGTCTGTAAACAACATGAACATTGATGACTTAAGGGTGGTTTTTTAGTTAATGAAATTTCCTTACTTGTTTGTTCTGAATATTCTTCAAAGTGAAGTTAAATACTCATGAATCGCATTTTAAAACCTGTTTGTTTTCTTACTTTATGATATGAAAAGCGAGCTTCAGTTGCTTGGGAGCACGATGAATTCATATTAGGCGTTGCTAGTGGAGGGGAAAGGAAAAACTATATTTACCAATACGCATGAGCGCGATATAAGAAACGTAAGGAAGAGAGAATATGTCTTAAAACCAACACCCCTTATGATAAATAGAGGACAGCGCTATACCAATACTATTAAAGCGCGCGCGACAAGCTAAAAGCAAGGACATAAATATAGCGGCGTGGTGTGAAAAAACGTAAATTCAAATGACTGGATTTCTAAAGTGTCCAAGTAATAAACGGTTATTATTTTGAACTGCTATTTTTTTAACCATTAATGGCACATTGTTAAAACATATCTTCGACTAAAAAAGAAAAGAATAATATTTCAAATTCCGCTGAGGGTAACATAATCACGCTACAGTTCCACACAGTTAGATATCCCTGTTCCCGCTCCCTGACTAGGCCGTTTCTCCATAAAAAAAGGTACGTTTCCGACCACATGCCGGGAGTGGGCAAAAGTAAATAGTAGGGTAATCAAAATTTAAGGCTGCGCGATTAGTAGTGAGATATGGAATGTAATTCTAAGGCAACAAATTATTTACATTCATTAAAATTATTTTACCAGGTGCTAACTCGCGAACAAATACACGAACATGGAAATGCACAAGGCGCATGGATAATCAAAAGAAATTACAGCTAAAATATGACAAAGTTTATAATTTTCTTTTTTACCAAGACAAAGTGCAAATGTTCACATGGTTGAAGCAAGGAACATAGCTTGCTAAGGCTGTTCGCTTAATCATACAACACCGCGACACAGTGTGCCGCAAACAGTATTGTCATCATAGCAGTTGCGGGCCTCGTGGTCCGTGCGCCAGAACTGAGCAACGAACCAAGGACCCGCGGAGAGTTCCAGGCCGCGGAATGCCGCCCAACACTTCTTTTTGTGAAATAAAGTTTGTGTGTCGATGCCTGTGGAAAGGATGATACTGGGTTACTTCTAAGGCGGTGTTAAAATTTGTTTCTCTAGCGGGATCGCTGGAGGGACTCGAACCCTCGTGCTGCCGAGGGCAATGAGATGAATAAAGATAGAAGTCACTTCTTTTCCTAGAGCCATCTGCAACCGATGTGGGTGATTGCTTGTGGACATGAGTGAGATGACCAGGGGCGTAGCCAGGGGGGGGGGGGGTGGTATGGGGGTTAACCCCCCCCCCCCTTAGCAACAAATCATTATTTAAATTTCTTATTCATCAATCAAACAAATTTCATATTAAAACATGAATACAATTTTTACCATTACAATATTTAAATTTAAGTACCGAAAACTGCTAAAATAGCACTATTTTACACCTTGAAATCCAAATTTTCCCGGGGAAGGACCCCCGGACCCCCCGCTTCAATACGAGGGGGGGGGGGCATTCTTCTTAACACCCCCCATACACAAATCCTGGCTACGCCACTGGAGATGACATACTGAGCAGTAATACGGCCCCTGGGAGCTCTCCCCGCAAGAGGCCGTCACTCGAGCCCTCCGCTCGCTCCAGGAGACTGCTAGCCACGTGTTAGCACAGCCAGTTCTCTGGCTCGCTGCTTTTGCACACAGTCACGCGGTCGGGTTTCCCGATACGAGAGAGAGATCCGGCACCGCTGTCCCGCCTTACCCTGCACTCGTAGCGGTCAATGCCAGAGAGTCGTGGGCGAAGCAAGGGTTTTTTAAACGGCGATCCACTTACTTGTAGTCCATGGCTGTCTGCGCGGTGCAGAGCGTACTTAACGAACCTCAGCACGGTCCGCCTTCTTCTCACGCCCTCACACTTCACGATCCTTGATTAGCCTGCCCGCCAGTAGAGCCGTGGCGAAGTCGAATTGGCCCTACCTCCACCGCTTCACCAGTACACAGGCACCACCTCGTGAAGCTTTCGTGCACTCGAGAAGTCTAAAGACACCGTACAGCTACAAAACGTTTTTTTTTTTAAATCGATTGAATTGTTATTGGCTTCCGCCCACAACCAGCACTAGATGCACACAAGGTCGACCACGCCGGAGTGAACCGCGTAACGATGAGCTAACACAACCGGGTCTTCAAACACTATCACTCGTAAGAAGGGGTCATGACTGAAGAACAAGCAATGGGCGAAGCACTTTTTTTTTTTACCGGGAGAGTGTAGGGTTACCTGTCAGGAACTAACAACTACCTATCTTGGTGGTCTAGACCCCTCGACCAATTGTAGAATAGGCCATGGCAGCTCCAAAAAAGTTTAACACGTTTCACGAGGACGATACAAGAGTCACGCCCAGTAGAACCTTTCTAGCCGCGCCGCGCGAGGTTCCGCGCGCGGAGACCGGTGTGTACAGTCCGGCCAGCGCGACTCGACTCTCTCTCTCGCTCTCTCTCTCTTGCCACCGCTGCGCACGGGCGCTAGTGTCGCAGGTCACACCATGAAGAGTCGAATCAAAGGTCTTATACTTTTCCTTGCAAACGAAACGCGCGTACAGGATAGTAACAGCTCAACCCACCCCTCCACGTATCTCAGGTCGAAGTGTGTTTGCCAGTGCAGAATTATAAACCCAGTAGCCTCCTCTCCCTCGCACGAGTAACATTTATCTGCAGACAGACACCGCTACGCAGTTTCAGCTACAAAACAACCACAGCCAGCTCTACCTATTTACATTTTCATAACTTGTCAAAAAAAAATTTTTTTTATATATTCATTCAAATTAAATGCTTTATCAAGCATGGTACCACACAATACCTCTACTTGATGGTACCGACAACACATTTAGTTACCATTTGCTGCCAGTTCAATAGGCAGAAATACTGGCCACGTATCACTAACCTTGGTGGCTACTGGTTTTATAGTTCAAACATAGTTTTAAGCTTCAAATTTAACAAACATTATGATATTTTAACACTTACAATTACTTAAAACATTGTTTATTGCCAATATAAAAACTTATTACGAATTACTGACCAGCGATACATACTATCACATAATAATCGCTCTAAAAGCATACAGCTCTTTAAAGTTGAAAGGCTTTATTTCTTACGAGGCACATCCCTACACATTAGGGAAGTTGTGATCAAAGGTTGTGATGTTCCACAACAGAATATCAACGAAGTGAAGGGCTCGGGTGTAAACCATGGTAACTAACATTTTTACCGAAATTGAGTACTTACCTAATTGTATGTGATGCCTGATAATTTTGGTGCAAAGAAGTTCCTTAAATTCCAACAGATGGCAGCACTGTGCTCATTTTGATTTATGGTAAGTGCAATCTGATTCACGTAAACTATGGTATGTGACAATAATGACGGCTAAGCGAGGTCTTGTTTTTGATGCAGTGCGAAAATAATTTATATATTCTGGGGATTGTAGCGAAAAAGCAGTGGTGGTGAAATGTTGTATGACATAAAGACCAGAATTCGTTCCACCATTTTACAAACAACTTAAAAATCTTGGAAGTTATTCAGAGGTAAGTAAAAATGAAAAAGAAATGATTACATTTGAACTGTTATGTGTAGCAGATACAATGTTTTACATAATTTTTTTTTGGTAAGTTTTCATAGAGGAAAGTTTTAATTTTCTTCTTTTGTTGAGAATTTTGGATACTATTTACAAAAAAAAGGTTCTGTATTTCTAATAATATTATAAATTTTTTTTTATGGAGAAAAGATGCTTGTAAGCTATTATATATTTAGGTTCTCAATAAAAGCACGAGAAAAGCATTTTTTCTTCCAATAACATAATTGTTTTCTGTTGTATTAACTCATGAATGAAACCAAAAGTATGTTGTCAGACTATAGGTTAGCAAGAAAAGTAGCAAAAAGTGCTTGATACATGAAAGTATTAAAACGAATATTATTTTTCAGGTATCTGGAACTTTTGTGATATGATCTAATGGCAGTGAAAAATATGAGGAACCATGTGGGAGTAAAAGAAAAAGACATCTCAACAACCAGAGCACGATACAAAGACGGAAAAACCATAGGGAAGAGCATGTTTCCAGAAGAGGAAAAGGAATGACAGTAAACAAGAAGAAACCAGGATCCAACTGTAAATGTAAGAAGAGTTTTTTTCTTCAAATATTAGCAACTTAAACCAGGAATAAACTCTTCTCAGAGTTTTGGGATTTGTGGTCTTATAATATTCAAACTGCTTATGTATTTGGCTGCATGAAAAAGGAACAATTAAAACATAAAATAAAGAAGCCCTTCCCAGCGTTCATGCACAATCAGTTACTAGATACTGGGAATAACCGGTGACAGAATAATGCTAGTAAGGATGCATTTTTACATAAAAATAGTCCGCAGAATAACAGGGGAATGATTGAAAATTTAGCTGCTAGCCTTAATAAAGTCATAGTTGCCCCTCCCACCGATAAAAGAGGCAAGCATGGCAATCCCCCTAGAAAATATTCAACATCAGATACATCTGATGTAAAAAACTTAATTGGGAAGCTACCTAAGTACACGAGCCCTTATTTTCGTAAAGATAACCCAGGAAAACTCTACATGTCAATGGAATACACAGTGGAATCTTGCTACTTACAATACAACGAAGAGTGCCAAGAAAAGGGAAAGCAGCCAGTGTCTAAGGACAAATTCCACCGCTTATTTACAGAAGAAATAATATTTCGTTTAAAAACTCAAAGACTGATACATGCAGCGCGTGTAATTCATTTAATATTGCTACAGAGATAGCTAAACATGAAAACTTATCAGCAGCTAATGCAGAAACAAGAGCTTCATCACCATAAAGCAAAAGCCGGTCAAGATGTCATCAAGACAGCAGCTAAAGAAGCAAAACAACAAGGAATGCATGCAGTTACATTTTATTTTCAACAAGCTCCAAACACTCCAAAGCTTTCAACAGGCCCTACTTTTTACAAGAAAAAGATTATTTGTTACAATTTAGGTGTACATTCGTTAGCGAAGGAACAGGGATATTTTAATGTGTGTGATGAAAGTATAGCACGCAGAGGAGCAGAAGAAATTGGTAGTAGCTGACGAAAGCATTGTGAAGTTAACGATGTAAGGGGAGATAAACTCATCGAAATATCTGATAATCGTGGTGACCAAAATAAAAATAGGACCAGAGTTAGCACTTAGTTGCGGCTCATTGCAAGTGGAAGATTTAAGAAAGTGGAGCACATCTTCCCCCAGGTCGGTCACACAATGTTACTTCAGACAGATTTTGGAATTATTGAGAAATATGTTTGAGCCCTTTGCCAATATGTCTACACACCTCAGTATTGTGTATCAATACTCAAAAGCTGCCAAAAGAAACAAACTTCCATTGTTAAAGAAATGAAACAAAATTACTTTTTCAATATTGCGTTGTTAAGGGGAAAAAAAATCAAAATACAAACTACAGCTACTGGTAAAATGCTGGGTATCAGAACAGCAGTTCGCCTGGAGTTGTCTGAAAAAGAGTATGGAAGTATCGTTAAAATTTCTGAGACACATAACTGCAGTTTGGAACCCATATCAATGAGAAAGAAAGGACGTCCAACCAGCTTCCTGGAGCATTTCAGAGGATGTCGTCCAACGAAGTGTGATTCTGTCAGAGCGATTGAAGAAACTTCACTGAAAGATGTACTCTCTTATCTTCCCTGCATATCTCCAGCTCTAATCATACGTCTTGTCGTTACCAAAGAATCATGGTAGTATCTAAACACCATGGGTCTTATCAATTTGGGAACAAAACTCCTACTTTTTGCATCATTAACCAAATACAATATCCCTTTCTTATTTTCATACACCTTTTTTTCCCATCTCTACGGGATTATTAAAAATATCTTGCACCTAATTATCATTTTCCTGCCAATCTTTCATATTTTGAAAAGCCTCAGGATAATTTGTCAATACAATATTCCGTGCCAATACCCTCTTCACCTTCTTCCTCAGTCTCACTCCGTACTTTCCCCTTCTGCTCCCTTCCAGACTCCTGACATCAAACTTCGGACTATCGAACATACGATATAGAGCATCGGTGACTGCGTTATCTGAGCCTTTAACATGCTTTATGTGGAAGCTAAATTTAGTGAGCCACATAAACCGTGGTACAATCTTACCAAGTTGTCGGAGATGAGAAAAGATCCATGTTAAAGCCTGATTGTCCGTCCATAAGTCAAAGGTGTCAAATTCGATAAATGTCTCAAACCATCTACAGTAAATTTACACAATAGTTCCTCCTCCTCATGCGTGCTATATTTCTGTTCACTATTACTAAGCATCCTACTAGCATACATCACCAGTTGGAGACCCTTTTCCCTCCCCTGAAAAAGAACAGTTTCTAAAGCTAGACTACTAGCATCACACTGAAAAATAAATAAAATCGGGTAAGACCAACACAGGGGTGTGCATAATAGCTTCTTTTAGCTGATTAAAAGCCTTCTTCTAATCTACTCCCAAATATATTCTACTCCTTTCCTTAAATAATTCAAAGGTGCACTAATTTCGGCATAAATTGGAATAAAGCGACTGAATTAGCCGAGCATTCCGAGGAAATGCATTATGCCCTTTACATTTTTTGGTGCTGGAAAATTTACAAAAGAAATATCTTAGCTGGATCCATTTCTAATTTACCATTTCCTACCAAACATCCTGATAACATAATCTGGTTCTTCGCCCAACAAACTATTTTTCGGATTTACAGTTAACCCAGCTTCACGCAGTTTGCTAGACACCAAAGTGACATGCTCTACATGCTCCTGGAAGGTTTTAGAATATATGCCAATATCATATAAAAACTGATCGTGAACTTATTGAAAATACTTCAGTAAATGACTCAATATTCGGGAGAAACAATGTGCACCAAAATTGACCCCTAAAGGTACTCACCTCTATTAATATTGTCCCCATGGGGTTACAAATCCTGTGTTTTGCTGACTTCTAACGCGCACTGGTGGAAGGCGGTATTCAAGTCCAAAAACGAGAAATACTTTACTTCCCCTAGATGCTGTAGAAGTACCTCAATTTTAAGAAGAGGTCCAATTCTATGCTCTGGTTCAGCCAAATATAGTCAAACATGAGCCTAAATTCACCTGGATCTTTATTTTTTACTAATAAAGCAGGGGCAGCGAACAAAGAATTAGACTTTACAATAATACTTTCATCTTCCAAATTTATGTCCCTAAAGGCCTTCATTTTGGGATGGGCTCGTTAATATTATAGGCACTTAATAGGCTTGTAATCAGTTAGTTCAATCCGATATGGCATCAGGTTACACTTTTCTATCTTAAGGGAGATAACATCTTCAAAATCAGACACGATTTTCTCGAGCACCTTAGTTTCCTCTCCCCCTAAAAATTCACTCGCTCCTTCGATTCCACCACATACAACTTTGTTCCTTTTATTTTTATTTAACTTGAACTTCACTTTCTCATTAAATAAAAATCTCAATTCCCTTTTCTTACAATCAATAACAGCTTGTATATTCGACAAAAAAATCCATGCCTAAAATCATATCTTGAATCATCCCCTCATCCACATATTTTCTACTCCAAGAAAATTTCCCAATTTTTAAATGTAACTCACGTTGACCTTTACTGTATGTTTCTTCCCATAAGCTAAAAATACCTGAATGCCACCCCCAACTTTTATTGAATGTCGAAGTTCTTCCTCTACTCAACCAACTTACGTAAACAAATTCTGACTGATGAAACAACTACTAGCACCGGCGTCCTCTAAGGCTACTAGCATACTAGCATAACTTTATTGCCATACATTTCCACTCCCACACAAAGACTGCTAGCCTCTCGCAACACCACTAAACGATATTTATTTCAAAAATAAATGTCCTTCCATTTTCCTTGAACCTACAACTCCTACCTCGCATGCCCGCGTTTTCCACAAAACCCACAAACAAGCATTTCCTTTTTTAGTATTTTATTTACATACTCTTTTAACATGACTAACCTTCCGGCAGTGGTAACAAAATACTTCCCTGCCATGTAAAGTGGCTAGCTTTTCGACTCCACGCTTCCCTTTTGTGTGTCCATTTTCCCCACAATTATAAAATGTGCCATTAAAAACGTCTTGACCTTTGAAATTATTATTTTTAAGCTGTCATTTATACTAAACTTGAAATCCACACCCGACGCGACTTTCCACAGCTATTTCCTTAACATAATTGCGTAAACATTTAGTTCTTTCTGTCTGCAAACTCCTGCCTTCAAAATTACCTTTATTTCCACATTCACATTGCGTGGCATGTTGCCCTACCTTTCCACATGTAAAACAAATTATGCCTTTTATTTATCTTCTCAATTGCCTACCACATTTATTTTTCAAATGTCTGCTTGCTCCACAAATATAGCATTTCCTACCCCGTGATACAACTACTTTTGCCCCTAAAAATGGTTTATTATTTTCACACTTCTGCATGGCGCACCAGAGAGTGGTAGCCCTGACGTCACTTAACAATCTTAAGTTTTTCAATGAAGGCGCATTCTCGTCGCACCTACCACAGCATGTTCTCAACACAAAGTGAAATAAACTCATCATTATTTAAAGTAATGTTCATCGCCTTTGCCTGCTCACAAATGTCAGTTACAAATTCAACCATGTTTTCACCTACTCTCAGGACTCTATACATTCGTTCCCTACGTATTTTTTCTATAATCCTATGTGGGCACAAATTTTCCCACAGAATTTCCTTCGTTTCTTTCCATTCCAAATCAATTCAACATCGCTGCCAAATAATTTTAATTCCTTTAAGTGATTCACTTCTAGACACAAATGTATTAATTCTTTAGGCTGTCTACCACGTAAATTAGGTATACTGCGGAATTTTTGAGAGACAATTTTTCATTCTAAGTTCATGACTTTTTTTTTTTTTTTTTTTTTTTTTTTTTGCAAATCGACCTCCCATTCTACCAACTGCGCACCAACTTTCACTTCTCTATTTTTATATGATTAGACAGCTGACGTGTTGAGATATCAAGAGAATATTCCAGTCTAAATTGTATTCCGGTGGCCTCTAAATTAATCTGTAGGCCCTCTTTGTTTAACTGGTAAATCCAGCTGACAGCCATGGTCGTTAAAAAATAGTGCAACACTATTGGTTCCATTAGACACTCTTGGCAAATTGGCGCAGGTCTTTTTTGTTTACATACTTCCACGGTCAAGGCTGACAAAAATTCTCCACACGCACGCTACCAATAGGGTCAATCACACAGATGCCCGAAACACGTTGTCTACACTCGCTTCCCCGAAGCCTGAGTCCCCATACCCTTAAGCAAGCAACGTGAGATTACAGGCATTTATCCAACATTTTATCATCATGAAAAATTTATAGAAAATCATTAATGGGTGGAAATTATAAAAAGGAAATAAACCATTTCAACTTTAAGCTAACTTGCTGCAGTTTATTAAATTCAATTACAATCTTGAAACCGACCATGGTTGTTGTGAGATATTTTAAACTGCCTTATTATGCACATGTTAATTTTTTTTGAAGTCCGTATGCTTCATTAACACCATTTTAAATACATATTATACCTACAAATAATAAAAATTTTGTAACTAAAGTACATGCCTCAGAATTGCACAATAAGTTAAGAAAATATCACGTTAATACAAATACGAAATAAATAAAAATAAAATTTCTTATTTCATAACCAGGCTAAATAGTTAAAAAAAAAGTAATCTAACACATATAAAATACTACAATTTTAATAAAGTGCTTCTACATCAAAGTTCATAAGGTCTTTTCTGTTCATCATGAAAGTTCAACTCAATTATTAGCATGCTTGCCCAACTATCTTTTTCACGCACCTTCCTAGACTTTAATTACGCATAATTAGTAATTAATAGTCACTTTAATTCGTAGACTCAAAATTTCCTTTTTGTGCAGACAGTATTTTCATAAACCCGGAATCACACCGCCTCGCCATTTAACTGTTTCCACTTTGTCTCAGTTTGTAAAGGCAGAAAACATGATTTAATATAATCAACGTTTTACGTTTTCAAGACAACTTATTCTAATTTGTTCGCTAGCAATATAAACGTCCGTAGCAAAATTCGGGATCAACAATTCTACACATGTTAAATCTTGTAGCTGACATATTCAAATCAAAACCATGCTTCGTCACACTAAAATCCGCCCTTCCAAATTTGCGTATTTCCCGTTTCCAACGACATAAATCTGTTTATGTGTCGTCAGCCTTACTCTGCTCCACGAAGCAGGCGCCCAGAGGCGCCCCTCGTAGCTGCTGGTGTGAGTTCCTCGCCGTCTTCGGCCCGTCGCGGGCAGTTTGGACCTCCGCACTCGTAGCCGGCGACATTACAAGTCCCAGGGCCGCCGGTAGTTCGCACCGCAGCACACTCTGCCGCTGCTCGCTTGTTCTTGTACGTCTTCGGGCATAACTTTGTGAAGTTATAGGCTGAACAACTGACAACCATTATACTTGCCTGATATCAATAATTAATCTCACTAAAATAAAAAAAAAACTAGTAAATTTTCTTGGAAAATTAAATTTTAATGTCACACAGGGACAGATCTCTCTGGCACACATTGCAGACCATACAACTTCGCGAATCCAATGATGGCCGCGAGCATAAAGAAGGCCCTTGCCTTACGTTCGTGACGTCATGACAGCTACTCCACTTCTACCCAACCCTGTTCAATCCCCTCCCTCAAATTATGTGACTAAACATACTAGCAAATACATATTTCTAAACCAGTTAAATAATGTAACAAAAATATAGGCTATCACGACTGAACATTCTATGTCATATACTACAATAACTCAGCTTAATATAAATAACAATCCTACGAAACCTTATATCACTTATCCAAACACACTTCAAACAAATCATTTGGTGCTGGATAGTGATTAAAAACTTTTAAACTGAAGACCTATAAACCGATAACTACGATTCATTGCATTCCCTTATGACAATCAGAACCAAAATTACTTGACCTAACCTTTCCCTAGTGCAGATTTATAAAGTTACTGGGCTGTAAACCAAGACGGTTTTGAAGGGCGAGATGAACATTGTAAGCGAGATGACAGAGGAGTTAATAGGTTAATTATTACCTAAAATAATGTAATTTAAATTAACTTTGTCGTAAGGTGAATCAATATCCGCTCTCTGATAATTTTAATGCTTCTTGGGCGTAAAGATTGTTCAGAGCCGTCGTAGTCATCACATCCTCAGAATGGGTCTCCGTGAAATCTTCAATATTCTAGGCTTTCGTTATAACTGCTGTTTCAACGATTGGCAGGTTGTTCTTCATGTAATCTTCTGTCCTCTGAGGTGGGCCATCATAAGTACTAATGCTTTTTTGTACAATTGAATTAGGGTGCGATATCACTGCTGTAATTTTGGCATGGGAGGACAGTTTTTCTTGTTGAACTGTAGGAAACTGTTCCCAATCTCCTTCGGTTACGTTCTTTACTGCATTAACTGGTGTTTTGTATGGAATGTCTTTGGTGTTCTCTTCAAATTAGTCCTTGCCGTTCGGAGTGGCTGATACAGAAGATGATTTTACATAGAGAGCACTTGTAGACTTGTCGAAGGCAACTCTTTACAGGAGATATATAGGAGTAAATATATTTCATTTGAAAATAATCCTGTCATGTCATACATATCTTCCATAGTAACGTTTGACAAACTTGCTGTTACTACATGCCGCATGTATTGAGATTCCTCACGCATTCTGTTTCTTCAATCGAGTCTCTTTCTTTATTAGTATCGTTGAACGGAAGTCTCCGATTTGTAACAAAATGTTCTTTCCACTGAAAAAAGTTTTGAAAACATCCTTTAGTGTATTCATATCACTTATTCGTATTTATTTCTTGATTTATATCGTTGCACGAAGGCTTCAGATTTATTGTATGAAGTTCTGGCTCTACAAAAATAACTAGACTTCCTAAAGTAAATTCATGGCCTTTAGTCATGTTTCGATCTTTATTAGTATCATTGTACGAAAATTTAAGATTTGTCGTATTAATGTGAGTCTCTTAAAAAATGTCTTTAAGATATTCTTCAGTGTATTCTTGGCATTGATTGGTGTCTCTTTCTTTATAAGTATCGTTGCATAAAAGTTCCAGGTTTTTTCACATAAATATCTTCCTCTTGAAATCGGTGTTCAAGATATTTTTCTGAATGTTCTTTCTTGGCCTTGAGTGGTGTCATTTTTTCATACATATCATTACACAAAAGTGCCAGATTTGCCACTAGAAGATATGCCTCAAATAATTTAATTTGAAGGCATTCCCTAATGCATTCTTGTCCTTGAGACGTGTCATTTACCTTAATGGGATCGCTGCTTGAAATTTTTATATTTATTGAATGAAGATCTGCCTCCTGAAAAAGGCATTATTAACATACTTCAATTTGTTCTTAGCCTTTTGTCACATCTCTTTATGTCTTAATTTCATTTGAAGAATGTTCCACATTTATCGCATGAATATCTAACTCTTGAAAAAGGCATTGAATACTTCCTTTAGTGTATTATTGGCATTGAGTCATAAGTATCGCTGCACGAACATTTCTGATTTGCCACATAACTTTTGGTAAAAGGTGTTTAAGATATAATTCTGTCTATTCTTGAAATTGCTTCGAATCTTTTTCTTTATTAGTACCGTTGGACAAGTGTGTCAGATTTGTCGCAAATAGATCTGCCTCTGGTAAAGGACTTTGAAGGCATTTTCTAATTTATTCTTTTGCTTGAGTCGTGTCATTTTCTTTAATGGTATTGTTGCTTGAAATTTTTATATTTGTTGCAAGAAGATCTACCTCTTCAAAAGGCATTTCAAACATTATTCAGCGTGTTCTTGTCCTTGGGTCACTCATATTACTTTATACGTTTCAATGGACAAATGTTCCACATTTGTTGGTTGAATATATCTGACTCTAGAAAAAAAAAATAGTTGGCATTCTTCAGTGTATTCTTGGCATTGGGTCCTGTCTCTATTATTTATAAGTGTCGCACGAAATTTTCAAATATTTCTCATAAATATATTCTTCAAAATGTGCTGAAGACACTCTTATGTATATTCTTAGCCTTGAGTTGTGTATTTTTCTTTATTAGTATCGTTGCATTAAAGTGTCAGATTAGTCGCATGAAGATCAGAATGTAGTAAAAGCCTTTGAAGATATTCTTCAAAGTATTCTTATTCTTGAGTCGGGTCTGTTTCATTATTAGTTTCTTTGATTTAAATTTTAATATTTATTGTATTAAGATCTGGCTGTTGAAATAGTTGTTGAAGATATTCTTCAGTGTGTTTTTGGCCGGGCGGAATGGCGATAAACATATTGCCCTTTAGTTTGGTAGTTAACTTTACCTTTGTATGTCGTGTAGTCAAATTGTTAGTATCCTGTGTAACATGTTCTATCATGCATTCGTGGAAAATTTTTTGTGGTGATTTTCTTTCAGAATATATGTGTGGCCTTCTTGCTGTTTCTTCCTTGTTTCTTTGTCCGGATGCTACGTTGTTAATGTAGCATTTGCTAGGTGATCGTTTCTGCACACTAGCAGATCTTCTCTGGGTAAATTATTCTGGGCGCATCAGTCTTGGAAGTTCATAATGCATTGTACATGAGACTTGTGTATGCACTACTCTATTGCGTCGGCTATGTCGAAGATTAGTCAAACGTCGTGGCAGTTTGAGGAGCCCGGTAAAGATTGTCTTGATCTTCCGACGTTTCGTTGGTGTGTTTTTTTCCTCATCGGGCGCCTTTTTGGCTCGTCGCTCGCCCTTATCGTCCCTACCTCGGGCACGTCGGCACCTGCGATGGCGGTAAGGCGGCCCAGTAGAGATGTGCCGATGGCAGTTGTTGTGTCCTGGTGTCTGCAGGGCAGCGGTCTACATTCTCTGCGCTGCACATCTCGTGCCTCTCGAGTTGTTTTAATGCCTCTGACACATCTAGGGTGCCCAGTATCATTGGGGTTTCCAATAAGATATCTGCCAGTGGCAGTTGTCATGTCCGGGTGTCTGCATGTCAGCAGTCTACGTACTCTGAGCTGCACATCTCGTGCCTCCCGAGTCGTTTTCATGCCTCTGACACATCTAGGGTGCCCAGTATCATTGGGGTTTCCAATAAGATATCTGCCAGTGGCAGTTGTCATGTCCGGGTGTCTGCATGTCAGCAGTCTACGTACTCTGCGCTGCACATCTCGTGCCTCCCGAGTCGTTTTAATGCCTCTGACACATCTAGGGTGCCCAGTATCATTGGGGTTTCCAATAAGATATCTGCCAGTGGCAGTTGTCATGTCCGGGTGTCTGCATGTCAGCAGTCTACGTACTCTGTGCTGCACATCTCGTGCCTCTCGAGTTGTTTTCATGCCTCTGACACATCTAGGGTGCCCAGTATCATTGGGGTTTCCAATAAGATATCTGCCAGTGGCAGTTGTCATGTCCGGGTGTCTGCATGTCAGCAGTCTACGTACTCTGTGCTGCATATCTCGTGCCTCTCGAGTTGTTTTCATGCCTCTGACACATCTAGGGTGCCCAGTATCATTGGGGTTTCCAATAAGATATCTGCCAGTGGCAGTTGTCATGTCCGGGTGTCTGCATGTCAGCAGTCTACGTACTCTGTGCTGCATATCTCGTGCCTCTCGAGTTGTTTTAATGCCTCTGACACATTTAGGGTGCCCAGTATCATTGGGGTTTCCAATAAGATATCTGCCAGTGGCAGTTGTCATGTCCGGGTGTCTGCATGTCAGCAGTCTACGTACTCTGCGCTGCACATCTCGTGCCTCCCGAGTCGTTTTAATGCCTCTGACACATCTAGGGTGCCCAGTATCATTGGGGTTTCCAATAAGATATCTGCCAGTGGCAGTTGTCATGTCCGGGTGTCTGCATGTCAGCAGTCTACGTACTCTGTGCTGCATATCTCGTGCCTCTCGAGTTGTTTTAATGCCTCTGACACATCTAGGGTGCCCAGTATCATTGGGGTTTCCAATAAGATATCTGCCAGTGGCAGTTGTCATGTCCGGGTGTCTGCATGTCAGCAGTCTACGTACTCTGTGGTGCATATCGAGTTGTTTTCATGCCTCTGACACATCTAGGGTGCCCAGTATCATTGGGGTTTCCAATAAGATATCTGCCAGTGGCAGTTGTCATGTCTGGGTGTCTGCATGTCAGCAGTCTACGTACTCTGTGCTGCACATCTCGTGCCTCTCGAGTTGTTTTCATGCCTCTGACACATCTAGGGTGCCCAGTATCATTGGGGTTTGCAATAAGATATCTGCCAGTGGCAGTTGTCATGTCCGGGTGTCTGCATGTCAGCAGTCTACGTACTCTGTGCTGCATATCTCGTGCCTCTCGAGTTGTTTTAATGCCTCTGACACATTTAGGGTGCCCAGTATCATTGGGGTTTCCAATAAGATATCTGCCAGTGGCAGTTGTCATGTCCGGGTGTCTGCATGTCAGCAGTCTACGTACTCTGCGCTGCACATCTCGTGCCTCCCGAGTCGTTTTAATGCCTCTGACACATCTAGGGTGCCCAGTATCATTGGGGTTTCCAATAAGATATCTGCCAGTGGCAGTTGTCATGTCCGGGTGTCTGCATGTCAGCAGTCTACGTACTCTGCGCTGCACATCTCGTGCCTCCCGAGTCGTTTTAATGCCTCTGACACATCTAGGGTGCCCAGTATCATTGGGGTTTCCAATAAGATATCTGCCAGTGGCAGTTGTCATTCCCGGGTGTCTGCATGGCAGCAGTCTGCGTACTCTGCGCTGCACATCTCGTGCCTCCCGAGTCGTGATTTTTGCCTCTTGTCCTGGTGTTACTGGCTCTGACACATCGAGCGTGCCAGTATCAGTTGTAATGTCTGGGATTCTGTGAGGGAGCGGTATGACGTCTGCACGCAGCACAGCAGGTCTGCCTGCCATGTGCCTGCTGCCTCCTGCCCTGTTGTTATCGCCCCACATGCGGTGCAGGATGGCGCCAAATATACGCCGAAAATTGAGCATCATTGTATTAACTCAGCTGCATACCTGCAACACATCCAGGCGAGAACCTTGTTAACATAGTAGACGTATCTCGTTGAGAAATTAGTTCTTGTAGTCACCATCAGACTTCAGTCTTTCTCAGAAACTATTAGTTCTGCGTTCGATGTTGTGTACTCTATTCCGCTATGGCATGTTTGTTTATAATTACGGTGTGTAAGAACCATTGAGGTACTATATATGGAACAGGCGTCTATTTTAAAGTTCAAGTTATTCTGGTTGGCAATACATTAGTAAAACAAACTGTAGTTTTATAAAAGTTAATGCTAGAAGATTATTTAATAGTTAGAAATAATAATAAACAGGTCATCTTGAAGTTAGTGTTGTCAATTTAAGGTGTCGCATTCCTTTTTGACATTAATTATGAATTTCACTTATATCGCGCACAAATATTTCCCATTTCTTTATTTAATAGGAAGAGTTTTCTACATGAATTATTTTAGCGCATTTCCATAATATTATGCAAAAATTTATTTCATTTAAACATTTATAAAATTATGTCTTACGATTATATAAACTTTTCTCATTGGTAATCTCATTTATGAAATGTTAAAAATTACTTCACTCTAGTTTATATTACTTTATCCACTTGTACAAACTCCTAGACCTAATAAAACATTGAATTTTTTAAGATAGTAAATATGTTTATACCTACAGAAACTCTCTCACTTAGGCAAGCTTTAGACTAACTTTGCTTGTTGTATCAGTTATTAGTTTCAAGCTGGATTCTCTCATGTTTTATGTTTGCTTTAGATTATTCTGACACGTACTTGGGTTGGGAATATTATAAAATATTTGTCTGAGATTTAATGGGTTGTTGCAACCATGGACAGAAGACAGAAATTGTGCGCTCTGCTAAGTTAGGTACGAACATGTTATATATATATATATATATATATATATATATATATATATACTGTTTTGTATACATCCCCTTTAGTGAGAATGTATGAAATAGGATATTTTCTTATATTTTTCAAGAACTGAGACAAGAATTAATTTTTAAATTATTTTCCTTTGTCAGCGAGAACATTCTATGAACTCCATGGTCTTCTCAAGTTCATTTGAAACATCATAACATCTGTGTCGAGCTCACTGATACTGTACCCAACTGTGGCACGACTCTTCACTCGTATTGCCCTGTAAACTGCCGGCAGTGTGAGCGCACCAGTACTGCGCAGTTACCCGGGCGGGTGTAGTGGAGTCCGGCGAGTCATCAGGCAGCCGGGTGTTCGGAGCGGCCATGCCCCTCATGCCCCTCATGCCCCTCATGCCCCTCATGCCCCTCATGCCCCTCATGCCCCTCATGTATCTCGCTGCCCTCCTGGTCCCGGATAGTGTGAGAGGAGCCTAAGGCTTGCCAAGTTTGTTTACTACAGCAACATCAGGTTTATCTAATTCAAGCTTGTAGGCTTGTTATATCATAGCAGGATTGAATAAGAATCAGGTTTATCAACACATTTTATATTATACTGTACCGTAACACCCAGTCAGCTTAACTTCATTTTATACCCAGGATTGTCATTAAATACCCAGGATTGTAATGCATGACCACATTTGTATAGCAGGTCATTTACCATAACGGAAGGAATATAGAGCAGATCCCGATATTCATGGATTTCGCCAGCTTGTGATTAATGTAATGTCAGTAGGATTCCAACAGTGCTGACAAGCACCAACTGCGACCTATTCGAGGGTAAATGTTTTAGTGAGAACACCGAGATTACCAGAACTTCTCACGGGAGGGTTCGTAGTGCCCAAGAATTTAAAAAAAATTGCTGCACAATTCAATTTAATTGTTTTTATATCAAATGTTTTTAGGGAGAAAGTGAAACGTAGCGTAACGTACGGAGTATTTTCCCTAACATTTCTGCACCATTCAATATGAATATAATTCTTGTACAGTTTTTAAAGAAAACTATTTTTAATTAATAAAATTTTGTATTTATTTGCACACAGTATGTTAATTTATGTTTACTGTAATAAATTTGACGATCGTCTTTGGTCTCATTGCGTGTCAGCAATAAAAGAAAATGTATTTGTTTGTTGATAGTACTAACAGATGTTTAAATGTTTCGTTTAATTTAAATTTTTTTACATTGCTGACGTTTTAAAAAATAACGTTGTTTAAAACGTATCTGCTAACAGTATAAAATAATTATTTCAACAGTACCACATACATAAATACATTAAAATCTATATGGCGTATTTCAATTTTTATTTTCCATAAATTGAATAAATATTTGACACGTGATTTTAATACACAAACACGTGTTACTGCTCTTGTGTAGTTAAGAAAAACTGTATATAAATTTATTTATAAAAGTTCTGGAAGCTGCCTAATATGGGCTATACACAGTAACAACTGAATAATCAGAGGACGCAAGGGAGAAACATTTACAATTTAATTAATTCTCACAATAAGAACTAGGCATGTGGATCGTATTCGAAGTAAAAAAAAAATACAATCTGGTTTGCTTATCTTTTACCTGTTTTATTGTTAATTGAGATTTGTTTTATTTTCTTTGGATATTCATTGAAATTACAAGATTACCCTTGACAAATAATTATGAGGGCCCGGGCCGTTAGTACATATCAATTAAAACTATGTGATACATTTTACAAATTTTAACAATCCTATTTTCATAAATATAAATTCAACATTAATAAATTTAATTGATTTAAGACATTATTTGTTCTGATCGGTGTTGGAGTAGATATTAACAATATTCCACTGAGGACTGTTCTGGCTGAGGATAACTAAGAGATTCTGGCATTCTTCAATTTCCAAGGGACCGGCGTGAATTTTGTAGATTAAATTTTGAAAAGTGTTGCACTAATTCTTGAACTGGGACTTTAAAAACACTTTAACTGGCTCTTGCGCCACACTGGAATCAAAAAAGGGGTCCAGTGATCAATAATCCTAAATAAATAGAAGAGAACGCATAATGTTTAAGTCAGTATTTAATTCGTCGATACATTTCCAGTGCAAGGCCATTTATTGTACCCAATACAAATCATCAAATCTGGCCCCTTTGATACATACTAACAGCTGCCTCATAGTGCTAACTATTAAAAGTCACGTAAATGATGGGAGGCCGAACTACCTGCGACTAACTTGAAGTCTTCCTGCTATGCTGACTGCAGATTGCTGCAGAAAGGCATTTGTTGACGGACGGGTTGACACATCTTTAAAATGGATGGTCGGCAGCAGTTACCATTCAATGACAGGCACGACAAGTCAGAAACCGGACGATCAGAACATTTACCTTTCAATCAAGGCAGGCAGGCTCTCGTAGCTGAAGGTCGTAGGTCTTGAAGTGCAGGAAGTCCCAATGGGTAGAGGATAAACGAGCCAAGGCGATAAAGCGAGTCAGGGGTTAAACAATCACCGCTTCCTCGCCGTCTTTTATCGCATATCTAGCCGGCAGGAGGTTATAACCAATAGGAAGACAGAGCAATGTTGATTGGCGAAAGGAGAGTAAGAGGTGATGCCTACCACCCCAGGCGAGTCTCGGTGGTTCAAGGTCACACAGCAGCACTTAGTTGGACGTGCACTCGGATGGTGACTGTGCAACTGCCCGCACCCGCGCGCTAATGGAGATGGGCGTCAGTCACCACACCCGTGAAGAAAGTGAGAGTTGGGGGGGGGGGGGGGGGGTGAGTCTGTCAGTAGTTTCGTACATGACATGCAACAACACAAAGTTGTGTCGTTATCAACAGCTTTGAGCGTTTACAGAATAGTAGGAAATGTACTGTCAGGCCTTAGATCGCATACCGTGAAATGTACCTGCTTGCAAAGCATCTGAAGGATGTTAGGATTTTCTTCGTCACAATTACTGGTCCGGTGAGAATTAAAATTGCACACGTGGAGTTATAAGTAAATCTCTTCGGTTATGTAATGTAACCTTCGATGCTGAGAGTCATCTGAACATAGGGTGCTGATGGATTGAACGACATTAATTTTTTTAATAAGTACTTAAAGGTTTTATTTTACTAGATCTATAGTATGCACACAATCATGAGACGAGATCTGAAAGTAAACTGACTTGTCCAGAGTGCTTGCTCCACAATTTATGCAGCTGTGTCAGAATCCATCGAAGCCTTTGGTGCATCACACATGGTTTTAGTTCATTAACGATGGTAATATCAGCTATCCTACTACAGAGTTCCTCCATCCACGCGTGCAGCAGTGTCGCGTGAGATCTCACAACCATTACAGGCCCAGTTAAGTGTGCGGCGAAGATGACATACAGATATGAATAGGGAAATAATCCATTTTACCCGTTAAACTGTAAAAATAATTTTTGAGCCATGTATTAGTTTGATTGTTTTAAAGTAAATTTTTCCATTCATATGGAGGTTGAAAAGTCAGCGATACTTCAGTCTTCTTCGTCATCAGTACTGAGCTCGTTAATTATGAATCCATGTTGACTGAAACACCCATGCAAGTTTGCACATTTGACTGCCGGGAGATGACTGAACCAATCTATATTTAGGATAATATTTTAACACTTTTGTCTCTCAGACAGTAAGAGACAACTCGGTCATGTAATAGGGCCTAAGTGAGAGCTGATATGTTGGTTAAAATTGTAAGGTAAACTTTTCAATCTATAATGTTAGAAGAAAGCTTCATTTTTAATTTTTAAGGCGCGATAATCTAAAATCATGGAAATGTGTGACTCTCAGACTTTCATACTCCTGTGAGGATATGTGTTACAAAAATGGAATATTTTCAGGTCTTACTAAACTAAGTGAATAAAGTATATTATTAATTTGTTGGAGACAGGTAATAAAATCAGTAATGATTTTCATGGATTTTTTAAATCCCATATATCTATTTAAGGCAGATGCAGTAAAGGTCATCAGTTTTGTCTCTCAGAATGACCAATCTTGGGCGAGGGTACCGGGGAAACTAGGGCAGGTGTTTTGTGTCTCCCTCACCCAGTCCTTCTACCACACATTCATGGAGCTTTCGGCTTCTATCTTTAAACCACTTGGTCCACATATATTCTGTTTGAACGATAATCATTTTTTTTCTCTGCAAAGTGATCATATTACTGCCATCGTTCGTTGAAAGCGTGAACTGTTTGATGTGTTTCACCAAGTTCAGTTCAACTATTTTCAACAGGACTGATTATAACAAATTTTACCTGCCAACTTCTATGGAAACCATTACCTAAAATTGTCCCAATGTGCAAGTATGTGTATGAGCGTGCGTGTTACAGTAAAACCTTGTGTAGATCAAACCATGGTCACCTTCAAAGTTATGTTTTCTTTATGAAGTCATTCTAGTCCTTGTAGTTCAGTTACACATACTGCACTGCAAAGTGTTTGTCATCACGTCTGGTGAACCACACTGGGCCAGTGACCCACAACCTGCAGTCTGGTTTGTAATGACTCTCTCCCCAGACACTCTGAGAGTCTCGGCACCTCAGGACTTGAACACGAGACCCCAAACATTGGAATTCAATACATACATGACCAATGAAAACACAAAATTGGCAAGTCAGTAGCGATGATGTAAAGTAGAACAGCCTCTGCTTTTAACACGCTGGAGAAAAGCAAGCGGCGAATTAGAAACTCAACATGATTAAATTTAGTAAGTTTTTTTTGCAACGAGTGAATTTGCGTGCACTAAACTAGCTAACTCATTGAAGAGGCTTAAACAACCAAACGTTTGTAGGCATACTTTGCACACAAAGGAAGTCGCGACTTTGCAAAGCAATATGGAGAGCAAAACTAGCGTTTCTACGCTCTGATATTGACGGTACCATATACTGGGTGACAAACTGTGGTTATTGAGCACAAGCAGATGCACATGAATGTGCGTTACAATCTTGTAATGTAGTGAATATAAATGTTAATAATATACAGCTTGCCCTAACTGGCATTACATAATGACAGGTTCAGTCTTCAAACCCGTGTACTTACCTAATACATATTTTGGCTTGTGAAAAGGGCCAAAAGGATAAAGACATTTTGAATATAAAGGGAATTGAATTATGTTTTAAATGCATTAACGTTTTTAGTATATTGTTTCACTTTATGCTTTATATGCATCATCGGTGATTAATATCATGTTGTACTGATAGTGTTATAAGTGCCGGTAAAACAAGTTTACTTGTATTTGAACTACGTACCTAGTCTACTTATGAGTAGTTAAACATCGTTGTTGAATATGTCCCCAGCCAGGCAAAAATATTGCCTTAGTGTGGAGTTTATAACTGAAAACTTTTGTGTCAATGTGGTACTTATAAAAATATTGTATGAAATTTTACCAAAACAGCTTCAAAAATTGTATTAAGAATCTTTATTCAAAAATCTGTATTTTTAAATAGAACAATAAAATTTGCAACAAGTTACTCAAGTTCCACAGAAACAATTTTGCCTTACAGTAGATAACTTCATGTAAGTGGGATATTTTACATAATTTCTTGCTCGCAGAAAAACGGCAGCAGATTGGCGCAGCCAACGTCGAACAACTCCTTGTTGCGGCAGGTGCAGCCACAGTTCTCGGTACCCGTCTTGTCCGAAGGGTCGCCAGGAGCAAACTTGGAGAAGCCGGTGTCTGCCAGGGGCTCCCCTGCACATTCGCAGAGCAAACACAAGGGTCAGATACGCCTTGTTTCCCGCCTGAATCAGGGAGTGAAGACGCTTTTCCTGTCCAGTGAACAGACATGAAGGTCATATCTAGCCAGCCAGATGAATGACTCGCGTGGAGTATTTATTTTTTATTTATTTATTTAATTTTGTAACATGCCCACTGACAGTCGCAAGACTTTAGTAGTGGGCACAACACATAAGGACAAACAAAAGGATATCACTTAAAATTAATGGACTCCCCTCCCCCCTTTTAGTTGGCACCATAGCAGGCAAGACAAACGCGAATGGCCTACATACGAGGAGTAGTGTCCAACATACTTGCAGTGATAACAACAGATAATATATATATATACAAACAGATAGGACATCAAAAATACAAACAAAACTACACAAAAATTATAAAAAAACAAAAGCAACAAAACTACAATAACTACACAATTATGGTGATCAATGTAATAAATAATAACAGTAATAATTAGTGCCAAAACATTACACTATATCCACTAATTAAAAATTATATTATAGGGATGTAGCTATTCAAAATATAACAAATATTCAATTGAGAAAATATTAACTATTTACATAGGTCATTCAGGTTATATTTATTGCTGTTAGTGATGAGGCGGTAGATGAGATCGTTATTTCTGTAAGGAGTACAGAAGGTTGAGAGTTGACGACTATTAAATTGTGGATTTTTAAGACCTATATTTTCTAGGAGATACATTTGATTTTCGATTTGTAGCAGTTAAGAACAAAGAGTGAATCTAAACTAACTCTACGGCAAAGGAAGATCACGTTGGTTGAGAAAATTTGGTTGAGGTGATTAATTGGGTTATTTTAGTTTGTATACTTTCTAATTTGTTTGAGTCAACCAAATTTATTGTGTTCCATATAATTGTACAATACTTTAATTTCGATCTAATCAGAGAGAAGTAAATTATTAAAATGGATTATGAATTAGTGGAATGAATTGTGGCGTATTTGATAAGGGCTAGGTTTATCCGAGAATTGGAGGATAGAAAACCGACATGCTTATGAGAAAATAGTTTAGATACCAGTAAAATACCAAGATCTTTTATTACAAAAGTTTTGGAAATTAAAGTGTTGTCTAATTTGAAATTAAAACTTATAGGAAATTAAATTACTTTAATTTTAGTTAAAAGTTACTTAATTGTTATAACACCAGTTCTGAAATTAATGTCATGTTGTAATAATAGGGGGTCTCGAGGGGTAGATATAATTTAATAAATTTTCAGATAATGTGCAAAGATTGTTCCTGCAGTAAATTTAAGAAAAATTTGATAAAAATGTTGAAGAGCTGGGGTGATAAAGTACCGCCTTGAGGGACACCAGAGCATGCATTAAATACAGAGGAATTATGACTTTTTATAGTTACAAAAATACTTAATTTAGTCAGATAACTAGAGAAACAATTTAAATAATTAGTGCAAAGACCAAAGTTGGATAATTTACCTAAAATAAGAGAATGACTGACTGTGTTGAAGGCCTTAGCTAGATCAAAGCAATATGCATCCTTTTTAGAAACTACGTTATAAATTGGGTTAAATATAGTAAGTTAGTTAGTTGTAGTCATACCTGTTCTGAATCCACGTTGGTTGTAAGTTAAATGATTGATAATTTGGAAATCTAAGAATTTGAAAATAATTTTTTCGTAGATTTTAGAGAAACTGGTTAATAATGATATCGTACGATAATTTGCTACATTTAATTTTGAAAAAAAAATTATGTATCTGAATTAGTTTTGCAATTTTCCAATTATTGGGATACATATGCTATTTCAAACTTGTATTTAAAATATGAGACAATAAAATAACTAACATATGGGAATAACTTTAAGGGTATCTCATCGGGACCAGATGTTTCAGAAGATTTTAAGACTTAATTGCCTAGAGGACAAGATTTACAGAAATTGAGGGAACAGAAATGGACTAATCGGATTTATAAATGGCATGAGCTCTTGGTAGGTCATTTGATGACACAAAAACACTGGAAAAATACTCTGCAAATACATTAGATGACACTACAAGATCTTAAGATATTTTATCACTTACTTTTCGAGAGTAGTTTTCATAATAATCGTTTTTCATTACCTTGATGTAATGTCAAAATTTTTTAGAGTTGTTCTTGATGTTGTTTGTTGACCATAACCATTTAATTGTATCTCGCTTGATAAGAGTTTTCACTTGTTTCCGGAAATGTGAGAAATAACGGTTTTAGAACATATTATTTTAGGGCTTGGCTTAGGTATTTCGAAAACCAGAGAGAATGTTTAGAACGTTTGGATGTAGAAGTTGGAAGAAAAGTATTGATGTTTTCAGTGAATGTGTTAGTTAACTTGTCTGCGAGGTAGTAAACATCGTTGAAAAAATAAAAATCAAA
This sequence comes from Bacillus rossius redtenbacheri, assembly GCF_032445375.1. Classification (NCBI taxonomy): domain Eukaryota; kingdom Metazoa; phylum Arthropoda; class Insecta; order Phasmatodea; family Bacillidae; genus Bacillus; species Bacillus rossius. The sequence continues at coordinate 27,826,949 of NC_086333.1, read as the reverse complement.
TTAGTCGTGGTTTTTTGTTTTTGGTGTTATAGAGGTCAGGAAAAATACCGTCTGTGTACTTTGTAAATAGTTACAGATAGGTGTTTGGCATTTAATTGGGAAATGTCAATTATAATATGGATATTTAATGACGCATGATGTAGGTCTTCTTGATAAGGATGTCGACAGCATGAGAAACTGAACATTGAATTAAGTTAGTTTAACAAAGATCTAAAAATTTATATGAAGCCTTTGAAGAGTGGAATTGAGAAATTCTAGACTAGAGGCAAAGTTGATAAGATGACATGCTTTAAATTTTACATGAGAATGTGAAACATTATCATGGTGATTATCCAATCTACACTAGGAACATTGAAATTACCATGGATTAATAAGTCTTCGAAAGAGTCTATTTATAAACAATAGGGGATATATCTGAAGGAATGTAAATGTAGCCGAGAATTAGTGAAGTTGATGTTTTTATTTACAGCCACAAACTTCCTTAATACCAGGGAAATCGAAACAGTTTAATAGTTAACTGATTGAAATGTATGTTTCCTTTTTACACCTTATAGAACACCACCACCATGTTTCTTCATAGTAACAAGAGCATTTATATCGTTCCTGAAAATAATGTAACTCTCAGTAAAATATCGAGAGTTAATGCTGTTTTCACTAAACCAACTTTCAGTTAAACATATGAGGATAATTGGAGTTTATTATATTTTCGTAAAATTCATTAACTTTTGTCCTAGACCACATACATTTTGATAATAGATTCCACATACTGTAGGATTGGACTTCACAGAAAAGTTATTAAAAAGAGCCTACCCTACCCTACCCTATCCCCGAAACCTCCCCCCCCCCCCCCCCAAATTAAACAGCCACCGGAGTAAAACAAGAGGCTGTTACACTAGAAACTGAAGGAACTGGGTGTAACCCACTATCGTGGGACTCGTCAGCGATTGAAATATAAGCTGATAAATTTCTCTGGGTGTAATTTTCTGTGAAAAGGGCTAATCATGTAACCACTTGGTCAGAAAACTATGTTGTTTATTCTATTAAAGTCTTCCTCTAACACACATATCGTACCCTGAGTACAAGACTATCGTAACTCAAAAAATTGAGTTTTTGAAATATTTTTACCATTAGCAGGAAAATATCATTATCTAGGCACTCCAAGACTATCGCAATATTATATTTACTTTTACGGGACTTATGGCAAATAATGTAGTGTGCACTCTGGAAAACTATATAAGAATATGTGCAAGACTATGGCATCTGAGTTGTGATAATTTTGCACTGATTTTTGAGTTACGATAGTCTTGTACTTAGGGTGCGATATGTGGAATGACGCAGAGGAGTTCTTTTTTGGTTTTCCGATTGGTCACTTTTACAAGAGATAAACTAACTTCATGAGAGATATAATCAAGGATTTTTTGTTCGTGAACATTTGGTTCAATTTCGTGACAAAGAGCGCTTTAGTTATTCTTGGAGCTGGCTTGGAGTTTGTCTTGGGTGAAGATGTGTTCCCTATCTCCTGTTTCATCGTTTTTTTTTGTTCGTGCTCTATTTTGGTGACACGGATTTCATAACGATGAGGCTTGCAACCGGTTTTCAATTGGGTAAAACCGTCGCTGTTGACATAACGGACGCTACTGTCATTTGGCTGGTTGCGGTGACTGGAGTCAAGGTTCGCAAGAGCACGATCGGGTGGCTTGGTTGTAGACGCTTTATTGAGGGCTTAACTGTAGGAATTTAGTTCAGTACATTTGTTCCTTAGATAAACCTTGAAAAGAAGCAATTCTTGCTTGATGTCTGCAGTTTTGTTATCAGAGGGTTTTCAATAATATGTTTTCGTTCTTCAAATCGTTAATTTTGACACAAAAGATATTCAATAATTTAAATAGATATTCTATGTTAGGGCTTCCTGACTTGGTAGACACTTCACCCGCAGATTTTTTTTAGATATCCATTGTTTTTGTGGTAGATTGTTTGGTCGGAGAGCTGAACATTATCGAGTCCACATTTAGCACCGAATTATTGATAGAAACATCATAAACTGGTAAAATGAATCCAAAGAAATCCGATTGGTTGATAAGAGACAAGTTAATTTTTAAAAATACAGAAAACTCGACACTGAAAACTTTTCAAGGAACGTTTATTTGTCAGGTTCATGAATTTTTATAATAAATAGGGCACTTTTATAATTTTCCTGATACCAAAATAAGTTGTAACGTCTACATCTTATTAGAGTATCGGTGTTCTGCATGATTGCAACGCGCAAGTTTCCAAACCCATGCAGGCCGGCACATACTCCCCAGTGGGGCAGGACCGATGGGACAAGGCAGGCCCCCATATGGCGAGGGAAATGGATACACCATTATTAAATCGCGGCCCAGAGGTGTCGGAGAAGGCTATGTCGAGAAGCCAGGGCTACCCATCCCAGCTTCGGCACCACTCACATCCTAGCAAATTCCGTGATATGGCTCATTGAAGGACTATGCCGATAGGCTGAGGAACCCATCCCAGCATCGGCAACATCCAGCAACGACACTAGCAAACCATTGGCATCCTCAATGACATGCCCCTCAGCAAGTTACTATCTGGCACTTATCTGAGCCTTTCACATTCTGCAGGCCTCCACCAGTACACCTATTGAAGCCTGTAGATAGCCAGTGATACGACCAAGGCATCTATCGAAGCCAATACTAGCTATCCAGGCTAGTACCGGAGTAAATCAAAATGTTACTCATGCATCCACCCATTTCGGTTGGGTCAGACTGCCGACCAGAGCCGACTAACCTGGATCAGAATGCCAGTGCGAATCCTACATCACATAGTTTATAACACCCGGAACACCTGGATGGAAGCTATTGATTGGCCGACTCGCACTACTGCCTAGATTTTTCATGGCACTTGGGGCTTCTCGTAAGTCAGAGTGGTAACTGTCCCAGGACTGCTCACACAGGCAATTACCTCGGGAACTGGTGACCCGCAGGACCAGACCCTTGTATATCCAAGTGACTCTGGCTCCCCAGAGTTTACAGCTTTTACACCCCAGTTGTGTAACTCGCCAGGCCAGAAGCCATCTCCCAATCCGGCCTCTACCATTGTGCCTAGCAAATCACACATTGATAAGCAGGCCTTTGGGACCCACGGCATAAAGTCCCAGCAGTGCTGACCTCCCGATGAAATAACACATTAAAATATAACAGAAAGACTGTTAGTGATCTTGTAAATAGAGCTTATCATGGATACTTTGGTGTTATGCTTGGTGATCAGGATAAAACCTGGGCACCGCATCAGGTTTGTAAAACTTGTACAGAACATTTATGCCCGTGGAATAGTGAGAAAATAAAAAGTTTGGAATTCGGCATACCGATGGTTTGGAGAGCACTCAAAAACCACATCGATGACTGTTATTTCTGTCTAGTAAATATTACTGGAATTAATCGAAACAACCGTAGCAAGTGGACTTATCCTGATTTAGTCTCTGCAAGACGCCCGGTCCCTCACTCAGAGGAAGTACCGATGCAGCATTTCTCAAGCTTCTAGAGCTTTTTGAGGATGAGTGTTTTCTCTATAACCACCCTTATAATACTAATGAAGGTGACATTTATTATGAGGGGATGTCAACAATTCCTCAATGTTTCAACCAGGATGAGTTAAATGATCTCGATAGAGATCTTAACCTGTCAAAAGAAGCTTCTGAATTACTGGCTTCCATGTTAAATGAAAAAATTTAACGGAACAAGGAACCAAAATTACTCTTTACCGTAAAAGAGAAAAGGGTCTGCTACTGTGTTCTTCTCTCAAGAAGAAAATCTTTTTTTTTTATCACGATATTAGAGGAATACTGGAAAAAATGAATCTTCCTGAATATTGTCCAGATGATTGGCGCCTATTTATTGATAGCTCAAAGTGAAGCTTGAAATGTGTTCTTCTACACAATGGGAACAAAAATGGTTCAATTCCAATTGCTCACTCAACGACAATGAAACATTTAGCACCATAGCTTTGGTCTTGTGAAGATAAGGTATCGTCTACATCAATGGATGATTTGCGTGGACTTTAAAAATGGTAAACTTTAAAGTTTCTCCTCGGATAGCAAAGTGGCCATGACAAATATTTTTGTTTCTTGTGCCTCTGGGATATCAGAGACAAAACACACAAAACACACCACTGGGTAAGATAATAATGACCTAAGAGATAATACACAGTCGTTGAAGGAAAAAAATATTAACAAAACCTTAGTTGAATGAGAGAAAATCATCTTTCCTCCACTGCATATCAAGCTGGGCCTTACGAAGCAGTTTGTAAAGACTCTTGATAAGGACGGATTGGCTTTGCATTTATAGGGGGGAAATGCCTCACTTAAGTAAGGAAAAAATTAAAGCAGGAATGTATTAGGCCCAGAAATAAGAAAAATTCATTAGTACCAAGCCTCCGAAAATTTCATGAATAAGGCTGAGCGAAAATCCTGGACTTTTTTGTTGCAACTATCGGACATTTTTCTGGGCTAATGAAAAGCAGAAAACCATGTTGAACTGGTAAACGATGTGCTTAAAAATTTCAAATCCCTTGGGTGCAAAATGAGTATTAAGGTACAATATTTAAACAGCCAACTAGACCGTTTTCCTGAAAATTTAGGAGATAGCAGTGAGGAGAAAGGTGAAAGTTTTTATCAATATATTAAAATTATGGAGGACCGCTATCGAGGAAAATGGATACGCACATGATGGAAGATTATTGCTGGAGTTTAAAAAGGAACTGTTCCAAGATATATTTAAGAAGTTCACGAAAAAGAAGCTTCCAAAGTGTTGAGTGACTAGTTGGTTCCATCATTGACAAATTACTATATTTGTATATATAATAACAATATTAGTATACACTAATAATATTTGCATAATATAATGATATTTGTATAATATAATGATATTTGTATAATATAATTATTAATAGGAATTTCATGTTTATTTTTAAATTGATCCATGGTTTTAAACTAAAATAACTTAAAATGTACTTTTCACTAAAATGTTATATCTTAGAAATTTGATCTCCTATGCAAAAACTAATGCAATATTTGATTTAAGGGCACCAAATTCATATGAAATCAGCTCCAAATACCCCGGCTCCAAAACTATTGTTGGCCTGTGTTTTCAGTGGCGGTTCAATGGGTTGCAACTGACCTGACAGTTTTTTTCCTCCCATGTTTAGCTCATTAACAAATTTCACATGATTTGGCATATTTTGTCACATCCTTATTCATGGTGTCCCAATAATATGCTGCGCGAATTTTTGTGTCTCAAATATGCCAAAATGGCTGCCTCATAATAGAGCTTCATGCTTTGCTTGTATAATTTCCCATTGAAAATTCTTTGGTACTAGTGTCAAATGAATTTCTCCTCCCAGTGTGTTAACATTTTAGAATATTTCTCCATTCTTTATCATGCCATAATGGCGTGCTAGCTAGTAGCGCATTTCTGCTCCACATATTCCGTGTCCATAAGAGTTAATATAATTTTTTGAATACGTGATCCTCACTTTAGTCCCCTTAAAAGTGTGATGTGTTTACATTTGTCACCACCCTGCTATCACCCTATCCACTTCACAAAAACAAAAAATAAATAAAAAGGAAGCGCAAAGGCATTAACTTATGGGGAAAAAATCTAGGATTAAGCATGAGTAAGTTTAATACACACAACAAAAGCAAACAATACTTTAACAAATATAAAACTTTGAAGCTGTTGCTTCGTTCGTAGCTCCCGCGCGGCCTAGCATTCCCCACCCTCGTTCCCCTCCGCCGCTTCTATCGGTAGATTTCCCTCTCCATTTCCACCTTCCACCCCTTTTTAGTTCTCCTCCGCCGCACTAGCGCCATCTGTCGGGTGCTGCTATATAAGCTCCTGTATGAGCTTGTCTCGGGTCAGTATCGGCAGTGTCGTTGAATGAAAACAGTAGATTGTAAGTGCATGCACGATATGGCCGTGCCTTTATTTAGCCATTTTACATAGCCCGTAGATTTCTTAACATAACTCGCCATAGCCATTGGCTGTAAATTCTTGTGCCCCGCCGATCTGCCTGCTGTTTGGTTGTGTGGCTTGCATTGCCACTTGTTCGTCTTTCCTTTATAGCATTTCATGCTTTTAACGTAATGCGTCCGCGCTTGTATAGGACGCCTAGTTTTTCTGTTGGGCAGTGATGTTGGGCAGTATTGTTAAATTTGTTTTCCTAGTTCTTCTGCCCTGTAATGTTATCGTATCATATGCAGTGCGCCCTATACCACATACGGGCTAGTTTAAGACACACTCCGCCCGCACCGAACCACCATCCCTGTTGTCGACGCGTCGTCAAACTCTATGTAACTTGTAATTAGTTTAAGGTATTTCGCCAGCATTGCATGCTACAGTAATTGTACCTTGATTTAGAGCATGCGTGTTTTCTTGTTGCTAAATGTTTATTTCATGTTGACTGGGCTTGGGGCTTGAGCCATATACTCATGCCTCAATACTTGTGAATGTTTTCGCATCAAAAATTAGGGCCCTATATTTATTTGTACGCCCTCAATTGGGCAGGCCCTAGCCGTCTTTTCGTCTGAACGTCGTTTGTATATTTGCCATTTGTTACCTGAGATTTGTGTCATCATGTTGCCTCCAGGTAGCCTGGAGTAGACTAGTAGCAGAAACCATATGTGAGAGACAGTTGCAGCAGGACCGATGATCAATATTACATTAATATACAGTAAGTAATCAGCTGAACCCTTGTAGCACATTCCACCTGGCATTGCTGAAATCCACGACACCCAAGTAGAAGTCGTAGTCACCGAAAGTATGTGTGGCATCCCTATTCGACACAGCAAAGGTTGGGAGCTCGAGCAAATCCTCCATGGCGACACTCACCAACTCGCAGAAGAATACAGATCGAAACTGTAATTCATTTCCTACAGTTTTAAAATCGTAAAGACACACTTCGCCCCACATAAACATTCTCCCCTGTAGCACATAGCTGGTGATCCCAACCAATGGCCTCATTAACAAACTAACTTGAATAACTCCCATCTATATTACAAGTTTACACAATATTCCACGAGAGCCATATTGCTTGCCCTCTCTCAATTTTTTCGTGCCAACGCACGAATTTACAGCAACAGAAGACTCAAATCTCCACTCGCAACATTTGTGATGGATTATAGATGAGGCACATTTCCAAAGAATTTCGTTTTTAAGTTTGTAATTAGATATAAATTTAGGTCATGTATTTTGTGATCACCTCGGAAGCCTGTTGCAACAGAGATTGCCACCAGTGGTTATGTTGAAGATACTTACCGAATATCGTTATGTACTGTCCTTCCTTGTACATATCGTGAAAGCCAAGGTACGCGCAATCGTTCCTCCAACCTTCTTGTATCTTGGGATACATCTGGTAGATCCTGTGAAGAACCTTGAGCTCTTGTTCTGAGTTTACGATGGCGAGGTGGGCGCCCTCTTCGCTGCACGTCTGCCGAGCCTCGAGCCATGGCTTGGTGTAGGTGTGCAGCTTGTAGTAGCCCAAGCCGGGCACCAGCTCATAGCCTGGAACCGCTCGTACTGGCGGGGCTGCAGACAGAAAGGGGACAGAATGCCTGGACTCATTACTGTAGTCTCTTTGACAGGTGAAAGGATTAGGTAGGCTGTGCACTGTGCCGAGCCTCGAACCAAGGCGTAGTGTCAGTGTGCAGCTTGTAGTAGCTTAAGCCGGGCACCAGCTCATAGCTTGGCACCGTCGTACCAGTGGGCCTGCAAAAAGAAACAGGGACTCATTACTGTAGTCACTTGGACAGGTTCAAGGCTGTACACTGTGCTGAGTCTCGAGCCATGGCTTGGTGTAGGTGTGCGGCTTGTAGTAGCCCAATATAGGCACTAGCTCGTATCCTGGCGACGCTAGCACTGGTGGGGCTGCAGACAGAACAGGGACAGACTGCCTGGACTCACATGGAGTGAAGCAAGAAAGTATATTAGGCGACATCAGTGTTGGCTCTGTTGTTAGACTCTCATTAGAGCTATATTCACCCAAAAGACCCTAGCTTACACCAGCAGCATAGGCTCTTGTGGGGTGGTGGAAAGTGGGGGCCCAGCCCCCTTTGAATCAGAGCTCCTCTCTGAGGGGGTTCACATGCGCTTGCAGAATCATAACTGTAAAATGGGAACGATAAACAATATCACATGGGCCGTCTCTGGGAATAATAGAGATTTTAGCCCATGGCCTACGCCTTGTGCTTCCCCCATTATACATGAGAATCGCAGAATTTCCTATTGTCAATTGTATCTTGTTACGCCCCTCGTGCCTCAAAGTTGAATTATTTTAAATTAATTAAAAAAAGAGCCGTGGAAACTGCTGGGTAAGAAAAATGAGACAATTAAGTTATTGACCAGAGGTGGCACGAGGTGGAGAACAAGATAATTTGGAACTCCCTGACACAAGCAACTGGGGAGCTGGTGGATCTTTTAAGGGAACAAGGTATATCATAAATAAATTAACACTACACAAGTAGCTTGGTCTATAGGTTCCCTGTTTTATTATTAAGGAATTTTGTGTTCGTATTATTCAAACCTGACAATAAAATTCTTAGTAAATAACAAAGTTAAAAGGGGGCGCCCCAGGAGTAATTAAAACAGTACATGTTACACCTTAGCAAAAATTATTACATAATTAAAATTTAAAAATTGCACCAAATTTGAATGTCCCAACAATTACATCGCTGATTAGTTTTGTTGATTCTACATATTCTTGAGGAAAGCACTGTTCGCTGGTAGGCTATTCATTTGATTTATGTAGTTCGTAGCTAGAAAGTGGGGGGGGGGGGGTGATGTTGATTTCACATTACCACCCGGGTCTTCAAAAAATAACGTCGGGTCGCGGAAACCTCTCTTCTAACGTGACCCGCAGTGGAGGTGCAGGACCACGAGCTGGGAGCGATTTCTCTCTCCAGCACTTCGACCCTGTCTGAAACCCAAATCAAATTCAAAACGAATTAGACTTGCTTCCAGACAGTCCTATACCGTCGGCGCAAAAGGCCAACAAACGGGAAAGGGGGGGGGGGGAAAAGAAAAAAAATTACTCACCAACCAGGGTGTAGAGTTCGGAGCTCACTAGGTGTCTCGCGCCATCAGGATGCCGCGGACCGAGAAATCAGGATGCGCGGACGAAACCGGAATTTTTAGAATTAAATAAGAAGAAATAAAAATTTAACTACGCATGACTTTTCTAAAAACTACCTCTGCCTGGCTACTGTACAAACGGGATCACATCCCTTAAGCAAACTGACTACATTCTCGTGCACGCGAAAATCACCGTTCCCACAAAAAGCCTCTTAGCGCAGAGGACGTAGGTGAGACGAGGTCAGTAGCCGAGGTCAGAGGGCTGAGTGCCCCGCAATCGGCCAAAACCCCTAATTAAATCGGGCGGTAAGGCCCCGGGTCAAAGGAGGGGGTAGGTTCGGTTCTAAGCCGAAAATTTCCGAAGGAGTCCGAGGCGGTCGTGGCAACAACACGACATGCGCGCTCTCTATCGGACCGAAACGAAAACAAAGAACAATCGACTTCTCCGGGCCGCGAGAGGAAAGCATAGTGCCTTATGGCACCGCGACGCTGCCTTCTAGCGGCGTAAGGGGGAACTACTTGAGGTGGTGAGCAGACTTGCCACCAGGTGTCATGAGGGTAAGCTCTGCACGCTGGCGACCAGGCCCGCGGTTACTTTTTTTTTGCCGCTAGATGTCAGGGATGTGTCTGTCGGACCCGGGAGAAGGTTTTTGCATCAGGTCATCGTCCCGTCCGGTCACTGCTCTTAGCTTAATTTCTCAGAACTAAAGTGAGGAGGAGAGAGAGGAAGGGGGGGCAGAAATAGCCACTAAGGTGGGAACGCAGCTCCACTGGAGACTGCTTCGTGACGAGACATGCTTTTCTCAGCAGGCCTCTACAAGGTAGCAGCTTGCAGCCCAGGAGCTGCTCAAAGCAGTTTTGGTCATGCAGGGAATTAAAATTACAAACTCGGGACGTGACTGCAGGCGAGAGATATTTCAACCGGGCTGACCATGTCCACATTAGACAGCAAAATATCAGATTGGCCCCCTGGGAAGGGGCTTCGGTCCACTGGCACCAAGTTTAAATCGGTGGCGTACACCGGCCTAACAAAAAGTAAATCACCCCCATTAACCACCAAACAAATTAAAAAAATGGAAACCCCAAAAAAAAATTTAAAATTATAGAATAAATTAAAAAAGTGACGAAATGCCTAATTTCCGGCACAATCTTTCTAAATAGGAAGCTACAATTCAAATTTTGAAACATCAAAATTTTGGCCACTAATTTTGAAAAATACGTTTAAAACTGTGGAATTCTGTGTATAATGCATTTTCTTTGTGAAATTTTAATGTAAGCGGTAAATAAAATGTTCTAAGTTATTAGTTGTACTGCATTGTAAAATATTATACCTTTCTTGTTATTCCTTGACCACTGGTTCACTTCCTTGGTGAATAGGGTAAGGCAAATAAAAGTATGCACACATAAATATGTGTAGAATAGAATTCAGAGGGCTGGCAAAGCAGAAACTTCCATGTACGCTGTTATTTTTAGTGACAGAGAAGCCCACATGGCTCTCTGCTAGCATTCATAATATTACATGTTGTTGGTTTGGTTTTTTTTTTTTTTTTGGATAGCTTCATCCATTGCTTTATACATACATATGGATGCAAGTTCACTCTCTCCTGCCTATGCCTATGAATTGGTTAAAAGTTAAAGCTGGTTTTAGGTTCACTTTGTTTCAGTTAGAGCATCTTTGAAACCTACTGTCAATGTTTTCAAACAGCATCATGACCTCCCACCCACAAGAAATTACATATTTTTCTTCTTTTAGATAAGGTGAATGTGTCTGCTTCGACATGAAAACCAGATATTTAAGTTCAAGGGTTTCTGTAAACTGGGGTGAATAGAGACTGAAGTGTGTATCGGGAAATTATGCATGGAAAAGGGTTTCAAAAATTCATAGTTTCAGTACTTGAGTCAAAAAAATTATGCTATTATATTTCTAATTTATTACTTACTACATTTTAATGTTGGTACACCTGGAAATCAGGTCAGCTGTTTTCATAAAAATAAATTTACTAAAAAAATATCAGTACATGATAAAACATGGTCATGAATGTGTTGTAAATGTTTAAAATTTATATTGTTCCTTTTTTAATTTGAGATACCTTAAAAGTATTTTTAATTATTTTGTTAATTAATAATCTGGGAAGTTTTTGTTAATTATTGTCAGTTTCACTTTTAATTTTATTGAATAGGAACATCCGTAGTGTGTTTCCATATTTCCAGTGATTTGAGTGAAAGTTTAATCATTGGAGATGATTTGACTCATATTTCGCCAGCTGTGATAGATTTTAGTGACTGAAACAACAATGGATTTATATCTTTGCCATCCAACTCCACTCACTTTACTGAACCATATGTGTAGCCCTGTTTAGAACACTGAAAGCTACATGAAGGAAGATTTTGAAGAAATGCAGATCGGGCAATTATTAAAAAGTTATTTTGTTGACTGTTGAAAAAAGTCTTTAAACTTTAACATATATTCATGTTTCAAAAATACATGATTTCATCCTGTGAATGTGAAGAACATGTTTTTGAAATGTTGCCAGTCTCCACAATGCACATTGAATGAAAGTGTTATCATGCAAAATGGCCGAATCGTGCTAAGTAGTATTATCATGTAAGACTTTATTCTGGATGTGGCTGGGTCTTCACGCATGCAAGAATTGCCATTTAACCTCTATGTGTCATGTAAAACCTTGTAAACACCATGTCCTTGCACACAATTTTGCGCTAAGGTCGTGTTTTTCTCTTATCGGTAAACAAAACATCGACAATTTGTTGGAAAATTTCTCTTTGGTTAGTAGGTAACTGGCCAATTTATCAATAATGATAAGCGATATAAGCATGGGGTTAGGAATTGCCAGGAGAAGGCATGAAACGTAGGTGAAGTCACTTTATATCCTCACCATCGTATTGTATACACCCAAAACATTGCGGAAATGGTGCTTGACCACGTCTGATGATGGTTGGTAAGTAGGAATTAGACTCTCCATTGTTTAAAAACAGTAACTTTCATAAAAAAAGAAGTATTTAATACTGTTTCCACACTGCAAACACTACACTTCAGCCAATGTTTTGGGCGTTTAATCATATGGCGCAACAATTGGCTGAAGGGAAAAAACATAGCTTCATGCAGTTGGCATGTAATCATGCAGACATGACCACCCCCTGGATATAAGGATAAACATTAACCATACCTGTCACTGAGGCCACTATTCCAATTATTTCCCGTTCTTCGCATTTCTTGACTGTCTGTTTGATGTCCACTTCCCATAATCCAGTCTCCAATGTTGCATTGCCTGAGGGATTATTTTCATGATTCAGCTGCACCTGTGATATACACAAATTAAATGAACTTGTGTCTAATTTTTAGTTCTGTGTATGTTCGGTGTAGATGTGTTGGATTCTTTCTTTCCATGTATAAAAATTCAAATTTTTACCAATGACACAAGATTATGCGAATATAATGTTACTAATATAAAGTCAAATTCAATTTAATTTTTATATTCAAATAAAAAAGCTACCTATGGTAGAAAAAAAATATTTGTATACTTAAAGTGCTTAAAGTTTTGTACGTAATTGCCTGTTTGTCTTTTTTCCACTTTGATGCCATATTCCATATTTTGTGTAATGTCATCAACTGTATTTGCTTTGCGCTCATTTGACAGAAACAAATATTTTTGTATTTGCTATAGCTATATGTTTTTTATACAATTCTTTATAAATATGAAATCGCTACACCCAATCAGTAATCGTACCTACCTTTCTACGCCCTGAGTTATATCTTTATATATATATATTTCTTATGTGCGTGTGTAGGCCTATGTCACTGAACTCCTCCTAGACGGCTGGACCGATTTTGATGAAATTTTGTGTGTGAGTTCACGGGGATTCGAGGATGGTTTAGATTCACAATTTGATATTTTATCTCGATTCTGAGTTAAGAAAAACTAAAAAAAAACACGCTTTAAAAGCGAAAATTGCAACGCATTATTAGAAGCCATTAAGTTTTGCTATTGTAAGGAACTAAGTAGAGAGTACGAAATAAATAAAGATCCTGACAGTTTATAGCGTCGCCATATTTGTTTCAATTTTCAATACCCTTTTTGTATATTACAATTTAAATTGCAGAAAAAAAATCATGTTTCATAGCCACACAAATAGTGAGGATGGTTTAGATTCACAATTGGATATTTCATCTCGATTCTGAGTTAATAAAAACTAAAAAAACACGCTTTAAAAGCAAAAATTGCAACGCATTATTAGAAGCCATTAAGTTTTGCTATTGTAAGGAACTAAGTAGAGAGTAAGAAAAAAATAAAGATCCTGACAGTTTATAGTGTCGCCATATTTGTTTCAATTTTCAATACCCTTTTTGTATATTACAAATTAAATTTCAGAAAAAAATCATGTTTCATAGCCACACAAATAGTGAGTGTGTGTCATTTCTCTATGTCCACGAGGTCTCACCGCGTCAATTTTCTCCTTGGAGCTAACCCGTCCGCTTGATTAAATAAACAGCTTTTATCGTTGAATGATTTCATGATTTATTTAATGAAAATATGCTCTCATAAAAAAATTAGTTAGATAGACATTCAATAGGTGTCTCTCTCTCTGAAATGTATGTAGCTTGCTCGCGGGTCAGTAATGCAGACAATCTTTACATTCTAGCTCGAGACGGAAAAAACAGTAAATGTGGTTTGCAAAGACATTTTATGAAGTGTTTTCCCGTCATTACATTTGAAAGTAAAAACATATTTACTCAAAATTTAGGTAGTAACATATTTTTATTGCAAAGACTAAAATAGAGGTGAGAAAAATTAACAGAGAAATGTCGGTGGTCGTCTCTCGGGGCGTGCGCATCTCTCTCGCGGGCTGTTGGCTGGGAGTTCCCTGCGACCTATTGGGTAACCGAAGGCTGGCAGTGCGTGTTGGTTTTGTGTGCGTGCTGGGGGCGGCCTAGCAGCGCCAACTGCTACCGACCGCGTCCCGCGGGTGGCGGATACGGGAGCCCAGCCCGAGAGTTGCAATCTCGCTGGGGTGGCTGTGAATAACCAATAGCAGTCCGCGGACCAATGGCCGGCCTGCGGAGTCGTTATTACGGCTGTCGGTGTGAAAGGTAGCCTGAATGTAGCTCGGCGCGCGGCAGGAAGCAGCTTCGTCGGCGAAGGCACCGCAGGGGAGCTCGATGTGCCATAGTAGCGAAGTGTAGACGAACTGCGGGCTGGAACTTGCGGAGCTGTGAACTGCTGCGCGCGCAACGGAATCGAAATGCATCGGAACTCTGAAGGAAGACATCAGGGACCTTCAGCTGGGGCTGCTGTAGGTGTGGCAGCAGTAGCCTCGAGCGGCGCGACCTTCAACCGTCTCGGGGATTTTGGGTGGCGAGGTTGGTTCCCTCCCCCCACCCTGGCTTGAAAAGTACTGCTGTTGACCTGAAGAAGGAAGATGAAGATGGCGCAACGTCAGGCTGCCTTTCGCACCGAGAGCCAGCAGTTCGAGCCGGTTTACTGGCTCGTCTGCCCGCTTCTGTCTTAACTGTGGCTGCCTGGGCAGCTGTGGCTGGGCTGACGTGAAGTCGCCCGCCCCTGGGGGCGCATGCGCCCCTGGCTAATAATAACCCAGGAGCTCCCAACTTTAAATGCGGGCCGCAAGGCCCAAGCACCCAACTCCACCAAGGTTGATTTTCAGCCCCTCCAACTCTTCTTACCTGGACCCTTCTTCCTCTTGTCCAGTAGTTACCTGCTTGCTTAATGCATGTTAATTGATCCCCGCATGAACCGGCCCAGGGTTTTCCCTGTGTCTATGCAGGTTTTACCTGGGCCACACTTAGCTAGCTTTTAAGCTAGGCGACCAATGGGGCGTCAGTCATGGCGCCAATTGCAGCCATGGCTGGCCAATAAACCCCAATAAGCACATGATGCACGCGCCCTTGTCCTGCATGGTTAAAAACCCGCATGGTAGAGTGTATAGGCTTCGGCCTGAGACACACTTAGGTCCTCCCCTAACCTGGACCCTCCCCTACACACTTAGAATTAACTTAGGCTAGGAAAAAAAAAAAAAAAAAAAAATAACAGAGAAATGTTGTTTACTACAACTGTATCAACTGTTATGTTATAATGTTTAAATTTCTAAATGGTACAAGCTATGCATGCTTATTTTCATAAACTGCATGGATGCGAACATGTAAGAATAATCTATCTATCTTACTATAATAAAACAGTACTTTTTCTGTCTGTCTTAGAGGTGGGTTGGGACAGCAATTTTCGGTATCAGTCCCAACCTGATACTGATACAGTAATGTACCTAGGTACAAGTCTCTGATACTTCTGTATCAGACGGTCCCAGGAGGCAACAAAGCTCCGCGTACGCAGACCGTGCGACCAGAAGGAGAATCTGATACATTATTTATCACGCCCGGTAATTCTCTACCTCTGATACTCTCACGACCGCCTGATACAACCAGTATCAATAAGTTCAACATTCACTGCAGTTCGTCCTGGCCGTGTATCACCATGTTGCGGGCTGTCATGCTTTGTAGTTAGTATCATTATAGTGAAATAAGGAATTGATAAGTGCACGAAAAAGACTTCATTTGTGTGGAATTTTTTCACGGAAAATAATGAGTTTCCTAATTGTAATTTGTGTAAACAAAAACTGAGTTATAAATCATCGACTAATCTGAAGAAACATTTGAAACGTAAACATTGATATAGTATGCTCACTAATATACCTATCTGTTTTTTATTTTTTATTTTTGATAAAATCGTGCATTTTTAATGTATAAAAACACTAGTTACTAATTGTTTTCGAAAAAAGAAAGTCCATATGTTGATTACATCTGTTATTAGTGTCAACTGAGAATTTATTTGCATTTTCATAGCTGTTAGGTGCACAAATATAAATATTATATCTTGTATTAATGTACTTTTTAATATTAAATTTTCATTAGTTTTATTATTGAACGAGACGGTGCACGCACTGCGCACTGAGCGTACTTTGAAGTAGGAGAATAAACAAAACGACTTGTAACGAGGGCTGCCACTCTGATATTCATGAAAAACCTAGATAACCTACAAAAAAACCCAGACACATGGGTAAAAAACCCAGATGCGTCTAAAATGCTATCGTTGAAAATGTTTGCGTACTAATTCAAAAATATAAACATAACTGGTTTTAATATAAAACAATTAATTACCTTACAAGACTGAAAACGCTTAAATACAACCAATACAAGAAAATTACACTGCAGCAAAATGGCTGTATAAGTAATTCTTGGACCAGTACATATCATAAAAAAACCTACAAATATATACATGACAAAACAAACACCATCACTGCATCCTTTAAACCGGTAATTGTTTTTATAAAACTGCATCATGTACGTTAGTCTTTATTCAGAGTCTGATTCTACAAGATTGGTTTGAAGGTTAATTGTTGCATTGGTTTTGTGTTCTGCAAGCCTCTTTGAAGAATGTGTCTAATTTAATATTCGACTTAGCTTCTTGAAAACTAGTTTTGTGTTTATATGTATTTTTGTGTGTGAAACACATAGACTTGTTTGCATTTATCAAACAGATATTGCAACAGATACAGTAGCTACTACCTTTATTATTGTTTTAGGTATAAAAATAATTAAAATTATAAAAAACCTAGAATTGTTGGAATTCATTATTTAAAAACCCAGAAACCCAAACACCATTGGAAAAACCCAGATCTGGGTGGAAAAACCCATGAGTGGCAGCCCTGCTTGTAACAATATCGCTTTGCGCCTCTCCTTCAAGGCTTCAACGCCTTCCCCTGCGCTTCCTCCCCTACATTCTTTCCCTTCTTTATCCCTTATTCGTCGTTCCTGCTCCCTCCCCTTTCACAAGCTCCGCCCAAGTGACCGTCATCTGCGATCGGGTACTGTATTCATTGGCCGTGGTGTTGTTCCAGCTGAATTCTGAACTGATACTAAAGTTTCTGATACTTTTCAAGTGTACTCGTTTGCCGTTCCTGATACAGGCGCGTATCAGTGCCAAAGTATCAGGTTGATACTTTTCGACCCACCTCTAGTCTGTCTGTTTGTACGCGATTTCGATGAAATTTTGTTTTGTGTGTGAGTTCACAGCAGTGATGTTAGATAGACAGTGCTTCTGTAATGGTTAGAGGTGGGTTGTTACAGCAATTTTCGGTATCTGTCCAACCGGATACTGATACAGCATTGTACCATGTTACAAGTCTCTGATACTTCTGTATCAGACGGTCCCAGGAGGCAACAAAGCCCCGCGTACGCAGACCGTGCGACCGGAAGGAGAATCTGATACATTATTTATCACGCCTGGTAATTCTCTTCCTCTGATACTCTCATGCCCGCCTGATACAACCAGTATCAATAAGTTCAACATTCACTGCAGTTCGTCCTGGCCGTATATCACCATGTTGCGGGCTGTCATGCTTTATAGTTAGTATCTTTATAGTGAAATAAGGAATGGATAAGTGCACGAAAAAGACTTCATTTGTGTGGAATTTTTTCACGGAAAATAATGAGTTTGCTAATTGTAATTTGTGTAAACAAAAACTGAGTTATAAATCATCGACTAATCTGAAGAACATTTGAAAAAACATTGATATAGTATGCTCACTAATGTACCTATCTGTTTTTTTATTTTTTATTTTTGATAAAATCGTGAATTTTTAATGTATAAAAACACTAGTTACTAATTGTTTTCGAAAAAAGAAAGTCCATATGTTGATTACATCTGTTATTAGTGTCAACTGAGAATTTATTTGCATTTTCATAGCTGCTAGGTGCACAAATATAAATATTATATCTTGTATTAATGTACTTTTTAATATTAAAATTTCATTAGTTTTATTATTGAACGAGATGGTGCACGCACTGCGCACTGAGCGTACTTTGAAGTAGGACAATAAACAAAACGACTTGTAACCAGGGCTGCCTCTCTGATATTCATGAAAAACCTAGATAACCTACAAAAAACCCCAGACACATGGGTAAAAAACCCAGATGCGTCTAAAATGCTATCGTTGAAAATGTTTGCGTACTAATTCAAAAATATAAACATAACTGGTTTTAATATAAAACAATTAATTACCTTACAAGACTGAAAACGGTTAAATACAACCAATAAAAGAAAATTACACTGCAGCCAAATGGCTGTATAAGTAATTCTTGGACCAGCACATATCATAAAAAAACATACAAATATATACATGACAAAACAAACACCATCACTGCATTCTTTAAACCGGTAATTGTTTTTATAAAACTGCATCATGTACGTTAGTCTTTATTCAGAGTCTGATTCTACAAGATTGGTTTGAAGGTAAATTGTTGCATTGGTTTTATGTTCTGCAAGCCTCTTTGAAGAATGTGTCTAATTTAATATTCGACTTAGCTTCTTGAAAACTAGTTTTTTGTTTATATGTATTTTTGTGTGTGAAACACATAGACTTGTTTGCATTTATCAAACAGATATTGCAACAGATACAGTAGCTACTACCTTTATTATTGTTTTAGGTATAAAAATAATTAAAATTATATAAAACCTAGAATTGTTGGAATTCATTATTTAAAAACCCAGAAACCCAAACACCATTGGAAAAACCCAGATCTGGGTGGAAAAACCCATGAGTGGCAGCCCTGCTTGTAACAATATCGCTTTGCGCCTCTCCTTCAAGGCTTCAACGCCTTCCCCTGCGCTTCCTCCCCTACATTCTTTCCCTTCTTTATCCCTTATTCGTCGTTCCTGCTCCCTCCCCTTTCACAAGCTCGGCCCAAGTGACCGTCATCTGCGATCGGGTACTGCGCTCATTGGCCGTGGTGTTGTTCCAGCTGAATTCTGAACTGATACTAAAGTTTCTGATACTTTTCAAGTGTACTCGTTTGCCGTTCCTGATACAGGCGCGTATCAGTGCCAAAGTATCAGGTTGATACTTTTCGACCCACCTCTAGTCTGTCTGTTTGTACGCGATTTCGATGAAATTTTGTTTTGTGTGTGAGTTCACAGCAGTGATGTTAGATAGACAGTGCTTCTGTAATGGTTAGAGGTGGGTTGTTACAGCAATTTTCGGTATCTGTCCAACCGGATACTGATACAGCATTGTACCATGTTACAAGTCTCTGATACTTCTGTATCAGACGGTCCCAGGAGGCAACAAAGCCCCGCGTACGCAGACCGTGCGACCGGAAGGAGAATCTGATACATTATTTATCACGCCTGGTAATTCTCTTCCTCTGATACTCTCATGCCCGCCTGATACAACCAGTATCAATAAGTTCAACATTCACTGCAGTTCGTCCTGGCCGTATATCACCATGTTGCGGGCTGTCATGCTTTATAGTTAGTATCTTTATAGTGAAATAAGGAATGGATAAGTGCACGAAAAAGACTTCATTTGTGTGGAATTTTTTCACGGAAAATAATGAGTTTGCTAATTGTAATTTGTGTAAACAAAAACTGAGTTATAAATCATCGACTAATCTGAAGAACATTTGAAAAAACATTGATATAGTATGCTCACTAATGTACCTATCTGTTTTTTTATTTTTTATTTTTGATAAAATCGTGAATTTTTAATGTATAAAAACACTAGTTACTAATTGTTTTCGAAAAAAGAAAGTCCATATGTTGATTACATCTGTTATTAGTGTCAACTGAGAATTTATTTGCATTTTCATAGCTGCTAGGTGCACAAATATAAATATTATATCTTGTATTAATGTACTTTTTAATATTAAAATTTCATTAGTTTTATTATTGAACGAGATGGTGCACGCACTGCGCACTGAGCGTACTTTGAAGTAGGACAATAAACAAAACGACTTGTAACCAGGGCTGCCTCTCTGATATTCATGAAAAACCTAGATAACCTACAAAAAACCCCAGACACATGGGTAAAAAACCCAGATGCGTCTAAAATGCTATCGTTGAAAATGTTTGCGTACTAATTCAAAAATATAAACATAACTGGTTTTAATATAAAACAATTAATTACCTTACAAGACTGAAAACGGTTAAATACAACCAATAAAAGAAAATTACACTGCAGCCAAATGGCTGTATAAGTAATTCTTGGACCAGCACATATCATAAAAAAACATACAAATATATACATGACAAAACAAACACCATCACTGCATTCTTTAAACCGGTAATTGTTTTTATAAAACTGCATCATGTACGTTAGTCTTTATTCAGAGTCTGATTCTACAAGATTGGTTTGAAGGTAAATTGTTGCATTGGTTTTATGTTCTGCAAGCCTCTTTGAAGAATGTGTCTAATTTAATATTCGACTTAGCTTCTTGAAAACTAGTTTTTTGTTTATATGTATTTTTGTGTGTGAAACACATAGACTTGTTTGCATTTATCAAACAGATATTGCAACAGATACAGTAGCTACTACCTTTATTATTGTTTTAGGTATAAAAATAATTAAAATTATATAAAACCTAGAATTGTTGGAATTCATTATTTAAAAACCCAGAAACCCAAACACCATTGGAAAAACCCAGATCTGGGTGGAAAAACCCATGAGTGGCAGCCCTGCTTGTAACAATATCGCTTTGCGCCTCTCCTTCAAGGCTTCAACGCCTTCCCCTGCGCTTCCTCCCCTACATTCTTTCCCTTCTTTATCCCTTATTCGTCGTTCCTGCTCCCTCCCCTTTAACAAGCTCGGCCCAAGTGACCGTCATCTGCGATCGGGTACTGCGCTCATTGGCCGTGGTGTTGTTCCAGGTGAATTCTGAACTGATACTAAAGTCTCTGATACTTTTCAAGTGTACTCGTTTTCAGTTCCTGATACAGGCGCGTATCAGTGTCAAAGTATCAGGTTGATACTTTTCGACCCACCTCTAGTAATGGTACTGCGCATTCAAAATTATGGTACATTGGTAAAATATATGGTACATAAAAAAAAGTCTAAAATCAAAATTTTGAGTTTTCATTGCTCAACACATGATTGAATTTTACACTAATGATATAAAAAAACCTATAAATGGTATAAATTTATATAAATTAGCTCATGCTTTTAAAATCACAAAATAACGAACGTTTGGCACTGAAACACTGGAACAATGATTATTCACTATCATAATTAATAGAAAATATGTCTGTGACAGTTGGTGTGTTATAGTATGTAGGATGTTCCTTGGAATCAGATTCGGGATACAGGTGTTGCTGTCATCCTCTTCAACATCTCGTCAGATGGCCGGAAATTACTGCAGCAAACACCAGTTTTTTCTTTCACACACTGTCATGCTAGCACAATTCCATTAAAAGTCTCTGTTATGACGTCGTCCGACCGACGACCATCCCTAAGCCCGACCTGCACCCGCCAGTATACTCTCCCGCTAACGGAACGCACCCCTGGCCGTGGCCCACCCGAGTCGAGCGAGCCACCGAGCCGAACGGCCAAACCAGACATTATTATTATAAAGCACACTAAATCCGAGTGGACTAGAGACGAACCACACCCATTCCCCCTCAAACAATTAATTACGAATTTTGCGACCTTAAAGTCTCTTCCAGACGCAGTCATTTAGTTTTTAACGTAATGAGGTCAAGCTTGGCGCGGCAGGGGCCGACACGCCACCGGACGCCATGCCAGTTCCGCAGTTCTACTCGACTCGCGGACCGGGACGGACCTACGTCCCACGGAGAGACCACAACCATTGTCTTCATCGCAAGTAACGTCCGGTAAATATAGTCGTTTAGCATAAGCCAAACCTTTTTCTATTCACCTCTCCGTGCGTGCCCGGTCCGTTTTTTACGGTTCAGGACCTAATCCGACCGCGTAAACGTAAAGACGCCCCGCACCACACCTGGTGCGCAGGGTCGTTCTTCAGCATACGGCACGGGCCGTCTCCCGCAAACCACAGAACTTTCTTAAGGCCACGCGCCTTCGCGCGGACCACAAACCCGCAAGGGAAACTTCGCCAAGTTTAGTGGCGGTGCGTGTACCACCCAGTGGGCACGGCACCCGCGTAGAAACAATCGCTTACGGGACTGGCCGACTCCAGTCACCCACAAACTCTGTGTGCCACGTCAATTGTGCGCGCCTAATTTTCATTAAGTGTACTTTGTTAACGTAACTTTGCGCCACGTCATTTGTGCGCGCCTAATTTTCATTAAGTGTACTTTGTTAACGTAACTTTGCGCCACGTCATTTGTGCGTGCCTAATTTTCATTAAGTGTACTTTGTCAACGTAACTTTGCGCCACGTCATCTGTGTGCGCCTAATTTTCATTAAGTGTACTTTGTTAACGTAACTTTGCGCCACGTCATTTGTGCGCGCCTAATTTTCATTAAGTGTACTTTGTCAACGTAACTTTGCGCCACGTCATCTGTGTGCGCCTAATTTTCATTAAGTGTACTTTGTTAATGTAACTTTGCGCCACGTCATCTGTGCGCGCCTCTCTTGCATCAAGTGTACTTGGCCTGCATACTGTTACCCGAGAAACCAGTGCCACGAAACATTGAACATGTACCGGCCTGCACCCCGCAACGGACAAGTAGCCCTCAGGGGCATGTCTGTACTCAGTAATTGTATGGTGTGACGTCAATCCCTTGAATAAAGGCACGTCGCTACTACGGCAATCCCACGCATTCTTCTTTAACGTAAATTCCCAGGCAAGACCGCCGACGGTTCTAGCGGACCACGCTGGGGCAACGAACCACGAACCCCCATTGGTTAGACACCGAGCTAGCCTGGCGCCCTCCCGGAACATAAAACGTTAGTCAGACCAGCCACCCCGCTAGAACTCGCGCCCTGACTCGAACACGAGACCGCGGACGACGGCAAATGGCGCCCCTGCGTGTGGCAAAATTTTAAGCAAAAAACGTGAAAATTGAGTAAACGGCAAGAAAACGGCCATTTTGGACGCACCAAGAGCGGCGGACAAAGGATACATCAACCCCCACCCCCAGCGCTGACATTCCAGCAAAGCGTGCGACGCAGGCGAACATCACAGCCCAGCACCACCCCCAACCCCCCGTCACTCCCGCACCCGCCCGCTTTCACTTTCGCGCGGCTGTCAGAGTACTCTTCCCCCCCCTCCCACCTAACCACCCTCGTTTTTCACTCTCCGCTTTGTGCGGCCATCCGGGCGCTCAACCCCCACCCATCCACCCCCTATCAACTCTCCGCTTCGCGCGGCCATCCGGACAGCTCCCCCCCCCCTCCGTTTTAATCCTCCACCCGTCCGCTTTGTGCGGCTGTCCGGGCGCTCTCGGCCATCGCCTCACACGCCCATCCGCACCCCCGCCCGCGCCGCGGTCATTCTCGGCCTCCGTTTTGTGCGGCAGTCCGGGCACCTGCCCAGCCGGCGAGCGCGACCCCGCGCGCAGACTTGCACAGCGCGCACAGAGCCGCGAGTGAAAAACACGAATCGACACAGCTGAACACGCACGATAACAAGAGATGTATGCAGATGAATGCAGCGGGTGTTACCACCTCTACCCGAGATGGTACTTAAACGGCAGGATCGCCGCGGGGTACGAGTGTGGCTATTGTCAAGAGTATCGCACATACGGGATGACGATGTGTGGAAACCTGTCGTGTCCCGGAGGAAGTAGCAGGGGCTACCACTGCGACGAGTGTGCCAGCCTATGGCATCGTGACTGCACCAACGAGCGTGAAGGGACTTTGAGGCGCGAGTCCTTCACGTTCTCGTGCGCGCGATGTACCGCAGAACGAGCCACCCAAGTGCAGTATCCGGAAGCAACGCCAATAATTCCTCCCCTACGATACGCCGCGACGATTCACGACATCGAGATGCCACTCACGCAGACGCATGACGTATCACGAACACACGCCCCGACGACATCCGCACCGTCACGTACAACCGTCCCGACGCCGACGACCTTCAACCTGACGCCACTCACGCCGACGCACTACGCCTCACCAAGGACGCCTTCCGTCCCGACGCCGACGCTCGTCAACCTCTCGCCGCCAATCCTGCTCCCTCCACCCCCGGGCCCAAAGCCACCAGCCTCAACACCCCTCGCAGACCAGACGCCACTCAACATGACGGTGACGATGCTTGACCCGCCGAAGCCGACCGAACGACGCATGACGCCGACCGTCCCACCGCAGTCTATCACGACGTCCCGAACCCGCCTCGTGTCGGAGACATCTCACGACGCCGGGATGACTTCGCCACCGCACCTGACCACCGTCACCGTGCCGCGAAGGACCATTCCGACGCAACCCGCATCGTCTCCGACACCTGCCTCATCCGGGACGCCACCAGGCTCGACAACGACACGTCGCGCCACACCGTCGCCACCGCCTAGCTTCAACGTCATGCAGCCGTCCTCACTGCCACATGAGTACACGGCCTCAAAAGGGACGCTGGACAAGGCAACGCCCAGGGCCACGACGCCGAGACGCCTGTGCGAGGCCCCGCCGCCTGGATTCGCCCCGCGGTGCCCGCCTGGCTTCGAGGCTCAGTCGCCACGACACCACCCCTCGGCCGGCCTGCCACAGAAGCCGCCGAGGCGACGCGCACTCTGTGCTCCAGAGGCGCCACGACACCAACCCTCGGCCGGCCCGCCACAGCAGCCGCCGAGGCGACGCGCACTCTGTGCTCCAGAGGCGCCACGACGCCGCTCCTCGGACAGTCTGCCACAGCAGCCGCCGAGGCGACGCGCGCTCAAGCCGCCACAGGTGCCACGACGCCGCCCCTCGGTCAGCCTGCCACAGCAGCCGCCGAGGCGACGTGCACTCAAGCCGCCACAGGCGCCACGACGCCGCCCCTCGGTCAGCCTGCCACAGCAGCAGCCGAGGCGACGCGCGCTCAAGCCGCCACAGGCGCCACGACGCCGCCCCTCGGTCAGCCTGCCACAGCAGCCGCCGAGGCGACGCGCGCTCAAGCCGCCAGAGGCGCCACGACGCCGCCCCTCGGTCAGCCTGCCACAGCAGCAGCCGAGGCGACGCGCGCTCAAGCCGCCACAGGCGCCACGACGCCGCCCCTCGGTCAGCCTGCCACAGCAGCCGCCGAGGCGACGCGCGCTCAAGCCGCCACAGGCACCACGACGCCGCCCCTCGGTCAGCCTGCCACAGCAGCAGCCGAGGCGACGCGCGCTCAAGCCGCCACAGGCGCCACGACGCCGCCCCTCGGTCAGCCTGCCACAGCAGCTGCCGAGGCGACGCGCGCTCAAGCCGCCACAGGAGCCACGACGCCGCCCCTCGGTCAGCCTGCCACAGCAGCAGCCGAGGCGACGCGCGCTCAAGCCGCCACAGGCACCACGACGCCGCCCCTCGGTCAGCCTGCCACAGCAGCAGCCGAGGCGACGCGCGCTCAAGCCGCCACAGGCGCCACGACGCCGCCCCTCGGTCAGCCTGCCACAGCAGCAGCCGAGGCGACGCGCGCTCAAGCCGCCACAGGCGCCGCGCCACAACACCGTGACATCACCGCGGCTACCGGGTCGCCTGAGCTCCCTGCATCTGCCTGACGCAATGCAGGTCGACGCCACGGCACCTGGACGCCCGACCGCCCCACCACCGCACGTGACCGCCACTCGGCCGATGACACCTGTCATCCGTCTGGCACGACGGGCCGCGAAACGCCCGCATGTCGGCAAGGCTGAGCCGGGCCGTGCCGAGCGCCGCCCGCGCTTACTGCCCGCCTGCCGAGAACCGCCTGACCTTGGTCGCCGCCGCCCCTGCCGGCCGGCGCCCTGGCCACCACCGCACCCGCTCGCTGCGAGAGACCGCAGCCACAGTCGGAACCACTGTCACCCCCGAGAACGAGTCCGGGGAGGTGCTTAGGGCACAACCGCAGAAGACCACGCCGACACCACCCCATGGTGACGGAACTGGACGATGAGGACGAGGAGGCCTCTACTCCAAACCCGCCCGGCACACCGGAACGGGAGAGGAGGCTGTACCCATCCACGCCGTACCAGGTGCCGAGGGACTACGTCAACAGGCCAGCACCCGGACAATCGACGTGGGACAACCTGGGACCAGGACGCTGGCCCTATCAGCCGCCGCCCCCACAGGCACCACGACGCCGCCCCTCGGCCCGCCTGCCACAGCAGCAGCCGGGGTGGCGAGCACATCAGATCCAGGGCGCTGACCCTATCAGCCGCTGGCCACCACAGGCGCCACGACGCCGCCCCCGGCCGGTCCACCACCGCGGCAGCCGGGGTGGCATGCACAGCAGGTCCAGAGCGCCGGCCCTACCAGCTGCCGACCCACGGGCGCGCACACCTGCTCCAGAACGCGGGGCCTATCAGCTGCAGAGCCGCGAACCGCAACTGGACAGGGCTGCCGGAGCTAGGGGTGCTAATACGTGGCGGGACCATAAGCGGCGCAAGGTCGGGCTTCTCGAGGGGGGGGCGTTTGACGTCGTCCGACCGACGACCATCCCTAAGCCCGACCTGCACCCGCCAGTATACTCTCCCGCTAACGGAACGCACCCCTGGCCGTGGCCCACCCGAGTCGAGCGAGCCACCGAGCCGAACGGCCAAACCAGCCATTATTATTATAAAGCACACTAAATCCGAGTGGACTAGAGACGAACCACACCCATTCCCCCTCAAACAATTAATTACGAATTTTGCGACCTTAAAGTCTCTTCCAGACGCAGTCATTTAGTTTTTAACGTAATGAGGTCAAGCTTGGCGCGGCAGGGGCCGACGCGCCACCGGACGCCATGCCAGTTCCGCAGTTCTACTCGACTCGCGGACCGGGACGGACCTACGTCCCACGGAGAGACCACAACCATTGTCTTCATCGCATGTAACGTCCGGTAAATATAGTCATTTAGCATAAGCCAAACCTTTTTCTATTCACCTCTCCGTGCGTTCCCGGTCCGTTTTTTACGGTTCAGGACCTAATCCGACCGCATAAACGTAAAGACGCCCCGCACCACACCTGGTGCGCAGGGTCGTTCTTCAGCATACGGCACGGGCCGTATCCCGCAAACCACAGAACTTTCTTAAGGCCACGCGCCTTCGCGTAGACCACAAACCCGCAAGGGAAACTTCGCCAAGTTTAGTGGCGGTGCGTGTACCACCCAGTGGGCACGGCACCCGCGTAGAAACAATCGCTTACGGGACTGGCCGACTCCAGTCACCCACAAACTCTGTGTGCCACGTCAATTGTGCGCGCCTAATTTTCATTAAGTGTACTTTGTTAACGTAACTTTGCGCCACGTCATTTGTGCGCGCCTAATTTTCATTAAGTGTACTTTGTTAACGTAACTTTGCGCCACGTCATTTGTGCGCGCCTAATTTTCATTAAGTGTACTTTGTCAACGTAACTTTGCGCCACGTCATCTGTGCGCGCCTAATTTTCATTAAGTTGTGCCGTAAATTAGAGGTTTAGGCACGTTTATTTAAAATTTTGTAATCTGAAATATTTTGGAAATATTATTTTTTTTTTCTCTCATCTTATTTTCTTTACGGCCAGGCCCTCAGCCTCTGTTCTCAGAGGCGAGCTGTTTTTCTTTCCCAGCCTCATGCTAGGCTAGCATTCTGGCTAATATTTCTCCCGCCTCCAGGCACGTCGGAGCCGGTAACGTTATTTCTTCGCGGGTCACCTTTTGCTAAGAGCAGCTTGTGAAGCAGTGCTGAGCCCTGCTAACTCTGTCACGAATCGGTATAGGTTCACTAGCAGCAAGACACGACAGGAGGATCCCGTGGGCCTTGTGTCCCACAGACCATGCGATTTTTGAAGCCACCCCCGCCTGCTCACCCACCCTCTCTTCTCAGAAATGGCTAGGAGCGACGACCGCTCGAGTGCGTTAACCGAACTCAAGGCCATCTCAGGCTTGGCAGCCGCAGTTACGATTCTGCACCTTAACAAAACCTAGCGACGGCTGTGGTAACTAATGCCACTGGTGAGGCGTCGGCAGCGCCGACACTACCGCGCTCGCGCGGAGGTAACGACAACCTCTCCCCTCCTTATGTCTCAGGCCGCTAGGTGGCACCACTGGTTACTCCATTAACACCCTAGCTTGGCACTCTCGTCGGTCACTAGTCGATTTATTAGTACTTCCTCTCGCCACCAAAAGATAGCGCCTCAGTCGCGCAGTCACTCCAGTAAGATCTAATTTTTTTGTGCCGGACACCTTCGGGTGGACTCGGTAATTTTCGGCTCAGAGCCTACCCCCCCTCCCATTCTCTAGAGACCCCGCGCTTATGATATCCTGGTGAGATCCCGCTCTGGATTTTCTTCGGTGCGCGCCTCCTGACTGACTGGTACCGTTTGTATCTGCGATCTTCTGCGAATCATCGACATCATATATTATGTAGTCTTCTCAGACTAAAGGGATGGAGTCCCTAGCTAAAATTATTAACCAGTCAGTAGTTTAGTTGAAAGTACCTAGAGAAACTTAGTATTTTTATATTAATAATTTTTTAAATTAATCATGATGACTTCTGTGGCTACCGCGAATAGTGGTTCCAGTTTGCGGAGACGAGACGCCCTCTCCTGAGCGCCAGGACCAACACCCTGTTTTGGTAAGTCTTGACATCATCCCCCCCCTTTTATTTCCCTCTATTGGCCTTTTGCGCCATTTAAGTATACTGTCTGGAAACAGGTCTAATTCTTTGGAATTTGGACTTTTGTTTCAGACAGGGTTCCAAGTTTGGGGCAACCAAAATCCTCTGCCAGAACCTCTGGAGTCGGTTCCTGCGCAGAATCCAACATCATTAGGCCTACTACCTTGATCACCGTCTACCTACAGCCCCGGGTGATACCCGCATAATTCTATCTTTCTATTCACGAACCCAAGATAAGTGTAACCCAGTTAAGACAGCGGACAGTAAAAAGCAGTTCGAGGAGAAGAAATTTATATTATGTTTTGGAAGGACTATATGTACAATCTTTAAAGTTACTAATGTTAATTTCATTCTTGTTTTTAAATATTTTAATTTTTGTTATACATTGAGGGCCGGCCCTATCATAAATAACGTTAAGGAATATCATATAATAAGTGTAATTGTGAGTTATGTAAATAAGATCACTTATCAATGAAAAACAGTCTTTACTAAAGAAAATTTAATCTATCAAAAAAAAAAGAACAATGATTAATAAAATAAGGAAGTCTATAGACGTAACAGTTGTTTTTATTTATTTAATATATAATAACGATCCTTTTACTCCCAAGTATTTGTAGGGAGTCCCTAAATTTTCTTTGTTTACTTCTAGTGTCGCCTCTGTTGTTGACTTTTCTAGTTATTAATTAAGGGCCTCAGTAATCAAAGCTTCCAAATCTTTTAACCTTATTATTTAATTATTCTTTAATTCACTAGGGGTATTACAAAGTGTACTTTGTTAACGTAACTTTGCGCCACGTCATTTGTGCGCGCCTAATTTTCATTAAGTGTACTTTGTCAACGTAACTTTGCGCCACGTCATCTGTGCGCGCCTAATTTTCATTAAGTGTACTTTGTCAACGTAACTTTGCGCCACGTCATCTGTGCGCGCCTAATTTTCATTAAGTGTACTTTTTTAATGTAACTTTGCGCCACGTCATCTGTGCGCGCCTCTCTTGCATCAAGTGTACTTGGCCTGCATACTGTTACCCGAGAAACCAGTGCCACGAAACATTGAACATGTACCGGCCTGCACCCCGCAACGGACAAGTAGCCCTCAGGGGCATGTCTGTACTCAGTAATTGTATGGTGTGACGTCAATCCCTTGAATAAAGGCACGTCGCTACTACGGCAATCCCACGCATTCTTCTTTAACGTAAATTCCCAGGCAAGACCGCCGACGGTTCTAGCGGACCACGCTGGGGCAACGAACCACGAACCCCCATTGGTTAGACACCGAGCTAGCCTGGCGCCCTCCCGGAACATAAAACGTTAGTCAGACCAGCCACCCCGCTAGAACTCGTGCCCGGACTCGAACACGAGACCGCGGACGACGGCAGTTACAAGTCGATTCCTGGTCTTGGTCTTGATAAGATTTATCTTACTAAATATGCGCTCACAATCAGCATTCGAGTGGGGAAGAGATAATACTGTGAGAGCAAAATCAGGCAATGCTGTATACAAAACATTCTCATCTTCATTCTTGAATTTCAGCAATTTATCCCAGAACTTGTCAGGTTCTTCCTCTTTAGCGATATCATCTGCTAAAGTTTCGAATGGTAGGCGCCTCCATTCATCATCAATTTGTTGCATTTCGCACATCTCCACAGGCTTTGCTCTCTTTACTTGGTTTGCAAGATCCAGAAGAGATGGAGTTGTAATGCGTTTCTTCTGCGACAAAGCTTTTTTTGGATGCAATACAGAAATGGAATCATACATGGGATCTGCAAAATCAAATCGTCGTTTTATTCCTTGAAACCCTTTTATGAGGAAGTCTCGACATTTCGTTCGTAAGTTTTCAATCAGATCGGGCCTATCTTGAACACTTTGCTTATTTATTTCTGTCATCACACCTACACCAAGATAGATGTTTTGAAGTTGCAAAAAATGCTGTTCAAACTCCGGACAGATAGACCACAGAGGTTTGTGTGCCACATAGTCTTGTTCCATATATGCACATAGTAATTCCCGGTAGGAACTTGCCATCTTCTCTTTTAGAACAGTAAGTAGTACTTTTTCAGACTGGAAGTACTTATTCACTGAAACAAACTTTGGAAGTACCCACTTCAGGAAAAGATAAAACAATTTCATGAATGGGTCCCGGAGAGAATTGAATATTTCTTCGGCAGCAATGGTACGGTATTCTTGCCACTTATCTGAGAAGAATAAAAGCAATGCCTCCCATTGTTCTATTACCCTCTCCACTACAGCAAACAAAGACAGCCATCTAGTTTGTGCAGGGTGTAATAACTTGTGCACCTTGATTTCCATAAATTTTTGTAACTCAAAGTTGAGATTGCAGTTTTGCACTGCATTTCATGTAATTGTATATATTCCTTGAGAGATCTTCACATCTGCGTGGCAGACATTCACATGCTTCACTTGCACACCGATGAAGAGAATGGCAAACACATTTCATTACAATGATCCCTGGACAAGATTTTTTCAAACGACTTGCCACCGAATTGTTCGCCAACCATTGTTGAAGCAGAATCTGATCCAAAACAGATTATATTTTCATTTGGAATGCAATAATCATAAAACGATTTCATTATGATCTCATACAGATGTGCTCCTGCTGCTCCTTGCTCAGCAGAGAGGCTGCATCACAAGATGGAAACACTAGATCCCAAAAATGGCTTACCATTCGCCCAATAAACGAATCATAAAAACGCACTACAACACATTAAGTTTTTGTAGCACCTATATCAGTTGATTCGTCTGTCAAAATAGAAAACTTTACCAGCTTCAACTTTTCTGAAAGTTCGTGTTTATGTGTAGCACCAATAACATTTTTCACAACAGCAGTAGCCTTATTTCTTTTTATGACCATGCCTTGTGCTATTTTAGAGTCAGGGAAATTCAGTTTCATAACTTCTACTAAATGATCCATCGCAGAGAAAGGAATATTGTGAGCAGCAAAATATGCTGCAATCCTTATTTCTGCTTCTTTCACCTGGTTTTGATGAGAAGTAAAAGATTTACTCTGGTTTAAGAAAAAACTCATACAGTTTACTCATTTCATGGTCGCATCCTTCATAGATTTTGAATGTTTTCCCGAGTTTCCATGCAGTTTTAAAACATATGGCAGTTTTCGTTACAACATTACAAATTTTACATTTTGCTTTAAAACAGTCTCCCAGGACTGGACTCACCCACAGTTTCATGTCATCCAATTTTTCCCATTCCCGACGATATTATTCTGAACACGTTTTTTTTATCACTTTTGAGAGCACATTTTTTTCTTAACAGGAGAATGTACTCCAGGATCATCACTATATTCTCCGCATGAACTCATTATGTTAGCACACACTACCTCTAATCTCTAAAACCAACACTAAAAAGGCAGCTAGCAATATAAAATTTGATGTATAATTCCGATATTTCCGACTTTATAAAATATTATTACGGAACAGATATCACTCCACCGGCGAGGCGAGGTAACTAACTACTGAAAACAATCAACAATGTATTGTAATTCGTTTCATGATCAGTGTGATAAGTTTTCCCGCCTTTCCTTCCCCCTTCCCTTTAATATTTGAGCAACGCGGGAACTGCCGTCATATGATCTGACAGTCCCGGCAGCCAGTTGGAGTATTATATTACAGATAAGTAGGCAGGCGTGTGAACAGGCGACAATATGAAATTAGAATATACACTGGGCACATTTATCTACAAGGAAGCCGATATGGCGAGTATAATATACAACAAAAATCACCAGAAACCTGATGGATAGTCAGATTATGGTACATTTGCGTACCATGACGACCTCGCCATGGTACATGGTACACTAGGTCCAATTATGGTACAAGTACCATGAAAATGGTACATCTAACAACCCTGGTTCACGGGGATTCGAGGATGGTTTAGATTCACAATTGGATATTTTATCTCGATTCTGAGTTAAGAAAAACTAAAAATACACGCTTTAAAAGCAAAAAAAAATCTAAGCATTGTTGATAATTAGCCTCCATGGCAACGGGCTTTTGCATTGTTGTTGCCTTCTGCGTAACCATGGGAAAGGTTTTTGGTAACGGCAGTGGCGTGCCCAAGAGGAGGGGTATGTATAATGAGAAGATACAAAATGTCCAGCGTAGAAATACTTACCGCCATATCCATATCTAACAAAAAGTACATTTGGGCAGGATAATGTCTGTCGGGTCCGCTAGAAAGATATATAGAGAGATAGAGATATAAATAGAAAGATAGAGAGAGTTATAGAGATATACATAGAGAGATAGAGAATTAGAGAGATAAAGAGAGATGCTTAGTATACGTTTAAAAAATTACAAAAAAAAATTGATTGAGGCATTGCAACGCATGCCGGGCATTATGTAGTATATCTTTATATATATATTTCTTGTGTGCGTGTGTATGTCACTGAACTCCTCCTAGACGGCTGGACCGATTTTGATGAAATTTTGTGTGTGAGTTCACGGGGATTCGAGGATGGTTTAGATTCACAATTGGATATTTTATCTCGATTCTGAGTTAAGAAAAACTAAAAAAAAAACACGCATTAAAAGCAAAAATTGCAACGCATTATTAGAAGCCATTAAGTTTTGCTATTGTAAGGAACTAAGTAGAGAGTAAGAAAAAAATAAAGATCCTGACAGTTTAAAGTGTCGCCATATTTGTTTCAATTTTCAATACCCTTTTTGTATATTACAATTTAAATTGCAGAAAAAAATCATGTTTCATAGCCACACAAATAGTGAGTGTGTGTCATTTCTCTATGTCCACGAGGTCTCGCCGCGTCAATTTTCTCCTTGGAGCGAACCCGTCCGCTTAATTAAATAAACAGCTTTTATCGTTGAATGATTTCATGATTTATTTAATGAAAATATGCTCTCATTAAAAAAATTAGTTAGATAGACATTCAATAGGTGTCTTTCTCTCACTTTCTCTCTCTCTGAAATGTCTGTAGCTTGCTCGCGGGTCAGTAATGCAGACAATCTTTACATTCTAGCTCGAGACGGAAAAAACAGTAAATGTGGTTTACAAAGACATTTTATGAAGTGTCTTCCCGTCATTACATTTGAAAGTAGAAACATATTTACTCAAAATTTAGGTAGTAACATATTTTTATTGCAAAGACTGAAATAGAGGTGAGAAAAATTATCATTTGTGAACATAAGAAAACTACTACAACTGTATCAACTGTTATGTTATAATGTTTAAATTTCTAAATGGTGCAAGATAATACAAAATTCCATGCGGAAAAAGTCGTGGGCAGCAGATACGTATAGTTATAGGTGTGGGGCTATGCATGCTGATTTTTCATATACTGCATGGATGTGAACATTTAAGAATAATCTATCTATCTTACTATAATAAAACAGTACTTTTTCTGTCTGTCTGTTTGTACGCGATTTTGATGAAATTTTGTGTGTGAGTTCACGGGGATTCGAGGATGGTTTAGATTCACAATTGGATATTTTATCTCGATTCTGAGTTAAGAAAAACTAAAAATACACGCTTTAAAAGCAAAAAAACTAAGCATTGTTGATAATTAGCCTCCATGGCAACGGGCTTTTGCATTGTTGTTGCCTTCTGCGTAACCATGGGAAAGGTTTTTGGTAACGGCAGTGGCGTGCCCAAGAGGAGGGGTATGTATAATGAGAAGATACAAAATGTCCAGCGTAGAAATACTTACCGCCATATGTACATTTGGGCAGGACAATGTCTGTCGGGTCCGCTAGAAAGATATATAGAGAGATAGAGATATAAATAGAAAGATAGAGAGAGTTATAGTGATATACATAGAGAGATAGAGAATTAGAGAGATAAAGAGAGATGCTTAGTATACGTTTAAAAAATTACAAAAAAAAATTGATAGAGGCATTGCAACGCATGCCGGGCATTATCAAGTATACTATATATATTCTGTTGTAATGGGGTGTACGCCCGTTACATTCATTCCAGTGATTTGGTGTAGTCCATCATCTTCAGAATGAGTATTGAAAGTTTAAATATTAGCCTAGTGTAATCGACACCCTCTGTAAGGAAGGCCGGGTTTCAGTCGACCAACTACACTAACTGCGCAATAAGAAACGAGCCATGACGTCACTCAGGGCAGTCGAGTAGGTATAAAAAATAAGCCCATCTACCCAAAACAAGCAGACTTGTGATCGAAACTTCGAGAGAGACCTGGGGTGTCCAAGTTACTGTGCGACTCTACAGGTTGTTACGAGAATTGTTTCCCTCACAATTCACCCACCAACTCAGAGGTTTGACACAGCCGTCCGACTGCAGCGTGGTGGGGAAGGGTGCCCACCACTTATGCGGCCGACCGGTGGCCCTAGATAGCTATTTGCCGTACTTTCGACACCGCCATGATGTAATTGTCTCCACCCACAAGGACTGCAGAACTTCAATACCGCTTGTATCTCCAGCTGCCCCCTTCACAATGGCGACCTATTGAATAATCTGAAGCTGTCGCCGTTGGGATCCTCTTCTAATTTCACTAATTATTTATTTTTTCTCACCAACATTAATGAGGAACATTTATTTTTACCTGCTGAACACTCAAGCTAATCCTATCATTGCTGGTTCTCATGTTGAAACTATTCCAACTTTGCTACATCCAATTCTGAAAATCTTATTAGTCGATTATTTCTCTCATCTTTCTATGTTTCCAAGACTTCAAAATTATTTCTCCTTCCACCACTGAGTTGTTCTTTGTTCTTCGTTGGCACATAACAAAATTAATGTTGTCCTTAGCTGCAATATATTTTCTCAAAAATGATGGTTGATACTTTTACACATAGTTTTCTGTTGTACCTGATTCATCTTCACGTCTAGTTTCCACTATTGACACGCCTTTTCCTAGGACAAACAATGAAGTGGCAGTAACATCAATATCCAGTATACAGAATACTTTATCCATTGAGTTCCTCAGTGGCTCTTACCCAATATATCTCCACCCTGCCCTCTCAAACTTCCCAATATGCCTCTCAAACCACAGTTGAAAATGTCGCTCAGGTACCACTAAGTTTGCAGTCTTAAACGAAGTTTCCTTCCTACTTCAGACGCAACCAATACAGGCGGTCATAGCCCGTACCACGAAGCAGCCACCACTACCCTATGAGAAAGCCCACCAACGAAAACGTTATTTCTAGCACCGCCACTCCTATCATTTACATTTGAGAGCAAAAATATATCGACACTTATCGCAGGAGTTCAAGTTTTCTCTCGGACACTAGGTCTCAGGCTTTTCAGCATTTACACTTGAGAAAAGAAAGTAGTGCAATATATACCGCGATACTCACATATGTATGTGTCATTTTTTAATGTCAGGCATGTTTTCTGGCAATAATAAAGTGTCAGATAGATTTTGCGTGACATAAATGTTCAGTGTAAATGGGTGTTTATATCTCCATGTGACTTGGCCAAAGCCTTAGATAACCTCCATTTGGACTAAACCTCAGAGGCAGACTTACGTACTTACCGCAATGATGCTCTGCTCATTGCCCAGCAAAGGTGTTATACATTCCACTAACATAATCAAAACCATTATCCAACTCATGCACTTTCCTGTCCCATGGAAAATGGCAATCGTTATCCCCAACTTTTAGTCAGTCATTAAAATTTTATCGCCCAATATCACTTTTATCGATTCTGCAAGGGGCCTAAATGTTCTTACACAAAATATAGTAAAACGAAAGTTCTGACACCAGATTAAAAGGGTATCAGAGAAGAGAGGTGGTGGATTGGAATATGACTAAGGGGAGGGAAGAGAGGAGATCGCTGGGTTCGTGATCTTCGCACTTCTTGTCCCCTTCCCTCAAGGTTTCTAGGGAGTTAGTCATAGTGTCCTTAAAATAATACACTGACGGTATTTCCAAAAGCATTCCTACTTATGTTCCATAACTGTGCATGCTCAGCCCTGCACAGGAAGTAAAGTGCTGTGGGCTGCAGTCCGCCTGAGGGTCTAACCTAGGACAAGCTCGCGAGCACCCGTCGCCATGTCCACCATGGTAAGGCTCGAGGCCTCACAGACTCTATACTGCATCTTGGCTTCTTAACACATCCCTGTTGCTTTCAGTAATCTCGCGATAGTGTTCCAATCGCCTGCTATAGGACCTCTAATACAGTCATCTCGGGTCCTGGCATAACTCCTCGTCTGGCCTCTGCCATAGGACTGTGTCTCAGCGTTCTACAGAACCATGCACTAAAACAAACCAACTACGGGCGGCAGCGAGGCTCGGCGTTTGGGCAACAAAAGAGCTTCTGGTGTGAATTCTGCACAACGCTAGTTCTTCCACAAAGTTAAAACTAAACAAATACTTTTAAGATTTTATTCTCGTAGAATTTTTTTAAAACGTTGCTAAGCGATTTATACTATCGCATCTTACCCCTTGGGTAGACCGAATGAATGTCCTTCCTATCAACAAATTTGGTTTCATATGTGGTGAATCAATCATCAATATATCTTGCAGCAGTTGTTTCCTATGGGTTATTTCAAAGCCACCACTCTGTCCTCACGTTTTTAGACCTACCCAAAGCATTTTATTTCTTTCACCACTAGCTCCTTTCATATAAACTCAATTTCTTTCAATTGCCTTTACATTTTATACTTATTCTGTCTGGCTGCTTTTTCAAAATCAAAATCCAAAATATCCACTCAGAAAGCATTTCCCAGTTATGTAAGAGTTTCCCAATGATGATTAGTAAGCAATTTTTCTTTTCAATTTACTTGGCGTTCATGCTGCCACGAACACACATCATCCGATATGCAGATCATGCGGCCATTATACTTTCTGGAGCCAATGCCTCCACCTAATGGCTCGAGCTCAGTGCTGCGTACGGATACCAAGCAGGTTCTTTCAGAGGTGGAGAGTAGAGCCTAACCCCGCAAAAACTCAACTCTTTTTTTAAGTAGAGGTTAGTAGTTTTGTTTTTTCATAACATAAAAGCCAACATTTGCTGTTTTTATTATATCCCCTTTATATTCAAGAGCTCCGTTTACATGTAATACCAAGTTTATCCATTGTAATTAATTTAATATTTTTAAATGCTACTTTGTGGCCAAAATATTATTTTCAGTTTAGAATTAATTTTGAAACATTACTTGATTATGTTTGAATTTAAAGACAATTTTTAAGAACGTATGTTTTTTTTTCAAACTAATTTCTTTTTGCAAAATTTTAATCTATGTAATGCTTGTAAGGAATGCTAACACATGTGGTGAATTACTTTACAAATGAAGTTATATAATCTTCTTAACATAGATTTATTAATAACGAAAATGAACCCCAAAAAGAAACCCAGTTATTACTATATATGAGATTTATAATTTAAGGTTTAGCAGAAACATGAGGGTTTTAATCCGTTACCTTCAATACAACTAGGCGAAATACAAAGGCGAGGTATTCTCTATCACCACTTCAGCTTAACTGACAAATGCTGAGAAAATTTAAGGCGTTGGTACGGATTTGGAACTCACCAAGCACCCAAACGAATTCAAAAATATAACCTGGAAAAAAAATTGCAAAAATTGAGACGGCATAAGGAATACTGAAACTCCCATTTAACACAATGTTAATGATGGGTTCCACTTCTACTAGCGCCGTTAGTTGGCAGGCCACCGTGAACTGCACTAGGCGGACGCCGAGGCAAAGGACAGGAAATTGCCAGACCCGTCTACACGCCCGCTCTCTCTCTCTGTGTGTGTGTGAGCGTGTGTGAGTGTGCGTGTGTGAGTAATGGGCGTCGCAACCGGGTGGTGGGGGGGGGGGGGGAGAGAGGGGACACGTCCCCCCCAATAATAAAAGTCTTCAATTTCGTCCCCTCCAATAATATATTTAGTTTTGTAGTTATATTAAAAATATGATTTCTGTGATATAACCCATATGTTGCGCATGGTGCATTTAGTCCAATCGTGGTAATGTGAGAGCACTTTTTTTAAATTCGATCTTCGTGTAAAATCAAAATCAGGTCCGATACCGAACACAGATATGTTAACTACTGTGTTTTTACAAATTTGTTCTCTGAAAATATTTTTTTAGAAAAAAATAAATTATATGTTGCTACAAACTATAATTAGAATATTTAGGAAAGAAAAATGCCTAAAAACCACCTTTTTGCACATTCAGACGCCAAATTTTCCCGACACCCCGCTTTTATTTCTTCCAGGGGATGGATATTCCTCGACAACTAAATCAATTGAAGTCCCCCCCCCCCCCCCCCAAAAAAAAAATATATCCTTGCGACGGCCATGTGTGAGTGTGCGTGTGAGCGTGAGCGTGTAGCACCCCACCTGGGTGCGCCAGTGCCCGGTGCGGTTCCTGCCGCTGCTGAGGGCGAAGTGGACGCCTCCAGGGGCGAGGGACGAGCACTGGGGCTCAGGCTCGCATGACGTCACCAGGAGCAGCCCGAGCAGCCACGCGCAGTGGCCCACTGCGCCAGCCATCCTCTCGGTCACACCTGCCGAGTGCAGACCAGCGGTGGCTTGCAACCAACTGCATATACTAACTCATACTTCACTTTAATCGCGAAAGTTTTAGATATTAAAAAAACAAACCCTATAGTATAGAGTAGCAAATGCAATATTTATTTTTGGAATCGACTGAAAGACATGGTTAAATTGCAACACGACAAAAACCTAAGGGCTTGCCTAACCCTGGTTCTAAAAAAAATTGATTATTCGATCACCATAATTTGATCCATGACTGATGCAAAAATGTTTATTCTAGATAAAAACCAATTATATAATAAATCATGTTAAAATCCTTAAAACTGCTCAAGTTACTCCTCTACCAGCCTCCAGTGAGCCTATATAGCTGCCATCTTGTAAATTCGTAATATTTGGTGGCCAGCTCGGAACACACCACCGGCATTACATCGTGCTGCGCGCGTGCGATGGACAGCTCTGTCGCATTGCCGATACGCACAGGTCCTACGACCTATCCAATTCCCGATCTTATTATTTTTTTTTTTTTTTTGGAAATGCCAGTAACGGTGTCATTTTAAAATACCATAGATGAATCCTCAGACTAGTCCTCCAGTGCCTAACAAAAATGTTTCCTGCATGGACTTATATGCTTACCATATCATGGTGCGTAACAATAATTTTAATCTTCTGCTGCGCTGCAAGCTACCTAAAGTGCCAAGTTTACATTTGTGTCATCTGAAAATCTTGTTCTAATAAAAAAAAGTGTATCACACCAAACTGTTTAAGTTTGATCGCAAGTAAACCTAACCCATTTCTCCTTTGGCATCTCTTGAAGAGCTGCTACAGGAGAGATAACACGTCTGTCATATCTTGCGTATGTTTGTTACTTCTTAATGCTGTATCAACACATAGACTACTCACTTGCTTACTATACTTATACTAATATTTATAAATGAGTCCGCCAATAACATTAACAATAAGATATTGGAAGGGTTAGTCGGCGAATCAAAAATATACACAGATGATGGATGAAATTATTTATGCATTTATTTATTATTCTTAAATTTTTATATTTTTTCTCTGGATCCAATTCTGAAGTCCACGCAGACGAAGTCGCGGGCAGATACTAGTCGATATATACTATTTTTAAAGTATTTATTTACAATATATTAGTAAGTAGGTAGCAGTGGCTGCTAACACGTCTCGCTCACGTGGCAGGGTCGTGACTCGATCCAAACACCTCGGCCTGTCTCTTAACTTATTAGTACTGAGTCTGTACCCAAGAGTGTTCGAGCACACACAACGTGCGACGTGATGGTCTAGATTTAACTTTGATACAAGTCGAAGGTTTTTAAAGATGTTTTAAGTCCATCAAAAAAAAAATATTGTTTAAATATTAATTTCTTTTTCAATACTTCATGAGTCATTAATATTGGAACGAAGTCTGTTTAATGATTGCGTTTTATTCTTCGGGAATGTTAAGGGGATTGGTGCAGGACAAAAAACAGTCATTCGTCAGAATTTGTTGGAAATGAGCTTAAGTGTTTCATAAATGCTTGTTTATTACTACTGTACGGCCAGCCAGCGCGTATATAAGCTAGCGGGTGAGATTTGGCAAGTTAGTGGCGAGAGAGCTTCCGTGAGGGGAGGTTGTCGAAGACTGCAGCTCTGAGGCCTGCCATCTAGCGGTAATCTTTCGAAGGTCTTCCACAATATCGCCTTTCTCTCTCTCTCTCTCTCTCTCCCTCCAACACGGACACCCAACCAGCTCTTATCTTCGCTTCCCATCTCGCCCTATCCTTCATTCTCGGATCAGGTAGCCGCCCTTCCCCGCGTAGACTTTCGTGTTACTCCAGGAAACCAAGACAACCTGTGAAAAATTTGTCCAAAGCTGAATTTTTGTACTGTGGTATAGTTGACTATGCTTAATAACATACCGAAAGTTTACCGCTGTAGACCTTGTGCGTTATCACCGAAAATTTGCATTTAAGTCCTAGGTGACAGCAACTTGCATCAGTCCATTAAAATACTACCCATTTATACAGTTTTTAATTTTGACTGTCCGTAAACTTACCAAAATAATCTAGAAACTGTAATACACCCATTAATGTTAGAAAAAATTTAAATATTTAATATTTAAGATATGATATAAAGCGATTAATTCACGACATATATTTTTTTATATTTGCCACCCAGATAAAAATACGATTTACACCGATTTGAAGAGCCCAATGCGAAAAAATGTCTAAATAAATGTTTTTAATTATACTTTTAGCTTTAAGATAGTATATTTATAAAGAGTCTAGCATAATTAGTTGCCTCATTAAAGCTGCCCGAGCGTTGCAGTGTACTGCAGCCCTACTGATGTTTCACGGCCGGCGGGCTTTGAATCACGCTGCGTATTGCGACACTCAATAAACTTGGTCTTATTTAGGGAATACTTAAAATATATTTAATGCATATGATAGGGTGTATTCATGTTACATCTATTGAGATATACATATTCTTTTTTCTTATATGAATGATTTTTGATACAATAAAATTAACAATAAGCAATTTCTGCTTGGAACTTGTAAATCAAAATTCTAGAGGACCTCTGGTTTTATATATGTGTGTTCGTATTTTGTTACAAAAATTTTATTATTAAGAATTATTTTAATACCAAAAAATATAATTATTTTTTTATTTCTAATACATTATATTATTTTAGATCAGAACTGTGCAAAATTTTAATGTAGCCTATATTATAATATATATTTAATTGTATGAAATTAATTTACTACATAACAATTGAAGAAAACGATACACCGTAAATGTGCTTATTGAGTTTTGTCACTTTTATAACATAATTCGTATGATAATATTTTTTTTCCAGAAAATAAATAAAACATAAATTGTGTTGTAAAATGTATTGATAGAATTACATATTTAGTATTTTTTTCTAAGTTAATTCATTGGAGTGCTTCGCCTAGCTTACTTCGTTGAATTGCTAGTGGCAAAGAGCAGTGGTGGATGTTTTTGCAAGAGTTTGACCGTATTTTATAACCCCAGCTGTGAGAGGATGTTCGTCCCAGAAATTCTAACGGTCAAGTAAAATAGCCTTTCTCTGTAGTCACGTACGGGTCTGCTACTCGCGTAATATCGTCAGTTAATCACAACTTTCCGGGAAGTTCTATTGTTTTTATTTATTTATAATTTATAAATTAAAGAGTCGATCATACTAACATTTTTACCTAAGCAAATCGCATCCTGGAAGATTTTTATCTACGTTTGCAGCAAAAATCACTTGCAGTTTGGAAACTTTTATTCTTTCAGTCTGGAATTACCATACATTAAAAACCTTAGTTTTCTGGAGCAAAAAACGTCCCAGCACGAGCGACTTTAACACTGCTGCACACACACTACGAAGCTTGAAATACATCAGTGGTCAGACTATTATACCAGACACTCAAAATATATACATTTAAACCTTACAAAAAAAACACAGGCAATATTTATGAAGTGATTTTGACGCTACGCTCAACATATTTATGTAACATGTAGTCAAATTTCTATAAAAAAAAATATATATTTCTTACCTTTTATTATTAAAATTACCAATTTAATAATAGCACGTTTAAACATTGAGGTGTTTATCACAGTTTCCATGTAGGACATTCTTTTATATTACTTTGGTGCCATAATGATAACCGGCTTAAAAAAAGTATTAAAGTTATTAAATTTACGAAACATTTTTGTGGATCATTGTAGAACTTATCATTAAGGACTCAACTGCTCATTATTGGTGTGATCACAAGTTTTCATCGGTAAACTTTTGACGTGTAACTAACAAATGTTCATTCTACTACTGTACAAAATTTTTGCTTTGGGATAATTTTCCATGTATTAAAATTTTTTGTTTCCTTACAGCGAAATTTGTCCCGACCCGAGCCTACTTCGACAACCTCGCAGTAGTATACACTACGCGGCTCGGATCGCTTTAGTGGTCAGACTAATTGTATGAGACACTTAAAAAATATACCAATTTAAAGATGAATAAATATGCAACAACGTTTACTCTAAACGATTTCCACGTTGGGCTCTTTAAGTTTATGTAAGATGTATTTATATTTCCTTAAAATTGAATGAAAGTGAATTAGTTAACTTTAATGATTTAAAAGGTCTATTTCATAGAAACATGTTTAAACTTTGTGCTTTTTATCACTATCCTCAGATAGGGCAATGTTTCTAGATTA
This sequence comes from Bacillus rossius redtenbacheri, assembly GCF_032445375.1. Lineage (NCBI taxonomy): Eukaryota > Metazoa > Arthropoda > Insecta > Phasmatodea > Bacillidae > Bacillus > Bacillus rossius. The sequence goes on along the minus strand of NC_086333.1, from coordinate 27,783,655 downwards.
TTTTGGGTTCCATACTGACGGTCTACTCCATAAACTGCATTTTCAATATCCATTATTGTGGATCGTTGCAAAAAATTGTCATTTTGGACTTAACTGCTCGTTTTTGGTGTGACGCACAAGGTTTGCGCCAATACTTAAACTTTTGACGTGTTACTAAGAAATTTTCATTCTACTACTGTACAAATTTTCGGCTTTGGGATAGTTTTCCATGTATTAAAAACCTTTGTTTCTTCACAGCGAAATTCGTCCCGACCCGAGCCTACTTCGGCAACCTCGCAGTACTATACACTACGCGGCTCGGGTCGCTTTAGTGGTCAGACACATTGTACCAGGCTCTCAACAAATAAACTAATTTAAAATTTAAGAACTAAATCGTGATCGTAAAATGGCCGCCATGGTGATTTGCGAATTTATGGAGAAATAAAAGCAGCTAAAATCTTATGTAGTTTCCAAGAGACATTATTACATCACCAATCATCTAAAGTAACAGGTTTGCAAAATTTCAACATATTCAGTAACTAGTCAGTTTTTCAAATGTGTTAGTATTAACAATCTGGACCATATCTAGTCGGCGAGGTCTGTATTGTTACAGACTATCTGTATTCTGGTATTTGGATTTTGAAGCTACTTAATGATTCGCTTTCAATGTCTATTAAAATATACCTAATGCTAATTGCAGGAATATTTCTACTCGACTTCAAAATTATAATTCCTGAACATTTGTAGCGGACACATTTCAATGTAACACTAACTGATTTTCGAGTTATGTTGAGGTTTCACATGCCACTTCGTGTACACGAGATGGCCCCTGCTCTGGTAATAATGAGTCATCACAACCGGTGCCGTCTGTACGAGCGTCTTCACAAGTTATCCTGAAATATGGTCTTAAATATTAATTCAAGTGAATTCTTAAAATCCTACACACCTTATCTTAAGTGTCGTAAATGAATCGTTATATTTTGTAAATCCATATAATATAGGAGCCAACATGGCGCGAAGCGATGGACGCGATACGAATAATATTTTTTTTTACCAACCACTACATCAGTAAATATTTGTGGTTTCTATTCGCTATGAATTCAAGCATGTAACATGTGTACTGCTTCTTCAATTCGGCCACAGTTAAATGGGAGGCTCTGAATCACTGAAAACTCCTCAACAAAATCAACGATGAATCACAGGCATTACAACAAACAGTTGTCACAAGTCAAGTAGCCAATGAGCAGGTGACATTTTTCGAGTCCGTAGAGGATTGTTGAGACTATCCTACAGGTCAATGGCAACGTGCCCTTACGCGCATGGTTAATACCCCGCATGAGTAGAGTGTAAAGGCGTAAGCCTGAGACACATCTAGGTCCTCATCTAACCGCGCATACTTAGATTTAACTCAGGATAGGGTGAAAAATATTTACTAATTTTGCAGTCCTAACAGTCACCAACGAATAGTCAGCAAAATACATAAATAAGGCCACGAATATTGTTCGTGAATGAAGGCGAAGCTGATACTTTGGAAACGTTACCAGCCAGTAGCGGATCCAGAGGGGGGGCTAAGGGGCTCAAGCCCCCCCCAAAAGCATCTGGGTCCACTATTGTTTTAGTGTTTGCCTCGATAAAGCCTAGCCTCAGCTGGGTCAAGCCCCTCCCAAACCAAAATCCTAGATCCCCCACTGTTACCAGCAGATATTAAATAATGTTTAACTATTATTTACGTAGCTTACTTCTTAAAACTGCATTCATGTAAACAGATTTTGTGTGAGACTATGTTGAGTGTTTTCTGCTACACTTAGTTTTCTGATAAAAGTCTATTGTGGCTTAATAAACTTGTTAACATTGATGCCTGTCATAAAAAAAATTCAAACGTAATTATACGGATACATGTTGAGTATAGTTTATGAATGGTTCACGCATTGCTGAAAAAAACATGTTTACAATTTTACACATCTTTTTGTTGTCACATCGCGTCCATCGCGTTGTACATACGCAACTCTGAAAAATAAATATATAGTAAAAAAAAGCTATAATAAAATAATCTCTTATCTTACGCTTACAACAAAAAACATCTAGCTAAATCACTGTGCTAAATAATAACAGAGAATAACCATTCAATTATACGCCGAGCTCGACCAAACACGTTCTCTTATCTACTGAAATTGAGTACGTTGATCTTCATATCAGTTTCCCGCGAAATCCCGTCTCCGCTTCGTAAAAGGCAGACAGCTGTGGCAGGGTGGCAACGAGCTGCAAAAAGTTTGGAAAACTGTCGCAAGGTGTCACTACTGTCCAGCGCGCTCCATAATTCCTCGTATCCGAGCTTGCACGCTGCTCAAATTTTTACAGCTACGTTTTTACTTTAGGTCCGACTACAATAAGCTAAAGATTAAAATAAAGTCAATCATTCAGCCGACATATATGTAGGCGTTTGAATTACAAATGAAAACGCGAATGTTATTAAATTCGCAAATGAATATCACGCAATTTCGTAGCAGCTCATTTATTAAAATTCAAATTGTAAATACGTTAAATTAATAATGATTACAGATAAAAAAATGGTCACAGTCATATCTCCCGTGTCTGAAAATTTATCTGCGAAAGTTTTACCACTGATTTCTTTATAGTTTTTTAATAAAGCTTGAACTTAAAAAATTCTCGAAAATCAGCAATAACTTAATTAAAATAAAAAAATAAAAAAATAAATTTTTCACCAGAATGGTTCAAATCTTCTCTAGCAGCTGAATCATTAACAAATATATTGTTTTTTTTTTAATACGATGCTGGTGCACCAATCCCCTTAAGTAAGTTATGTGAATTACATTTTCCCTTTGTCTCTTCTTTTTTTTTTTAGAAAAAAAAACCATTTGAAGATTTTAAAGTTACGTGGTAGGTCTCAGTATAACAAGTTATTTCTTTTCCAAAATTTGGCCAGTATAATAAAGTTTCAAACATTTGGCCTGTATTGTGTTGACTGACGAACGTACACACAGTAAAGCCTAGAAGCCTTTGTAAATATAATTTCTGTTTCCATAACATTTTAGAATTATGTTAATGTTTATGCACGATTTGTAACTTGTATTACAGAAAACTAAAATTTTACAAGAAATTAGAAAGATGATTATTCTGGTGGCTGAATTAGAGCGTGGCTATTTATTGTTGGGTAATGACTGGCGAATAGTGATCCGCCGCATTGCTGTCGAGCTCGGCTGTCTTCGCTTAGACGGCTGGAAGCTCAGGCAGCTGAGCTCCACGAGCTCCTGAGAAGGGTCCGGCCCAGTTAGGATAATCCCGGCATAATTAAACCCATTAATTTTTTTTTCGCATTTGAAAAAGGTGCCGTCGGCCGGTGGGTTTTCTTGGTATATTTGGTATTCCTGTTTTCCGCAATAATGCATGTCGTCACCGTTTCAACTCACTGTGGTTCCGTTCAAACGTCTCTAAAGACTTCATGTCGTCAAGACGTTAAAATGTAAAAAAAATTATTCATTCTATAAATAGGACCCAGCCCATCTCGGGCCTCGGGCCTCCCATCTGAAACTGCCCATAGTTTTACTGCCCAAACCAATACTAAGGCTTTTCCGGGCGTGTACGGTCATGCAAAACTGAGAGTCTAAATACCAGCAGGAACACAAGTGCAGGCCGTTGTACGCGCATTTCCGCGTATATGGCATTTGTACAGACCTTTTCCACTTTATCATATCCTTCTGTCAACCCGCTTTATTGTGCTCTTTCAATTTTTACCGGTTTAAAACACAATCTAGTCTTGCTGTCAAATATCACATACTATTCTTCATACCATATTTCAGCAAAGCTCAATAAAAAATTTCTAAAAATAGCAATTATAATTGGCGTAAAAATAAACTTTTTTTTTCCTACTCGCGTGTTGTTTAGACAGAGAAAGGGCGATATTTTAAGGTTATTCCCCTGCCCACCCAAAACGGCACAACCAGCTTGACCAGGCGATTACAATGCCATCTCGCGTCGGGCAGTCCTACTAACTTTAAAAATGCACAACATTTGTCTAATGGCTTGGCGACTTCTATAAGTATTATTTATATTCAATGCATATAGTAGGGTCTGGAAACTTCCTATCCTTCTCTTTGGTAAGACCTGTCCGCTTTAATGGAGATCACGACGGCTAGCGAACTAACGGTGCTATAACAGTTCAGTTTTGAACTATGGCGATAGATGGCGTTGCCTTGAGTTTTAAACGTTTTTACTATTTGGAGTGTTTCTGAGCGATTCGGGGTCTTCAAACTAACCTCCCCCCACAAGAAGTCAAAGCCCCAAAATTTCGAAGTTTCAAAAATTTCATAAATCTATTCTCTTTAAATTTTGAGTGTTTCCGAGCCATTCAGGGTCCTCAACATACCCCGTCCTCTAGGGTCAAACCCCCAAAATTCCGAAAATTTCAGAAATTTCGAAATTCTCTTTCGAGAGATAAATAGAGATAGAGAGATACATACATATATATGTTGATAGAGATAAATAAATATATTTAGAGAGATGGATAGCTGATTTGTATATGTGTAACTTTTTAAAACATATTACAAAACAAAACTGAATGAGGCATCGGAATGCATGCCGAGCATTAGCTAGATAATGGAATCTTTTCAATATTATAATATTATTTTTCAGCTTTTTTCTATAGTGCTTATATAGTCTGGTAAATAACTATACGCTGGCAGAACAACGTCTGTCGGGATCTGAAAGTGATATAAATTATTTTGCACACTTGACATTCAAATTAAGAAGACAATTATTAACTACATCTGATTTCAAAAAAGGTCCCCATCACCCTGTGTTCAGCTCGGGCAACGCTGGGTACTGCAGCTGGATTTTCGTTGAAATGAGTGTTTCAATCAGTAAACATTGAAATTCACTATGAATATTTCTTGATTCTTTGTTTAATATGTTATAATTAAAAATAAATTTTAGTATTGTTTATTTTATTATATATAATATTAATAATTATTCAGTTTTTCTTTGAAATCTTAAATATTTTAGTATCTTAAAAAATGATGGTACGGAAGTAGTACGTGTAGAGCGACCACACCTGGGAGGCGGCAGCATGTCTTCAGAATCAGCAGATACATATGACACTGAGTGGTAACATGGCTCCGGTATACAGCCTTAGGTTGATTGTGTCTCGGTATATGCACGGTTATCGCGTTACTCACACTGCCGGCTACCTTTAAACTAAATCTGTGATGACGGCGCCCTCTAGGCTAGTACATTCTGGATGTAAAATAGTCCTTTCCGATTATCTGGGAAGGAATAATTGTTAAAGAAATATGGGAATATTTTAAAACGCATGGCACAATTTAAAGCAGAGCATTTAAATCCCAAGCTGTGGTTTCACTTACCTGAGTACAGCAATGACCAGCTACGTGCAGAATGTGTGTTAGTGGGTGCGTGGACTGCAGGTTACACTAGCAGGTAACTAAGAGACCGTTCCCATAATGGCAGTGGTTACTAGGCGGTTGTCGCTCTGACCTGGGTGGCCCCTTCGCTGCGTCTATTTCGCAAGTCAGAGGTGGTTCATGGTTCAAGGCCTGCCACTGGCATATCTTACATGAATATGTATACTTGCCGTGAGTGCGTACCCGTACTCTGTAGTTTTAGTGTACATGTCTTGTTAGAGCCTTCTCTTCGACGTTTACTTTGTTTATCACTTTCCTTGTTGCCTACATCCGCTGCTTTTACTTATTGATTAGAAATCAAAGGGATTATGCGCTCCAATAAGATAACGACCAACTTATTATCCCATACTGGAACTCACCTGTGCCTTTACCACCTCCAAGATAGCCTGTTAGCTTGCAGCAAGACTAACTCTACATTTATTGTGGGTTTATAAACAAGCATGTAAATATAATTTTCAATGAAGCTTGCATGTCTCGTAATTGCTGGCGGTGACTTACCCCGTAACCTTTAATATAAAAAACTTGAATGAAGCCTTAGACCTTTTGCGCTAATATCGCTCATCTGTCTAGTTTCATCTTCCTGTTTATATTTTCTTGAGTTTTATTGTTAGTAGATATTACTTTTGTATATTTGAACAAACCTGTTTTCCAAACACTAGCACCTTAGTATATGATAGGGCATCGGAGGATGGAGCCGGAGCGAAAAGCAAGAGCCGGTCCACAATCTAGTGTTGTGACGTCGCGGCCACCATATTTGATGACCTTGACCTTGAACTTTGACCTTTACCTTCAAATTTTGCCTGAAATTTGTCAAAAAAATACTCAAACCTTTTCAAAATTTGCCAAAAATTGTCCAAAAATAGACAAATTTCATTTTTTTTTTGGAAACAAAATTCCTCCAAAAATCTCAAAAAAAATATGAAGAGTAAAAAATTTCTATTTTTGAGGGAAAAACAGTAAAAACCGTTAAAAAAAACTTAAAAAAATTTACATTAAAAAAAATCGAAATTTCCTCATCTAGAAGTCTCCAATAAACCTATGAGGATAATTGATCTCGACCATTAGGATGCAATTGCCACCATTTTGAATTATGACGTCGTTTTTGCTTTTTTCATGACTGCCGCCATATTGAAAATCTGTAACAATTAACGGAAATAATTTAAAAATTTAAAAATTAGAAAAAAATATTAATCAAATTTTAATTTAAAAGTTCCGCCATTTTGAAATTATGATTTCACATCCGTTATCTTGAAAATACGTAATTATTATCCAAAAAGACTGAAACATGTTTTATTAAATTAAAAAGTTTTTAAAATACAATTGTAATAAAATTTTAATTTAAAACACTTGGATCATGGAGTGCTCGTTCGAATCGGCGAGAGCAAAAAAAAAAAGCGATGGAACCTTCCTCCACGTAAGCAATCCACTAATTATAATGTATATATTACAGCAACTAGAATGACGTCACGTCCGACATTTTCTTTATGTCTACTGGAGGCTGCCATCTTCGGTTATGAAAACATAGTCACCATCTTGTTTTCTTCTGCTGGAGACGACCTTTTTGAATTGTGACATCATCGTTGCAATTATCGTTACGGCCAAAATCTTAGAAATCCGTAAATATAGCAGAACATTTTGGGAAAATTTAGATATAAAAAATTATGAATTTTTTAATTTAAAAAATTTCGATTTTTTTAAAATTATAACATCACATATGCCATCATGAAAATCTGTAATTATTACCCAAAAAATACAGAAAAAACAATTTAATTAAAAAAAAATTGTTTGAATACAATAATAATAAAAATTTAATTAGAAACGCACTGTTGCCATGGCGTACGTGGTCCTCGGTTGAACCCGGTGGGGACAAAATAAAAATGGCGAAGGATCCTTTCTCAACAGAGGCCACCGCCAGACTGACCTTCATGCACTAATTTTAGTGTCTATATTATGGTAGCTAGTATGATGTCACATAAATAATCTTGTTTACGTCTGCTGGAAGCCGCCATCTTCGATTATGACATTACAGCCGCAATCAAGTTTTCGTATGCTGGAGACTACCATCTTGGATTATATCCCAGATGCCAATTTCTTTTCGTCTGCTGGAGGCCGCCATCAATGATTATGACATAGACATCAACTTGTTTTCGTCTGCTGGAGACAGCCATCTTGGATTATGATGTCATATTTTGTCTGCTGAAGGACGCCGTATAAGATTATCACATTACAAATGAAATCATGTTTACGTATGTGGAGGCCACCATCTTGGATTATGTCAATTTATTTTCGTCTGCTGGAGGATGCTATCTTGGATTATGACATCATAGACATCTTGATTTCGTTTGCTAAAGATGGCCATCTTTATTTTCAGTACTTGTTACAGGTAGAGCTAGTTTAACGTAGTACATACGTCATATGCCAGAGTGCACTGCCGCTATCTTGTTTTCAGTAAGTAAGACAAGGCGTACTAGTGTCATATAGTACATATGCCATCTGCTAGAAGATGCCTACACCATATTGATTTAATTTTTACCCGATAGAGTGCCAATTACCAATTTGTCGTTGCATCTGCCATATTGGCCATCATCTTGAAAATCTGTTATGAAACTATAAATTAGGAAAAAATTAAATAATTATTCAAAAAATCTACGATTAATAAACCGCTTGAGTCGATTGATTCCTGTACTGGGTTCAATACTTTTTAGATGGAAAAAAATTATTTTAGACAAAAATTACTTATTTAATAAAATATGGTGAAAACCATAAAAAATACATAAATTACTCATCTACTGGCCTACGGTTCATTCAATTCCATCGATTCTAGCCCTTGGTTGGATCCTTGCTCGAAGAAAAAAAGTATAATTTCAGGTCATAAATATGTACTTATTTTAATTTAACATTGAAGTGACATGTTTGAGGAGAAAAATATAAAAAAAATAATTTCATAAATTTTACAAGTACAAACAAGAAAATTACTAGTGTTTCTCGATTTCTACAGTCTTCTTAGAAGGCGAAGCGATTCCTTTGCTTTTCTGGACAAATGTTTTCAGGGCAGATCCACGTGCCAGTCGATTGACCAGGCACATCCAGTCAGTGGCAAGGCATATCAAATAGGTTGGACAGATACATCTAACGGGTTGGTCAGGCACAACTAGTAGTTTAGCAAAGGCATATCCATTTGGTGGTCAGGCATACACAGTCAGTAGTCAAGAGGTATAATTATTTTGATTTATGGAGCACATTTTAAACAAGCCATTTACAATGTACACATATAGATCAGGCGTCTCCGAACCACGAGGCCAGTCATGACCTGACTACAGATTTGATTATGCGCAATCAACGAAAAGGACACACACTCCTCAAAATGACCCAAAATTGGACACAGTCTCATAGAAAAGAACACTCTCTGGACACATATTGGACACGAAAGGACACACACTGAACACGTTCATAAAATTAAGCACATTTGGAAGCAAATTCAACTAAAAGGACGAACATGGGTGCACTGTTGAAGAAATTAGAGGAAGGGGTATGCAACAACAGTTTATTAAGGATAAATACAATTTGTACGTTTGCAAATAACATAACAATCAATAGAAAGTGCTTCGATATTTCAGTTAGCGAAATGGCTCCTCAACGTTTCTGAGTGGGCTCCCACTGTGAACACTGTGGCCATAGGCGGCATGGCCACTTGATTTTACATTTATTTTAATTAATTAGAATTATGGCTGTTACGTAATTTAGTTTTAATATTTGCCCCTTTCCTTTTTTTAAAATAAAGTATTGGTTTGTTATAAGTTTTGTAAATCTTATTTTTAAATATGTTTTTATATTATGTTATTTTTTTACGTTAATGGTTTAGTTTCTTAATATTTAATAATAACGTTTTGGACTTTTAATCAAAATACTGTGTGCGACGCTTCCCCGCTGTGAGCATGCAAATGGACTGTTCCAAAGCTATAAGGTGGTGGGGGAAATACGTCAAAGGAGAGAGAGAATGAGCTGTGCGTGAGTCGTCAGCTGATCGCCGGGTGACGCGTATGCGCTTCGGGCGTAACGAGCGCGATGATGGCTTGTGGTATTGGGCCGGCGCGGACTCGCGAATACTTTTTAAATAAAATCAGCTGACGGGTATTGAGCATTGGGAAATACTTACGTTGTCACGGGTGCTGCCAAGAAGAAGAAGAGTTCACGCTACATTTTCCGTTGAATGCCGAGTTAATATGAAGCATTTAGTACCTCTGCTAAATTACAGCCCGCTAAACTCCGGGCCAGGAGGTGCGGGGTGTGATTCGACGTACATCGTTCATCCAAGTAAGTGATTCCGGCTCCGAACTTTTGCCCCTGTAACCCCGGGGCGTTGATTTAGACTTTGCCAAAATAAGAGTGAATAATCCGAAAAATAACTTCTGCCAAAAGACCCTGATCACAACTTCGAGTGTATGTTCCATCGTGGTACCCATTTTTAACAAACCTTGTATCATGCTTGCAGCGAAGCGTCGTAAATTGAAAATCACCCGGGTGTAATTAAGACATTTTAGAGTGACATTTATTTTTATTAACTTTTATTTAAAAAGAATTGTAATTCATTATTTATATACATATATATATATATATATATATATATATATATATATTTGGAGCTGCTTGTCATCAATGTTTGATTTTATTACAGTATTTATTTATTGGTATATACTAAAACGTGGTTCTATTAAAGGCCTCTGTAGCACTATAGGGCAAAAGGTTATAGGCATTATTGTAATCTTTTTGAGATTTTGTTTTCAATTAAATTGCCTGCCATGTTCATGCGCAAGTAGTCCCATTAAAGTTGTTGGCATTGCAAGTAATTACGTGTTTTTCGTTTTAAATACTATTACTCTGTTCTCTTCCTTTTCCAAAAGGTCTTTGAATAATTTACTTAAGAATTTTGGGGCACTCGTTTATTGGAGCAGCGCGCAAAATAATAATTTGAAACGTGGAGTTTTTAAGGCTGTTCCCAGACGGGTGTTTGACTTGTGGTGGTGTGACACAGGGGGTGTCAACCACGACAACACACATTAAAAAAATTACTGCCACTGCAAAAAAACACTCTATGAAACATAGCCTGAAGTGTGTTTTGTCATTCTTGTTATGTCAACAACTTCAGTTTTCAGTTTGTGAGAAACAAACTGGCGAACCAAAACATTAAGGTAATTAGGAATTATCAACTTTCTCTTAAAAGGTCTTAACCGGCACAAATATGGTTAGCTGTAATCAACAGGGAAAATATTAACCAAGACGATAATTACAGTGTGTGTATATGTACACACCTAAATATAACTAAGTGACTTACTCGGGGTTCACATCGTATACTCCGCGATACTCCCGCCATGTCTCTAGGGTGTATGTGTTGAGTCGTCACTCACCTCTTTTGATAGCCCCGACTTCTTCTACGTCCCAGCGGGAGGCCTACGATGAACACCTGGTGGGGGTCTCGTCCCCGAACAGCCTCACCAGGTCATCAGACGCATGGTGACGGAATACGGGCTGCTCCGGGGTCCCGACCGGGAAACGTCAGCCATGTCTTCGCAACAGGAGTCACGGGTTCGGGACCTGGCGCAACTCGTCCCGGGCCGCCTCTGAAAGGGGCTCGATTCCTCACTCGTCGTAACAGGGGCTAGTCTCGAGACTCGCATGCCTTCTTGCAGCCAAGTCCTTCCTTGCTCCGTTTGGGTTGCGGCGTGGAACGGGTCTCCGTTGTGACGCCACACCCACAGGGCTCTAAATCTCGAACTCTCTTTACTTGGCTCGCCTAGAACAGGAGCTGCGCAAACGATTGTGTGCTGCTTCCATAAGAGGCACCAGAGCCCATCCTGGTGACCCTTCCTCGGGGTTGTCCTGCGGGGTGACCAGGTGACGAAGACCTCCGGTACCGACGGAGTGGCTGGTGTTGACTATGGTCGGGTTGTGACGTCAGCGGGCAGCATGACTGCCTACATCAACCGTTGGTGTCGCAGCCGGGTATGCACTCTCCTGGTCCCTCCAACGATGTCGAAGGTCTGCCTTGGGGGCTCCACACTGCACCCTTATAAATGTGTCTCGGGAGTGATTCATTGACTCGCGGTCCGTCTGGGCTTTTTAGCAACCGCCTGACGAGGTACTGCGCTCGGATTCACTAAGTCTCGCTCAGGGTAGTTTTTTAACTAAAAAAACGTTTCCGATCGGTGACACCAGTAACAGAAGCACTTTTGAAAGCTTATTCGACAAAAAGGAAGCATTTTTGGCAACACATTTAAATCGTTAGGATAAGGTAGGATACGTTCACATCGGAGGGATACGATCTCATCGGAGGAATACGATTTATGGATCCGATTTTATCATAAGGATACGATTGTGCCATTTATCATAATTTTCGGGCACAAATTTTGAATTTTGAATTTAATATTTAATTTTTATAGAAGGATATCACAAAAATAATGTTGCATTTTTAATTTCATTTAATTTTGTTTCCATTAGTGTACACTCCGACGTAATCTTGTGCAACTCAGTGCACCTGCGCTTGTTCGCAGGCCCAATTAGATACCTTTTGCTGACATTTGGTGATCGCAGCATCTCGGCCGCGGTTTGCATCATGTTTTCTCCCTGTAACAGTATGACTTTTCATGCTAGTGAACGCTACCCCAAGCCCACCGCTAGCATCTTTCATTTCTCGGAGGCAAGCATAGGTAAGCTGTTTGCCAGCACGTCGAGGACCATGTTACAGTCCTCGGCGACGTCTCGGGATGGTCCACACGACGCCTTTCCCAGGCGACTTAGCAAGTTTAGACCCCCCTTCCCTCATCACCCACCTGTGGCTTCACGAGAACTTCATCCCGGAGCATCGACCTCCAGTGAACCCGTGCAGGGCACATGGTCTCTTCAAGGACATTCGCCCTTGTCAAACAGAGCCCTCAGCGAAGCCTAGCAGCGGGAAAAATCCCTAACCTTGCCCTGTCCGCTAGTTGCGAGTGTGACCAGTGGACTCTAGCGTACGTTTCTGTGACCCTCCAGGCAGGTTCTCATCTTGGCCGCCAGAGCGCACTACTCATCCCTCCCATAAGAGACAGCTTGTCACAATCGACTTTGGCAGCATTCGCGTAGCGATTGCGATCTTAGTTCGCCTGCGACTCGCGTGAGAGCGCGGCGAGCGTTTTGCAGTTTGCTTCGCCCCTTCGGGCATCTCCGGACATCTTCGGGCAATCATCCCCCCCCCTTTCTTTGGATGGGGGCAGTTACTTTCTTTAATTAGGCGCACCGATGCCATTTTTCAAGGATTCGGTGGGCAGCATCTGGTCTGTGCGGACCACGCGTCGCGATTCGCGAGAGTCCATCTCACTTGTACTTCCAAGACTCGACACTACGTCATGTAGTCGCCAACATCAAGGCATAGAGTCCTTAATTTTCTTATTTTTTTAAAATTTGGCTGCCCGTAATAGTTTTTTTTTAATCTAAATTATTTCTTCTTTTTTTGTCATGACTTCCGCGAACTTCCGCGACGGGAGTTGCCTACTCTACTCCTGGAGCCAGCTAACGTGACTTCACCCCGCTACTTTGGTTAAGTGGTCGTCATACCTCCCCTCCCCTTTTTTTGCCTTTCCCTGGGCATAGTCTTGCCCAGACTTAGCCGCCTGTTAACCAGTCTAAGCAATTTGGGACTTTGGTTACAGGCGAGGTGCAAGAATAATGTGCAAGATTAGCCTGCAAGAATGAGAATGGAACTTCTCTGCCTAAATTATCAGTCCGTAACTGGGCTCATGCAGTCAGAAGTTTTCTCCCCTCTTCGGTCGACATACAAGTTTCTACATAAAATGATTTCTTCTGGACTTTAATCTACCAAAACCTCCGGTGCCAGGACCGCCAGTTTTCAGGACACAGGGTTTAGTTAAATTTATTTCGAAAGAAAATTAAAAACAAAATGAAATTTTCTTTCTTTTGAACCTGCGAGCTCACTTAAAACCAGGGTCAAGTTTAAGAGATATGGTTGTTTTACTTTTATACCTATGTATTTTGTTGCCCCGGGGCTCCCTCCTGTTTGTTATTAATATATTTTAATACATGTTTACTTAAAAGTTAAAGATAAAAGAATAGAAAAAACTAAGTAAATTATTTTAGTAAAAGGGTAGTTATATAAATCAAACCAGCAGTCTTGTTATTTCATTATTATTCATCCTCGATCCACATAACCTCCTAGAGTTCCTAGTAGGTTATAAGTAAATTCCTTTGTACGACGTCTGGGCACCTCTGAGATTGTTGTTGTTGTTTTCTTTTCTGGGCTGACGCTTCCAAGGCCTTAATATTTACTTATTAATTTATTGAGTGTTTATCCGCAGCCCAACGTACGTTACAAAATGTTTGTGGTATCCTTCTATAAAAATTAAAAATTAAATTAAAAATTTAAAATTTGTGCCCGAAAATTATGATAAACGGCACACGTTCTCATCAGAGGGATACTATCCCATCGGTAGGATACGAGCCCATCAGTAGGATACGATACAACAGATTTGACTACGCGCATTTAACGAAAATGATGTATATCTACACGTAGATTCAACTCAGTAGGATATTACTCCATCAGTAGGATAGATCGGTAACAGAATACGACTGATTCATCGACATTTATCTACAAGAATTAAAGGCTACGAGGCTACTAGGCTACGAGTCTACAGGGCTCAATTTGACTACGAGGCTACATGTCTACGAGGCTACACGGCTGCGAGGCTCCAAATGGGTACAGTAGCTCCATTAAGCAGTGAGAGTTAATTATCTTATGCATAAAAACTTGATGCAAGTAGTTCGGATTCATGTCAACAGTTGTAGCCACATGCTGTGTGGTACAGGTAGTCGCTCTTTCATGTAATATGCAGGATGCTCACTCACGATAGCAAGAGGAGGGCTTCGTTAGACACCTAGGAGAAGGAAGTTTGTCTTGCCTAATAGTGATTCTCATTCATATTAAGGCATTTTGAATGAGTTATTATTTTTGTTTGAATTTCACCTGATCAAACTATTCTTAGTTCTCATTTAGTAAAGATATTCACTAATTAAATGTAACCCTGAATAAAATTGTTCTCATTTAGTAAAGATATTCACTAATTAAATGTAACCCTGAATAAAATTGCGTGACTCATTTAGTTAAAAAAAATTTCATGCAGAGATTGACTTCTCAGAAATAACCAGAAGTAGTCGGCGAACATCAGCCGAAGTCTCGCCAGGAATAACCTGGAGCACACGGAGAAAACTAACAGAAGCATCATCATGAATGACCAGAAGAATTTGGAAAACCAACAATATATTGGCATGAATAATCAGAAGCACATTGAGAAAATCAACAAAATATTGAGATGAATAATCAGGCACACACCGAGAAAACCATAAAAATATTGGTAGGAATCCTCACGAGTACACGGAGGAAAAAATTTATTTTTTCCTTAATCATGATCAGGGAAACACAATAAATTTAAAAAAAAAATTTAAAAATGAAAAATATTAGAAATAAAAAAATACAAATAATCCTGGCTTATACATAACGCAATCCTTCCTGAACAAAGGAGAATCTTGCAAGCTAATTTGTTTGATAATTTTTGAAATTTTCCCCGAATTTATAACGTACTAAATACAGATTTCCAAGATAGCTGACAAGATA
Organism: Bacillus rossius redtenbacheri; assembly: GCF_032445375.1. Classification (NCBI taxonomy): domain Eukaryota; kingdom Metazoa; phylum Arthropoda; class Insecta; order Phasmatodea; family Bacillidae; genus Bacillus; species Bacillus rossius. Next base: position 27,768,580 of record NC_086333.1, on the reverse strand, counting down.
AGTTGGCGGGCGCCCTGGCAATAAATAATTACTGTACTCTAGCAGGTAAAAATTAAAATAATATGGTGGCAGCCCACTCTAGCAGATGATGTGTGTACTACATGACAATAGCGCTCAAGATGGTGACCTCCAGTAGACGATGACAAGATGGCGCACAAAATGCCAGACTATGTTTTCAGATCCAAAATGGTGGATATGATGTCAGAATATAAAATGGTTCCATAACAAAAATTGCAACTTTCTGGAATCCAAAATAGCGACCTTAAAGTGCAACGATGATTTCATACACATCCAAGATGGCGTGCGTAACGAAAAGTCCAATGTTAGTGAATGGGGCGCTCGATTTCAAGATGGTATAATCTAAGATGGCGGAAAACAAAATAGTAACTGGTGTCAAGATCATACCATCCAAGATGGCCGCAATTACATCAAAATCTAAGATGGCGGATGGTCTCCTCGCTCCTCACTCAGAACCCAGTCCCTGGAAACACATTTGTAAACTACTTATATCAATTGTCGAATAATTTGATTGCAAGTTTTTTTTACTGCAGTTTATTTCATAATATTTTTAGCCCGTTTATAAACATAATATATATATATATATATTTTTTTTACTTATTCGGCCACAGACTTTGAACATTATAATTTGTAGTGCCTAGTTATAATTACTAACTGTTTGAATTCGGAAAGTAGCGAATTAGAATAGTCATAGTTTGAGATTGCGTTAAGACTTGGGGATAATATATGGTTTATTGGTTTTTTTTTAAATACCTAGTTACATAGGAGTTGGTTTTTAAACAAATCTTAATTGTGATAACATTTTTACCTCCCAAATTTGCACGCAAGTAGTAACTAATTTACGATATAAGATTATTTTTTCTCAGTATAAAACCAAGCCAAGATCATACGAAGTTTTAAATGGAGTTATTATTTCTTAGTTTTGCTCAAAAATATATTTTAAAATTTTTTTCAATACTTTTAACTTATAATTGTTTCTCCATTTTGTAGCTTTGCTTGTCTTTTTCATGGTTAAGGTGGTATTTTATCTCAAAATTATAAATTGTTTTTCGAGTAATTTATATTTCAATTTATTTATGAAACCTTTTCATTGCAAAGTGAATCCGGTTAGAGTATCGCTTTTGGAATGGTTTCCAGGGGCTGAGGGGATAGAAGGCAACCAATTCAATATAAAGTCGAATTTAGAAGCATATTCGTCGAATAACGAACGTTTTTAATGTGATTCATAGTTTGAGAGTAATTACGGATTCCGTTAATCATGTCATAGGCTAAGTAAGGTCAGTAGTATATAATAGGGCATTCGGTGGCTCGAGCCGGTGCGAGGAACGAGGAGCCGGCCCGCCATAATAGATTGTGACGTCACGGCGGCCATCTTGGAACACCTTGACCGTTCACATTGACCTTAATTATAAGCCAAAGTTTTACAAAATTTGCAAAATATTCGCCAAATTCGCCAAAAATTTAATATTTTAGGGAAAAACAAATACCACCACAAAATCTCATAAAAAAAATTTGTAAAGTAAAATTTTCTATTCTCGAGGGGGAAAAACTATGAAAATTAAAATTTTTAAAATTATGAAAAACTCAAAAGATTATTGTCTTAAAAGAATAACAATATTTCCTTAAAGAGACTTGAATTCCTCATCTACAAGGCTCCAATAAACTTCTGAGAACATTGAATCTTGACCATTAGGATGTCACGACCAATATTTTTAATTGTGAAGTCTTCGTTGTAATTTTCGATACAGCCGCCATCTTGAAAATCCGTCATTATTATTATAATAAAATTGTGAGAATTTTTTTAATTTATAAAAAATAATTATATAAAAAATATTTTAATAAAAATATTTCGCAATTTTGAAATTACATGCCAGCCACCTTATTTATCTGTTGTTATTATTACCAAAAAATTCAGATAATTTTCAAATTAAAAAAAATTATTTAAATACAATTATAACATTATTTAAACTGAGAAACGCGCTGACGTATTAGCGTATGGAGTACTAGAATCGAACCCGGTAAGGACAAAATAAATTGGTAACGTATCCTTCCTCCACGGAGGCCACCGACAGACTGACCTTCCTCTACTAATTAAAATGTGTATATCATGGCAGCTAGTATTATGTCATATCCTCTGCTCTGCTGGAGGCCTCCACCTTGGATTATCACATCACAGATGCTAATTTATCGTCTTCTAGAGGCCGCCATCTTTATCTTCAATACTTGTTACAGGGAACGCTAGATTCACTTAGTACACACGTCATCTGCTAGAGTGCACTGCCCCAATTTTGTTTTCAGTACTCGTTACAAGGAGCGCTGGTGTCACATAGTACCTACATATGCCATCTGCTAGAGGATACCTCTACCATATTGATTTAATTTTTGCCCGGTAAAACCAATCGCCTAATCACCGTGGCATCTATCATATTTGCCGCCATATTGAAAATCTGTCATTATAAAGCTAGAAATTAGGGGAAAAAATCCAAAATTCATGAAAAAATCTACAATTATAAACTGATTGATTCGATCGGTTCCTGTCCTTGGTTCAATACTACTTGGATTAAAAATATTTATTTTAGGCAAAAAAAAAATACTTATTTAATTGAATATGTGAACAATCTTAAAATTTGAATAAATTACTCGTCTACCACCCTAAAATTGATTCAATTTGATCGATTCTTGTCCTTGGTTGGATCCTGCTCGATGCAAAAATATGTATGATTTAAGGTCAAAAAAAATATTTTTAATAACTTAACATTTAAATGACAGGTTCAAGGGGAAAATTTTTTTTTAATTATTACATAAATTCTACAAGTACAGAACAAGAAAATTACTAGCGTTTCTCGATTTCTACAGTCTTCTTAGAAGGCGAAGCGAGTCCTAGCAGGCCTGAGCAAATGTTTTTTAGGGCAGTTACACATGCCAGTAGATTAACCAGGCACGACCAATCTGTGGCCAGGCACATCCAGTCGGTAAGTCACCGCCAGCAATTACGAGACATGCAAGCTTCATTCAAAATTATATTTATATGATTGTATATAAACCCACAATAAATGTAGAGCAAGGCTTGCTGCAAGCTAACAGGCTATCTTGGAGGTGGTAAAAACACAGGTGAGTTCCAGTATGAGATGAGCGCATAATCCCTTTAATTTATAATCAATAAGTAAAAGCAGCGGATGTAGGCAACAAGGAAAGTGATAAACAAAGTAAACGTCGAAGAGAAGGCTCTAACAAGATATGTAAACTAAAACTACAGTCATCTCTGAACCGTACGGGTACGCACTCACGGCAAGTATACACATTCATGTAAGATATGCCAGTGGCAGGCCTTGAACCATGAACCACCTCTGACTTGCGAAATAGACGCAGCGAAGGAGCCACCCAGGTCAGAGCGACAACAGCCTAGCGACCACAGTCGTCATGGCAACGCTCTCTTAGTTACCTGCTGGTGTTTCCTGCAGTCCACAGACCCAATAACACTCATCCTGCACGTAGCTGGTCATTTCTGTACGCAGGTAAGTGAAACCACAGTTTGGGATTTAAATGATCTATGTTTCATTTCGCCGTGTGTTTAAAAAATATTCCTATATATCTTTAACAATTATTCCTTCCCAGATATTCGGAAAGGACTATTTAACATCCAGAATGTACTAGCCTAGAGGGCGCCGTCATCACTGATTTAGTTTAAAGGTAGCCGGCAGTGTGAGGAACGCGATAACCGTGCATATACCGAGACACAATCAACTTAAGGCTGTGTACCTGAGCCATGTTACTACTCAGTGTCATATGTATCTGCTGATTCTGAAGACATGCTGCCGCCTCCCAGGTGTGGTCGCTCTACACGTACTACTTCCGTACCATCCTTTTTGAAGATACTAAAATATTTAAGAGTTCAAAAAGAGACTGAATAATTATTAATAATATATATAATACAATAAACAATACTAAAATGTATTTTTAAATTATAACATATTAATGAAAATACCAAGAAATATGCATAATGAATTTCAATGTTTCCGGTATAAAACTTATTCATTTCAAAGAAAAACCATAAAATTCATATACAGGTTAAGTATAAAATAATGTCAAATTTTTTCTAACAAAGTTGGAAAAGGATTCATACGATGGAAAATAAACCAATAGTATTCAAAACATGATAAATGCATCACAAGAAAAAAAACTATTATAATAATACTGTTTCAATAAAAAACTAAAAAATAGAGATACAGATTAATTTGAATTAGCAAAAAGTCCCATATATGTAAAAAAAAAAATGTTTGAAGATATTTTACACAACATAAATAAATTATACTTTTTTTTTCAAAAATTTAATAACAAATAGAAAGAAAAAACAGTAAAACTAATTCAAAAATTAATAATCTAATAAGCTGAATAAAGTAACGATCATAATTTATTAAGAGGAAAGTAATAATATATAGGTACCTCCATTAATTTGTAATCTCAAATTTTAATCACCATATTTTCTTTCATTTTATATTCATCATTTACCTGGTTATAATTTTCAGACAAATATATTTACTTTTGCAAATCATACATAAAGAACTGTAGTACCCGGCCTTGCCCGGGATAAACACAAGGTGAAGGGGATTTTTTCGAAATCGATGTAGACAGCTTCTTAATTTGAATGTCATGTGTGCAAAGTAATTTCTATCACTGATAGAACTCAGCAGCAGTTGTTCTACCAGTGTATGGTTTTTAGTTTTATATATAAAAAAATGGATAGTCTGTATGTAATCTAGACTCTATGATGGTTTACTCCATGTGCTCCTGATTATTTTTGCCAATATTATGATGGTTTTCTCCGTGTGCTACCGATTATTCTTGTCATATTTTTATAGATTTCTCCGCTTGCTCCCGATTATTCTTGTAAATATTTTGATGGTTTTCTCCGTGTGCTCCTGATTATTCCTGTGGTTTCCCTAAATGCTTCTGGTTGTGTCTGAGAAACCGATCTATGCATGAAGGATTTTTTAAATTAATAAGTCATGTCATTTTATTTAGAGTTAAATTTAATTAATTGAATTTCTGCTACTAAATCAGTACTTGTAATATTTGTATCAGGTGGAATTCAAATGAAAATAAGTACCATTACTCAGTCGTATATAATAATAAGCTCTAAGACATCTGAGAAACACTAATAAGCCAGACGAACTTCCTTCTCCTTGGTGCTTAGCGAAGCCTTCCTTCTTTTGCGATCGTTAGTGAGCATCCGGCATCCCACATAGGAGAACTAGATATTAACCTTTATGCAACATGTGGCGTCATCTGTTGACAAGAATTGGGACTACTTACAACAAGTTTCTTTGCATGAGATAAATTAACTCTCGCAGCTGAATGGAGTCCAATACAGTTAGAGCTTTGAATATATATACTGTATAGAAGTCGCGAGTGGATAGGATTTACTCTACGTTTCTCAAGAGCGTAAAATGAGCAGCTTGGGAACTTCACCGCTGCAGTGCGCTGCCGTAACGTCCTGTATCGTCTTAGTTGTTGTGTACATGTTAGAATGCAGCACTGTCGCCCGCTGTCATTCCCCGCACCCCTCATCCATCATTCACTGCAGCTCGAGGTCGTTCAACGGGAGGGGGAAGGGGTGTTTGAAGAGTGCGGCACTTGTCCGCTAGGGACCACCACAAGTCGATGCCCTAGAGATGGTGGCGATTGCGGCGGTGAATTAACCAACTACCTCAAAACCGTATTAGAAATTTTAACCTGGGCTGGCGACTTCTATACAGTATATATATTCAAAGGTTAGAGCCAAGTAGTCTCGTAGCCACGTAGCCTTGTGTCCTGGAAGCTTCGTAGTCCTGTAGCCTTGCAGTCTCGTAACCTTGTAGACCCGTAATCGCGTAGTCTCGTAACCACATGGCACGTAGTCGCGTAGTCATGATGCCTTGGAGCCTCGTAGACTTATAGCTAAATAATCAAGTAGCCCTGTAATCTTATAAAATAATTCTGCTGGAGCAGTTGGAGTCAAAGAGAAAATTCCGTCGAAGACAGATGCAGCAATTGTAGCCTTGTAGACTTGTAGCTTCGTAGACAAGTACTCATGTAGACATGTAGTCCTGTAGTCTAGTATCTTCGTGGCCTCCTAGTCTTGTAGTCAAATAGCAATAGGCCTAAGACTATTTGGATTCAAATACTTTTGACGTCATTGATTGTTGGAGTCAAAGACAGTTGGAGCAAATTACTGTTGGAGCTTTGGAACTTTGGAGCTGTTGGAGCTTTGGAGCTGTTGGAAGCATTGTATCCTAACGTAAAATTAACGAACGCAACCTACTGAGATGAATGTTCGTGAAAATGTGTGTCCTTTTCGTTAGTTGTGCTTCCTTTTCGATGATTGTGCTTCCGATTGTGCTTCTTTTTCATTAAATGCTTGAACTGCGTGAACGTTGAGCAGTCATTGCATGTACATTGCGTACATTGCGTGTACATTACGTGTATTGTGCGTCAATTGCGTGAAAATTGCGTGTTCGTTCCGTTTACTGTGTGTACTGTGTGTTCATTCCGTTTCCTGTGTGTGTACTGTGTGTTCATTGCGTGATTTGCGCATACATTGCGTGTATTGTACGTACATTGCGTGTCAATTGTGCGAACATTATTAGTATAGAATAGTATGTCCGGGCACTGGGTTCTGGGTGTGGAGCCGTGGAGCCGACCGCCAACTTGGATGACCTTGACCTTTGACTTTCAAAATTGGCCAAAATCTGCCAAAATTTGCCCAAAATTCCCCAAAATTTCCAGTTTTTTGGAAGAAAAAATCTCAACAAATTTCTCTTTTCGAGGGAAAAATCCCCGTTTCAAAAAAAAAAACCTGTTTTTAGTTTTCAAACATACCATCGTCTTGTAATGTCCCCATAGTGGCTTAAGAATCCATGTCTTGTAAATCTTTATTAATTATCGGATTTTAATGAAAACATTTTTTTAATTTATAAAAAAATTAAATAATCAAAATTTGATTAAAAATATTTAAAAAAAAATTCGGTTGCAATTTAGTTTCTGCCGCCATCTTGAAAATCCGTAATTTTTATGTTAGAAAATCGGGAAAAAATTTATGATTTTTAAAAAAATTAATCTTTCAAATTGAATTATAAAAATTTAATAAAAAATTATTTTAAAAAAATATAAAAAATGTACACTTACGTCATGGAGCTCGGAGTCCTTGATTCGAACCAAGAGAGGTTAAAAAAAAATGGCGACAGGTCCTTCCCCCGTGGAGGCAACCAGCAGACTGACCCCCACCACTTTGACCAATGCATATATCTCCCCCTCTCCCCTCCCCCCTCATCATTCAGCAACTCCCACCCCCCTTACCCAAAAATTTTTTCTCTTGGAATTTAAATCCCCTTCCCCTAAATATACATTTTTCGGAATTTCCTCTTTCCTCCACGCTACACTCCCCCCCACCCCATGGCAATTTATTTTCTTGGATTGTTTTCTTCCTCTCTCTTAAAAAAAATTGTTATAATTTCTTGCAATGAACCCACAACCACCACCACCACTTACCCCCACCCCAAATTTCTGACCCCTCTACCCCCTAACCCACCTTTTAGCCTATAAATACCGGCTGCCGGCACCGGGAGCCTTCGGCAGAGAGGTTCCAGCTGCGCTTCGGTCGAGGAAGGATGTGTCCCGGTGCTCTGCTTTCCGAGAACTTCGAGATCACAGCTTCAGCTGTGGCTAGCACTTTTTAGTACTACCCAGCGCTCGTCGCATAAGCTGTGGTTAGCCCTTATTAGTGCTACCCAGCGGTTTTGAAAAGTGCCTGTGTGCTTAATGAGCACAGGCGGTAACGGTTAAGCCGAGGTATAACAGCGTCAGTGTGACAAGCCTGGCGACACACGGAGATTAGTTCTCCTTAAGCCTAGCCCGAACCCGGCTAACTCAGTCCCAGGGGAAGGTCAGTGGGTGCACCCAGGTGTGAGGTGACCAATCGACATGAGTGACAATGACATTGCTGACAGCGAAGCCCACGCAGGGCCTAGCACCACGGACGAAAATGGCTGGACTCTAGCCACAACAAAGAGGGCTAAGCGCTCGCACATGGAGCTGTCGTGTGCGAGCAGCGATGACGAGGCGGGCCCCGCCTCCCCCCTCTCCTAAACAACCGCAGACTCCCGCGGCCACGACCAAAGCCCCGCGCATAAAGCCCCTTTTCGTATTTCTCGATCAGGGACACCAATACCCTTTTGTGTGCTCTGCACTGAAGGGCGCTCTGGCAGAAAAGTTCACGTGCCAACACCGAGGCCGGGACGAGATGCAGGTAAATACTGCTAGTATCGCGGAATATCACCGTGCGATGAAGGCCCTTCAGGCCATAGGTGCTCAGCACTCTGTGCTTCTCCAGAGTGGTGAAATACCAAATAAGTTCGTCCTCCGCGGCGTGCACCGGTTCACCCCACACGACTTTCTCCAGCAGGAGTTTGTCAGCGCCGACATTCCAGTACAAAACTGTTGGTTCCTCGAGAACAGACAGAAGCGCGAAAAATGCGACGCGCTCGTGATCGAGGTGCCGCAGTCCTGCGACAGTGCAAAAATCTACGCACTGCGCGAGTTCGCCGGAATGATAATACGAGTAGATGACTATAAGCGTCCCTCCGGCCCCAACCAATGCAACAACTGCCAACGTTTTGGCCACGTGGGAAAAGGCTGCAACGCCAGTCCGGTTTGTAGGTGGTGCAGCGGCCCACACCGCGCTCCCGACTGCCCACAAGGGGGGGTGGCAGACCACAAGCGGTGCGCTCACTGCGAGCTGCAGCACTGCGCCAACTACAAGGGCTGCAAGGAGTACAAGAAGGCGAGCCGCAGGCACCTTCCCCCCCAGGTCCGCAAGGCGCGCGAGCAGCAGTCCCGCCGCGACATGCGAGCCAACAGGCAAGCGGCAACGCAGGCCCCGCAGCAGCGACCAGCGCCTCCTGGACACTTCGGCCCACCGAGGCAGAACCCATGGGGGCCCCCGAGGCACCCCCCGCCCCCGACTCTCGGTCAGTACCTGTCCATGATGAGTGACAACAGGTTTGCACCCCTGCAGCAGCAGCACTGGGAGCCCAGCCATAATGAGCTGGACTACCCGGTGCTGGCAAACAACCCCTGGCAGCGCGGGAAGAGACAGCCCCAGCCCAAGTCACACCAAAAGAACCCCACTGGCCACAAAAACGGCCAGGCAAAGTACCCCCAGCCCACGGAAGACAGGCCCCAACATCCTGCCCAGGACAAACTGCTGGCAACCAAGACTGCCCCAGTAGCACGGTCAAGGCGCACGCCCACGCCCGCACAGCCACAGGCAGCCCCTGCGCCTGTGGAGACCATGGCGGTCGAAGAGGCCCCAGCGCGGCCTACTGCCCCCCCCCCCCCGCGACCAGCGAGCAGCCGGCCCCACAATTAGGCTTGGCCGACTTCATGAAAGTCCTGGAGCAATCCAAGACTTTCAGTACTGACTCGATCCTCGAAGCGACCATAATACCCATGTGCCAACTCATGGTAATTTGGTGCGACCAATCTGTCCCTCTGACAGAAAAAATACAAGCCACAATGGGCTTCGTCCAAACCCTTGCTGCCAAGCTCAATGGCAGCAACTAATCTGGACCCGAGCTGTCACATAACTCCGGCCAATAGTTTTAGGTTGCAATCCCTCCTATTCTGGAATGCACGCGGCATTAAAAATAAAATACCGGGACTAATAAACCATCTGGATAAATATAAAATAAAAATAGCTGCGATAAACAAAACGCATTTATAACTGACTGACAGGCAGACTATACTGAATTTTGTCATCTATAGGCGTGACCCAGACGCACGAGGCGGCGGCATATCCCTTGCTGTCCACACTAGTGTCAAACACTCTGCTTGCCAGCTTCCCGATTTTCAACATCTTGAGGCTGTAGGAATTAATCTAAACATAAATTGCCAACAGATTAAACTAATCTCAAAATATGCTCCACCAGGTAGGTCCCTCAGTGAGGCGGATCTGGATGCTCTGTATGGAGCGGCCCCGAGCTTCCTCGCTGTAGGCACCATAAACGCCAAGCACATAGAGTGGAACTGCAGGCGCGCTACAGCGAACGGTAGACTACTCTACACTCAGCAACTCAACAGAAACTACCATGTACATACTCCTTCCGAGCCCACACATGACTCTGGTAGACTGAATGACATGCCTGATATTTTAGATATCGCCCTGAACAAACGTGTCAACACGGGATTCGAACTCGAGGTTGTACACGACATGTCATCGGACCATTTCCCAGTCCATTTGATCTTCGACGCCAACGTAGACTCAAACCCACCACGAAAAATCAGGGACTATAGAAATGCGGACTGGCAACATTTTAAGAATTATTTAACAATAAATCTCCCTGATGCGGCCGAAATTAGCATTTAAAATGGCGATGACATAAATTCCGCGATACTAGAACTAACTGAGAAAATCCAGAATGGTATCAGCCAGTGCATCCCAGAAAAGGAGGTTAGGCTAGCACACTCCTTAGGCACCCGGGCCGAGTGGTCGCGAGATTTTCAGGAGATCTGTCGCAGAGCTTTCAGTGAGAAGCGGGGGGAACACGAAAGATGGCTGGGTCGAGGCGGAGGGAAGCCTCCCCGCCCCCCTCCTCAAGGGTATAACACTGGGGTTACGAGGGATTCTGCCAGGTATCGTAAACAACAGGTGCAAGGAGGGCAGTGATGAAGCCACTGAGTGTCTCATCCCAACCCCACACTCGAATACCTGGCCAGTGTGCCGGGGGCAAGAGCAAGACCATCACGGCCAGGAAAAAGGCCAAGCAAGGCGCGACGCCCTCGCCCTCGGGCAATGGCGCCTCTGCATTTAGTCGGAGGGGAAAACCTCTGCAAGCCACCCCGCCTGCAAAAGCCATTGCAGCAGACCCTGGTGTGCCCCGCACAGTCCAACTGAGTGGTTGGACTGTTCGAATAGCCAAGAACAGGGTTCCTACCTGCCCGTTTTGTCAGATGTCTCATTCAGCGGCTCTGATGATGAAGACCTTGCCCCAGCCTTACTGCAACAGAACCCCCAGACCTCTCAGCCTAGAGACATCCCTGCACCACAGGAATCTTGGCTCTGGTCAGCCAGCAAGAAGCACAACGCACAGTGTTCGACCCCAACTCCCGGCCCATCCACTACAAGGGACGTTAATACGGGCGCTCGTGCTCGCGCAAGCACCTCCGGTCCTCCCCGGCATCACCAGACTCTCCGGCAGGCGACTCCAGGCGAACAATCCCGGAGCTCCCTCCCAGGTCGTCCACCCCACAGCCCACCACAGAAGGGCTTGCTAAGACAGACGCAGACCAGGTCCCAGACCTGACTGGCTTCACGGTCCAGACAGGGCATCGAAATAGGGCAAAGAAACCTAAACAAACTGCTCAGAGATCCACCTGCACAGAGCAGAGCACGCAGAGACCACAGAGCCCCCCCCCCCCCCCACCACCAACACAGGAACAGGGGCAGATCAGGGCCAATCTCAAGCCACCTGCCATATCATGAAGTATGACATAGTAGTGCAAGACAGCAGCCGATACCAGGATGTCGCCAGGCTGTGCCGCGAGGTCTGCCGCATGGACTACCTGAAAGATTACACCCCCGGGAGAAGTCTCCGGGTTCGGGTGGAGACGCTCAGCGACTTCGATGAGCTGTGCAGGCGCACGAGGGGCACAGACATCCTGGTCTGCTATTATAAGCCCGACAGGACTAAGCCTGTGCACATCTGCACCCGCCATGTCCTCCCTCCTCACGTCACCACATAGGACCTCGTGGAGGCCCTGTGGGATGACGAAGTTCCAGTTGAAAAAATAGAACAGATGTCCTCCACCTACCAGGACCTACCTACCAGGACCCAACTACAAAGGAATACAAGACCAGGAAATTGCAGATCTTTGTGGCCAGACTACACCCGGGCTACAAGATTGAGGGCCTCCTGAAAATCACCCGAGTGGGTCACATTAGGTGCGCGTTTGAGCTGTACAGGCCCAAGACACCAAACGTAGCACAATGTCACCAGTACCAGCAGTGGCTCCATACCAAAAACCAATGTAACCTGCCCCCTAAGTGCCTCAAGAGCACACAAGGCCACCTGACCAGTGAGTGCACAAAATCCCCCACTGTGCCGGCCACCTGTGCAAACTGTGGGGGCCCCCACCCGGCAAACTATAAACAATGCCCAACATACCAGCAGCGGATATGAGAGCCCATGAAGTCACAAAACCCAGACCAAACTGAGGCCCGCCCAAAGGCACCAACCCCCCCCCCCCCTCAAGCCTGCCCCAGAACCCCTCCAGGAACGAGAGCACTGGCCAGCACCAGGGCAGCCAGCAGAGCTCAGAGGGGCCAGAACCCAAAGCTACGCGCAGGTGGTACTCCTGGGAGGTAAACGAGCTACCACTTGCACAGGAAGTGTCAGGTGTTTGTCCACAGATTGTGCGGGAGTTGGGGAGGGTGATGGAGGGCCCACCATTCCTTCCCCCACCCCCGTCCCTTGCCCAACGGGCGAGGCCGGAGAAATAATGGCAGAGGGAGGCTGGCCCTCCCCTCCTCCCCCTTGCTTCTAGCAGCAGAACCGGGCTGTGGGAGAACCCCCCCTCAGCCAACCCTTCATCTGGAGAGCGTGCCGAGAGCTATTCCAGAGCAGCACAAGCCGAAGAGGCTCCCGAGCGCCGTGCCAAAAACGCGGCAATCCTGGGGAGAGGCCGAGCCCGGAAAAGAAGTGTCTCTGCAGGAAATTTTCATGTAAATAGGAGAATTGGATCTCGCCAGGCTCCAGGCATGCTTCGCACCCCGCATGGAGCAAATCAGGGCTACGGGAACAACGCTCCAACGTCACACACTTGCTCTCATGGTGCTGGCAGACTATTTCGAGCCAGCCCATGTCTGATGCCACACAGACTGACAGACAGACCAATGCTCTGACAAACAGCCAGTTCAACATACTGTACTGGAACGTGAACAGACTTAAGAGCCAGCTCCAGGAGCTCAGTCAGGTACTCTACACATATGGCATTTCTGTGGCACTGATCACAGAGACTGTGCTGACTCCGGCCCGGTGCGTGAGCATCTCCATGTATAGCACATACAGGGACGACTTGGGGCGCGGCATGGCGGTGCTGATGCGGCGCGGGCTCCGGTATTATCCAGTTCAGCTGCCGGAGCTCCACAGTCTGGACAGCCAGGCAGTGGTGGTTCCCATACCCACAGGGGAGGTGCTGCTGGCGGCCATATACCGGTCGCTGCGCAACCCCCTCCACGAAGCCGACCTCACAGAACTGCCGTCCCGCTGCCCGACATTCATGCTGGCAGGAAACCTGAATGCCAAACACACCAACTGGCACTCCTGGAGATTAAACACCACGGGCAGGCGACTGTACAAATATGCCACTGACAATTAGTACTTGGTCTTGGCCCAGGAAACCCCGACGCACTACCCGTACAATGGGGGACCTGGAGACCTAGACATACTTATAACAAACACCACGCGACACACAATCAACTTGACATCGCTCAGCTAACTGGATAGCGACCACAATCCAGTCCTCAGTGAAATGACACTCCAGACATATGACAGCTGGATAACCACACCCAGACTGACCCACAAGACAGACTGGACAATGTACGAATGCTACTGGACGACATCCACTACCCTGACACAGAACTGGTGACAACCGATGACATTGATGCAGCGGTAGGCTGCTTCACAGCCACACTAATACAGGCAGAGAGAAGTGCCACCACATTGTTTCCACCCCAAGAGCGCCTCAGGGAGGAGAACCCGGAAGTGGATTTCCTCGTTGCGCACAAAAATGCAGTGAGGCGCGCTTATCAGCACACCCGCACGGCCGCTGACAAAACTAAGTACAACAACTTCAAGACACTGCTGTTCCGGCTCACCCAGCGCCTCAGAGTAACTGACTGGGAAAATCATGTCCGGGCCACAGGAGACACCCCAAGGGGGTGTGGAAGCTGGCCGCTACCCTCAAAGGGGCCTCCCCCGTCGGTACACCCCAGCCATTCACGGACTTAACGGCATGGCCCACACGCCTGAGGACAAGTCGGAGGCCATCGTGGAGTGCCTGGAGAGGCAGTTCTCGTCCAATGAGGACCCCCAGGATGAGGACTTCACCGACGAGACAGAGAGGAGAGTGCGTCGGCGTCACCGCAACTTGGTGGCGCCCCCCTCACCCCCCCTGAGCACGTCAAGGAGGCCGAGGTTCGGTGCGTGCTCAGGGAACTTCCTCCGAGGCAGGCTCCAGGAGCAGACCAGGTGTCCAACCAGATGCTGAAGCGACTCCCAGAGCGGGTGGTGGCCTTCCTCGCGGGGGTCCTCACAGTAATCCTGCAAACTGTGTACTTCCCAAAGGCCTGGAAACAGGCGCACATCATTTCCCTACCAAAGCCGGGCGAAGACCCAATGTTCCCGCAAAACCGCAGGCCGATCAGCCTCCTCTGTGCCCTAAGCAAGTGGCCAAGAAGGTCATACTGTGTAGGCTGAAGAGCCACGCGGCGGAGCTCGGAGTGGTCCCGGACTTTCAGTTCGGGTTCCAGGAGGGAGGCTCCGTACTACACCCGCTGACTCGCCTTGTTGAAACAGCCACCCAGGCCTTCAACGACAGGGAGCACATGTTCACAGTGCTCCTTGATGTCGAAAAGGCTTTAGACAAGGCATTAGGGCCTCCTCTCCAAGATGCTCGACTGGCAGTTCCCGCCGAGGTACATCCTCCTAGTTTCCAGTTTTCTGGCGGGGCGGACCTTTTGGGTGAAGGTGGAGGGGGCTCTCTCCGAGCCTAGGCCCACCACCAGCGGCGTGCCCCAGGGGGCCAGACTAAGTCCCTTCCTGTATGCCCTCTATGTGGCAGACATACTCACGACACAGGGCATCATGACACAGCTGTTCGCAGATGACACAGCTGTTCGCAGATGACACAGCCATATTTGCGACAAGAAGGGATGTTCAGGGCCTGAGAGAGCATTTACAGGACCACCTGGAGGACCTCGAAGAGTGTCTGGAGCACTGGCGAATTAAGGCCAATGCCGAAAAGTCGGTCTCCGTCCTCTTCACCCATCGCAGGCCGCAGCCCCCACTACCTCTCATACTCTTCAACACAGAGATACCAGTAGCTAAGTCAGCGAGATACCTGGGGCTGACTCTCGACTACCGGCTCACCTGGTGCGCCCACATCGAGGACAATGTGGCACGGTGCCGACAGATGGTGGGTGTGCTGTACCCCCTCCTCAGGGGGAACATGCTTCCCAGCCAGAAAAAAGCCCATGTATACCAGGCATCCATACGGCCAGCCATGCTATACGGGGTGGAGACATGGGGCTACGCACCAGCCCACATAGTCAAGCCACTGCAGGTCGCCCAAAACAGAGTGCTCAGGCTCGTCACAGGTCTCAACATATACACGAGAATCACGACACTCCATGCCATCACTAAATGCCAACTCATTTCACACACCATCATCAAACAGAATGCTCGCTTCTACGAGGATGCTAGGGCCGACAGCAATGCCCTAGTTCATGAGCTGGGTAGCTACGACCCAGAGGAGATCGAAAGCTACCGCCGACCACGCCTGCCTGACCCTGACTGAACAGCAGAGGGCGCATGACAGACAACCATGCGACTCGACACAACAGACAGCACGAACCCCCCAAGAGGCCAGAGGAGGCCCGAGAGGGGCGGCCGCCACCCCTGCCCTCATGGCTCGGTACACAGAGCGACCAGGGGAAGACCCGAGTGGCTGGACACCCCCTGAATGTTCTTGTACCACACTTTATACCCGCGATGTCGGTCGAGGCATGCCTCACAAGCACTAATCGGCCGAAGACGCATACCAGGCACCAGCAGCCTAGGCGAGGGCGCGCCGCTACAAAACCGGGCCGGCCGCGCTGTCAAAACAGCGACCACAACCTAAGACCTGAGGGAACAAGGGGTGTCCTAGACATACACCACATGAGCTTGAGTTAGGGTTTTGGCCCGGGCTCGGCACGAGTCGGGGATGGCCTCCGGCATAACCCCTTCCTCAGCTACTTCTCTGCCTAGAGGGCCCTAGGTGGACCCCGGCGGCCAACACAGACCACTCCAGCTTGGCTACAAGACAACACCCAGGCGCAGACTGGCTAGCGCTCAGCGGGGGCCCTGGCGGACCTCGTGAGTGCATCACCCCCCACTCCACCACATTCATCCACGCAACCAGACAGCAGCATTCCACCACAGCCGAAAGGCCAAACAGCCACCCTCTACCACAGACTCCAGAATCATTTACACCCAAACACAACAAAAATGTACACACAGACACAAAACAAGAGGTAATGGGCGGCAACACGCGGCCTGGGACTCTTTGAGAGCCCCCTGAATCGACGCCACAGACAGGCATGCGGACCGGGCGGCTCGCTACCGGCAATAATGATAGCATCAGTTTCGCGATGCACTGGTCGCTGACTGTACTGTCCGCATTAGCAACTGATCTGAGACAAAACTAGTTCCGCATCTCGCGCAGAGCTCAGTCGCCCGCTATCCCTGGGCGCGTGCACACACGTCAGACCCACGCCATTCCGCAAAAGAATCGTTACAGACTGGTGGGAACAAATCTGCCTATGTGCTTCTCACAAGGAAAGGCAGTGTGCATCCAATTGTATTGCAAAATGACATGCGCGCCATGCACATGTATTCTGGCAGCTTATTTAGTTTAAGTTATATATAATAAATCTAATTATTTCTAATTTAAGGCTCTCCCCAACACCATCAATTTTTTACACAATCATATCCTACGATTGCGTAGAAGCTGAGGTTAGCGCCTCGCGATGAAGGACTGGACAATTTCCCTAACCGACTTCGGTCAATCTGAGGCTCTGTCCACTCCTGAGTGTAGGCTCGATGCACCAGCTCGCGACAAAGCACGAACTTATTTAAAACTACCAAACAATAAAGACACACAGTGCTAATTCAAAATATTGCGAAGCACACAGGTGAATAGTTGACCCCCTCGTGTTCTCTGCCTGTTGTGTTAGTACTGACCCTCATGTCTGATGGCATGGCTAGCCTGACAGGCCTCATCTCCAGTGCTGGATGTGTTCTGAAAAGGATGAGATTTTGAATTACAGCATAAATAAATTAACTAAATAATTTTCTTTCTTCGTAATTTAAGTGGGCTGGCTGGCAGCCCGGCGGGAAACGACTAAAGTCGCCCCCGAAACAACCAGTGCCCCCCAAAACCAATGCGGACAGCAATGTTCAAGTACCCAACCCCCCGCATGGTAGACTCTTTTCTACTCTGTCCAACTCTTCTTCCAGATCCATCCTTCTGATTCCTGTAATCAACCTGCTTGTCAATAATGCACGAAATTTTGCATCCCGCATGTTAGTGCCCAGGGTTTCCCTTGTAGCTTTGCAGGTTTTTCCTGGACCCAACTTATCTAGTTTATAGTCTAGAATAGTCAGTGAGGGGAGTTAGTCATGGCGCCAATCGCTGCCATGGCTGGCCAATCCCCCTCCTAACACATGATGCATGCTTACTCTTCCACATGGCTTAAATCCTGCATGATTAGAGCGTATAGGCTTCGGCCTGAGATGCACTTAGAGTTTTTTCCTAACCCAGATCCCTCCCAAATACACTCAGTTTTATTCCCAAATACACTCAGTTTTATTACTTAGGTTAGGAAAAAAAATCGGGAGCCTTCAGTTTACACCAGTTCCTCGTCCCCGCACCGACCGACTACAGAGGAGGTAATGTTTGCCTGTTGTGCGAGCGGGACCGAGATAATTTCGTCAATCGTGGCGTATGGTAAAGTATGTACTCTTGGAGGTCTGGCAAGGAGACTCTTGTAAATTCGTAATTATTTAGCTAGAAATTCGGGAAAAATTCAAAAATTCATTAAATTAATTTACAATCAATATACTGATTGATCCGGTCAGTTCCTGTCCTTGGTTCGATACTTCATAGAAGCAATATATTTTATTTTATGTAAAAATTAACAATTTCAATAAATCATGTTCAAAATTCTTAAAGAGGCTTAAAATCCTATACTACTATCATCTTATAAGCCACCAAGACCTAGAAATTCAGGAAAAATTTTAAAATTCATTAAACATATTTGCTATCAATATACTGATTAATTAAATTGACTTAGGTCCTTGGTACGATCCTGGATGATGCAAAAAATTATATATAAAAACAATTTAACATAATAGTGACAGGTTCGAGAAATAAAACACCACAAGTTAATTCACAAAATAAAATTATTACATAATTTCTATTCTACTACAAGATCGCTTGCGAAGGTTAGTAATCTTATAAACATTTAGGTCTGCATAGGCGTGAAATGACTAATTCTTAGCTCCAATCGGTTTATGCTAACAGAGTCCAGCCAGAACCTTTATTGACATAGTTCTCCTCCTCATGACAGAGTTTCTCGACAGCGTGTTTAACAGTTTGCTTCACATCGACAGAATTGTAAATTACTGCAGCCGATGTCATGAATGCACATTTCTTCACTGCTTCATCGAATGGATACTGCTTTCTTTATATACAGTCCAACCACAAGTTATATTTTAATGGTCCGTTTGTTGCTAAGTCATCAGTATGCTGATTTATTATGTATTGTTTCAGTTTTTAAAGATGGCAACCGTAACGAAAAGTGCAACTATCTAGAATCCAATATGGTGGACGTAATGTAAAGTGTAACGATGACATCATAGTCATCCAACATGGTGGGCATAACAAAACATTCATAATTTCTTGAATCAAATATGGTAGCCGTAACGATATGTGTAACAGTGTTTTTTTAATATTTTTATTAAAATGTAATTAATTTTTTATAAATTTTAAAATTTGTTTTATTAAAATCGGATAATAAATAAAGATTTACAAGAAGGCAGACATGACATCATACTAGCTGACGTTATATATACCTTGACATAATTGGTGGGAGGTCAGTCTGCCGATAGCTTCCGTGGAAGAAGGACCCGTCGCCATCTTTTTTTTATCTCGCCGGGTTCGAACCGAGGACTCCGAGCTCCATTATGTAAGTGTACATATTTTTTATAATTTTTTAAAATAGTTTTTATTAAATTTTTATTATTAAATTTGATTGATTAAATTTTTTTTTGAATTTTAATTTTTTTCTTGATTTTCTAACATAATTATTGCGGGTTTTCAATATGGCGGCCGTAATGGAAATTGCAACGGTATTTTTTAAAATATTTTTACTCAAAATTTTATTTTTTTATTAATTTTAAATTTTTCATTAAAATCGGATAATAAACTTAAATAAAGATTTTCAAGATGGTGGCCATAACGGAAATTTTAACGGTGACGTCATAATTTAAAATGGCGGTCATGGCATCCTCATTCATAGAAACGGCTTATCGGGGGCCATAGAGAATGATGCTTAAGCCGTTTTTAGAAATTTGTGTTCTTTCTAAGGCAAAAAGTATTTTGAGGTTTTCGAAATCCTAATTTTTGAATAATAGAATTTTTTGGGATTTTTTGGCGGAATTTTTTTCCAAAAAACTTGGAAATTTTGGCGAATTATGGTTAATTTTGGGTAAATTTTGGCAATTTTTGAAGGTCAAAGGTCAATGTCAATGTCAAAGGTCAAGTCCATCCAAAATGACCGCCGTGACGTCACAAATCCAAGATGACGGTCGGCTCCTGGCTCCTCAGCCAGCGCCTGGCGCCGGACATGAAGTCTTTAGAGACGGTTGAATGGTACCACAGTGAGTTGAAATGGTGACGACATGCATTATTGCGAAAAACAGAATACCAAATATACCAAGAAAACCCACCGGCCGACGGCACCTTTTTCAAATGCGAAAAAAAATTAATGGGTTTAATTATGCCGGGATTATCCTAACTGGGCCGGACCCTTCTCAGGAGCTCGTGGAGCTCAGCTGCCTGAGCTTCCAGCCGTCTAAGCGAAGACAGCCGAGCTCGACAGCAATGCGGCGGATCACTATTCGCCAGTCATTACCCAACAATAAATAGCCACGCTCTAATTCAGCCACCAGAATAATCATCTTTCTAATTTCTTGTAAAATTTTAGTTTTCTGGAATACAAGTTACAAATCATAAAGAAACTTTAACAAAACACCAAAATTTAAGGAAACAGCAATTATTTTCACCAAGGCTTCTAGCCGATATTATGTTATGTTAGTCAGTTAACACAATATAGGCCTAATGTTTGAAACTTTATTATACTGGCCAAATCTGGGAAAAGGAAGTACTTATTATACTGAGAGCTACCACGTAAGTTTTCTTTGGGTGCCAATTCAGGGAGCTTAATTACGACACCATAGCATTGGAGGTTCAAGCTGCCCAAACAGAGCACCAGCTATTACCTGAGCAAAGGAAATTATTTAATAACATTTCGAGATGAGTGGAGAGTGCAGAAGGTGGCCATTATTTTTTGGACGCACAATTGGGCACAGGCAAGACAATTCTATAAAATTTTCTGCTGGCGCAGTTGCGCAAAGACAGAAATGTCACGGTAGCTGTCGCTTCCTCTGGAATATCTGCGACCTTGCTCAATGGTAGAAGAACTGCTCACTCGGTGTACAAACTTGCACTGAACCTTGCCAGTAAGGAAACTCCTACATGCAACATTAGCAAGAGTAGTGGCCGTGGCGCTCTGTTGCAGGAGTGCAGATTTATCGTGTGGGATGAATCAACGATGTCACACAAGAGTGCGATTGAGGTGCTTGATCGCAGCTTGCAAGTTATCCGCGGCAACCGAATGTTTATGGGTGGAGTGGTCGTCTTAATCGCAGGCGACTTGCGGCAGGCGCTATCGGTCATCGAGCGAGGAACAGTGACAGATGAGATCAACGCACATCTTAAGGCTTCATCGTTATGGGCTAGAATGTAAAGGTTACACCTCACAATCAAGAGTCTGGTTTCTTCACTCAAAAAGTCACTAACTCGCATGACAATGGATTCAGAAGACATAATTGATGTTGAAGACTTTTTCTGCAATGCTGTCAGCTCAGAAAACAACCTATTTGCTAAGGTTTTCCCGAACTTACAAAAAAACATAAGCAACGAGAACAGGTTGTGTGAAAGAGCGAGCATGGTGACTAAGAATGAATCGGTGGAATGTAGCAATAAAAAAATCATCGAATACCTACCTAGTGAGGAGACCATCTAAACATCTGACAAAGTAATGAAAACGACGACACAACTACATACCATGTTGAGTTTTTTTAAACTCATTATAGTTATCAGGGTTGCTGTCCCATGAGTTGGAGCTAAAGGTTAGTGTGTCTGTCATACTGATGCGTAACCTGGATGCTCCAAGGTATTGCAGTGGCACTATGTTACGTATCACAGATCTAAAAAGCATATTGTGCAAACCACCATTATCACCGGAGGACACAAATGAGAGTTGGTATTGATATCGCGTATTCCAATTATCTTTAAAAATTTACCTTTCCAGTTAAAATTCTTCTAGTTTCCTTTGAAATTATAAATTTCCATTACTGTTAAAAAAAGTCTAGTGCAAACACTAAAAGTCGCAGTAACACTTCTGGACACCAGGGGCACAACAACTTAAATTCCAAAAGGGGAGGGGGGAATATACCTTTTTATAAAGAATCATCGAGCCTTCCTATTGAAGCGGGGGGTCCGGGGGTCCTCCCCCGGGAAAATTTGTATTTCAAGGTGGAAAATTGTGCTATTTAAGCAGTTTTATTATCTAAAAATTGATTACACAGCACTTTCTTTGCCCCCGTTTGCCCCCACTTCAAGGTTTCATAGGGGGGGGGGAAAGTACTCTTGCCCCCCCCCCCCCCTGTTGTTGCGCCCCTGCTGGGAACCCTATGTTTTTGGCACAGAGAGCTGTATGATTACTGCTCGCGTGTATCAGAGTCTAAAATCTCTACATATATGCAGAAAACAATACCTAAGTCTCGAAACACTGTTTACAAAGACGTATCGCAGTAAATTTTTAGTTCTCAAAACAACCCGAATTTATAAGTCTTACCCCGTTGTTGAGGCCACCTGTCTGATACAGTAACATTGGTGTATTTTGACAATGTGTGAGAAAAGTCTTTCAACAAAGTGGTTTTGATAATAAATCTTTTCAACTTTTTTTTCGTTATTTCGTTAAAACGGTAACGCATGGAAAAGTCAATTTTAGCGTGATTATAGTCAAACTCTAAAGTATATCAACAAATAATAAAATTTTCGCACTCGAGCTAAGCGTGGCATAGTGTGGTGGTACGGAGAGTTAAGCGTGGCATAGTGTGGTGGTACGGAACCCTTGTTGCGCGAGTCCGACTCACACTATGCCAGTTTGTTAGTTAAATTTAACTGTTAAACCACAGGTGAATCACGGGGTGCAGCTAATCTATACTAATATTATAAAGCTGAAGAGTTTGTTTGTTTGTTTGAAAGCGCTGATCTCAGGAACCACTGGTCCGATTTTTAAAATTCTTTCAGTGTTGGATAGTACATTTATCGAGGAAGGCTATAGGCTATATTATATTATCAATAACATTAAGGATCCTTACTAAAAGTCCAATTTAGAATCAAATGTGTTGGAGGGGGTTAGATACAACATGCAGTACACATACGAAGTGTGTGTTGACAATGCCGCAGGCGTTAGAAGTTTATTTTCTACTGCCTATTAACATTGTTGCCACGCACCAGATGCCTTATCATTCTTAATTTTCCCATACAAGTAAAAAACACCCGTGTGATATTAACAACGAAGCAATCAGTACCTCATAAGAGTTCAATTAGTATTTAAATACTTTTTATCACTTTAAATCGCAAACCTAAACTATTGTTTTTTCCTCTCTCTCTCTATGTTTAATTTGTTTTTTTATTGCTTTTTTTCTTCAAGTATATATATTTTACAGGCTTGAAACTTCACAGTAATGTTCCTTATGTCACGCAGGATGACATTTTCCGAAAATTAGATCCCATGGGTGGTTAAAACCAGGCAACAGTGGGTACTTTGTCTGCATGAGAACAGGATTTGGCATTGTTCATGCCTTCTGCGTCTCCATGGCAACGGGCATTGCGCGGCAGTGGCGTACCCACAAGGAGGGGCATGTATAATGAGCGGCGCAAGAGTAATCTGCCTGTAGACTGCCGTAGAGAAGTACGGGTACATCAGTTGTACGTTGCGTGTACGAGTCGGGAAACCATCGGTGGTATTCATTTTCTTTCCGGTACATTATACAGCATTGTAATAAAATTTCACTGAATTTTTTTTATTTACTATTACTGTAAATGGGAGATGTGGCTTAATTTTTTTTCCATTAGTATAGCCGTGCGAAGCCGGGTCGGGCAGTTAGTTTATACATAAATACACAAAACTATATTCAGCCACACTAGCATTACGAATTATAAAACCTATATCAGTGTTCGCTTCTTTAGCAAAATTAATTTTATCGTGAATTTCCTCAGTACAAAGAGGAGAAAAAACATGGTTATTATCAATAACATTAAGGATCCTTACTAAAAGTCCAATTTAGAATCAAATGTGTTGGAGGGGGTTAGATACAACATGCAGTACACATACGAAGTGTGTGTTGACAATGCCGCAGGCGTTAGAAGTTTATTTTCTACTGCCTATTAACATTGTTGCCACGCACTAGATGCCTTATCATTCTTAATTTTCCCATACAAGTAAAAAACACCCGTGTGATATTAACAACGAAGCAATCAGTACCCTCATAAGAGTTCAATTATTAGTATTTAAATACTTTTTATCACTTTAAATTGCAAACCTAAACTATTGTTTTTTCCTCTCTCTCTCTATGTTTAATTTGTTTTTTTATTGCTTTTTTTCTTCAAGTATATATATTTTACAGGCTTGAAACTTCACAGTAATGTTCCTTATGTCACGCAGGATGACATTTTCCGAAAATTAGATCCCATGGGTGGTTAAAACCAGGCAACAGTGGGTACTTTGTCTGCATGAGAACAGGATTTTGCATTGTTCATGCCTTCTGCGTCTCCATGGCAACGGGCATTGCGCGGCAGTGGCGTACCCACAAGGAGGGGCATGTATAATGAGCGGCGCAAGAGTAATCTGCCTGTAGACTGCCGTAGAGAAGTACGGGTACATCAGTTGTACGTTGCGTGTACGAGTCGGGAAACCATCGGTGGTATTCATTTTCTTTCCGGTACATTATACAGCATTGTAATAAAATTTCACTGAATTTTTTTTATTTACTATTACTGGAAATGGGAGATGTGGCTTAATTTTTTTTCCATTAGTATAGCCGTGCGAAGCCGGGTCAGGCAGCTAGTTTATACATAAATACACAAAACTATATTCAGCCACACTAGCATTACGAATTATAAAACCTATATCAGTGTTCGCTTCTTTAGCAAAATTAATTTTATCGTGAATTTCCGCAGTACAAAGAGGAGAAAAACATGGTTATTTATACTATCAGTTAGTTATACTATCATCTATAATATCCTGAAAGTTACCCTTTGTAAACATGCATTCAATTTCAGTAGGTACCTACTTTATAATGTTTTGTTAAAGTAAACATAGTTTCACGATTGCCTGTACGTAGGTATCTAGCAAAAATAAACATTTATAAAAATATTTTATAAAGTTTTCCATTCAAATCTGTGTGTTGCACACATAAATTCAGTAATACCAGAATCTCAATTATAGTATTTGCAGAACTCACTGAGGATTGGTTTATTGGTAATTTTCTGTTATTTCAGACATGGGAGAGGAGAGACCACGAAACTGGTACTACAGCAGAAATCTCGTCAGACAAGTTGGAATAATGTACGTACTATATGCTCGCTACAAAGATATCATTTACCTACTAAAAACTACCATCTGTATTTAATGTGGAGCAACTTTCAGGAATGAAGTCGGAGCTAAAGAAGAACTGGCACAGAAGCAGTGGCAACAACGATGGGGCTTCATGAAGGAATTTATAGTGGTGAGTGACGCAAGTATTCTCGCTTCATATAAATGACAAATAATTCATAAGAATAATGTGTTTGCAATGCATTAGAGTTTTGTCTGAGAATACATGTATAAGAAAAGTCAAGTCGTTTACTTTAAGTTTGCTGCCAAAGCTCATTTTACAGGAAAGTAAGTGGAATTTGCACACATACTAAAACATTTCCCTTTCTGGATTTGTGCATGTCTAAAATAAATTTTTAAAGGCCTCATTCCCTCTTTCAAACTTCAATGGAAAATTCACTTACCATATGCGGATGATTAAAAAAAAGTTATTTATAACTCTAATTTATATAAATAATGACAAGCTAAAGAGATACAATGAATGTAAATATATACCTTGATATAAGTATGTAAATGGCGGAGCTGGCGCAAGAGTAAGAGTGTGGATTGTGAATGGGATCCATCATCTTGGATTCTGACATAACGGCGGTCATCTTGGATGACCTTGACCTTCAAAATTTCTCAAAATTCCTAAAAATTCTTCAAAATTCTTAGAAATTTTCCGTTCTCGAGGGGAAAAATTCCCTTTTTATTGAAAATATCCTATATTTTTCCCCGCAAAAAAAAATGGGGGAATAATTTCCACCGAGAGGGGCAACATTCCATCAAGAGTAGCAATATTCCAATGAGAGGGGCAATATTCCAACGAGAAATACAATATATATACTTGACATGCGTGCCGATTGAGCCTACCTTGCTATCACCTTTACGTGTTATCCTGACCAATTGACTGGACGTGCGTGTCTGGCCAACCTATCTGATGTTCCTAGAATACCAACTGTATCTGGCGGTCCATCTACTGGACATGCGTTCCCGGTCTCAAAATGGACGTGTCTGGACACTGACTTGGCGTACATTGCCAGAAACTGGACGTGATAGCCTTTCCAGCCGACTGGTCGTGCGTGTAAGGCCAACCGACTGATTAGCATGGTCATGGACTGGGCGTACCTTGCCACCAACTGGAGGTGTCTGGTTAATCGACTGTCATGTGTAGATGCCTTGAAAACACATGGCAAGGCATGCAAAAGACTCTTATTGACTTCTAAGAAGACTGTAGACATCGAGAAACCCTTGCATTTCGCTTGTTTATTTCGTCCTTTTAGAATTTCTAATATAAAATTTTTATGCGATATTTTGTTTTTAGACGAACCTGATACTTGTTGCTAAATTTACTTAAATCATTTTTGCTTGCATAAAGCAAGTGCCGAACTAATAACGGATGTCAATCAAATTAACAATTTTTAAAAAGCTTTTTTTTTTTAATTTTTTGGAAATTTTTACGAATTTCTAGTTTAAAATTTACGGAATTTAAATATGGCGGCCAAGACAGCTGATAAGATGGCGGAAGCCACGGTGTTAAATACTACTGCACTCTATTGAACAAAATTTAAAAAAAAATCTGTAGTTAGCACCCTCTAACCGACGAAAATGATATGGCTTCCACCAGATGTCAACAAGATGGCGGACCCAAGATGGCTGCCATGACGTCATACTGGCTGGCGTAATATCTGCCTTAGCATTAGTGGTGGGAATTTAGTCTGCCGGTGGTTATTCAAAGAATTTTTTATTAATTATAAATTATTTTCCGATATAATAGCATAAGTATTATGGTTTTTCAAGATGATAGCCATAACGAAAATTTCAACATAAGGGAGTGGAGAGGTCGATTCCAAAATAGCATCTGTGTCGTCAAAACATAAAAAAGTGATTGTGACATCAGATCCAACATGGGGACATTTTATTAGAATTCAAAATGACGACTAAGTATCATGGTCAAGGTCAAAGTTCAAGATAATAGTCAAGGTCAAAGTTCAAGATAATAGTCAAGGTCAAAGTACGGGTCAAGATCAATTTTCAAGGTCCATGTCCAAGGTCAAAATCGTGGTCAATGATTCAAGTTCAAGGTCTATGGTCAAGGTCAATGGTAAAGGTAAAAGTTACGATCTCTGATGGGGCTTTGTTGAAAATTGCCTCCTTAATAGAATATTGCCCCTCACGATGGAAATTTTGCCCCTTTAGTTGGAAATTTCGCCCCTCTCGTTGGAAATTTAGCTCCTCTTAAAAGTAATTTGGCCCCTCTCGATGGAAATTTTGCCCCTCTGGATTATTTGCGGGAAAAATTGCGAATTTTTGTCTAAAAACGAGAATATTCCCCTTGAAATGACCGCCGTGACGTCAGAATACAAGATGTCGGACCCCATCCACAATACACACTGCAGAGGCAACTCTGCCATTTTCACACTAAATCTTGAATATGTTACCGCTCATTATTTAATGTTCGTTTAGGTGTCTAAAAAAATTAATTTACACTAGCTCCGGAGGTAAATTCTTTGCCATAAATGATGAAAAGTAGAATAATACTTATAATTGGAAACTTTCTGAAAAACTTGATTCCTTACTGAACTCTTCTTTTTTATGATGGCAGAAAGTCTTTCTACAGTTTATGTATTACTATTATTCCTCTTATCGACGCGTGACTCAACTGTGTTGTGCTGAGTTAGTTTTGCATTTGGCAGAACTATGTATTGTACGATGGCTTGGGAGCAGGGCCCGAGCTGCTCCATCTCCCTGTCACAACTAATTCTAGGATCCTTAGATCATCACTTCATCATCACCTCAGCGATGATGTGTTGGTTGTCATATGTCATATCTAGCTATACACAAAGTGACAAGAGTGTCAGCAACAGAGACTCAATTAGCAGTTCTGGATCATTTAACATAAGTACTAAACACCTTGATTTTTCATGGACTATTACAAAATTCACTTAATATGTGTGTTAAAAAAAGATTTTCCATTAATAATATGTGAAATAAAAGTTAAAAATGTTCTTACAAAACTCAAATTTCTACCACAAATAAACTAAGACAATTTATTTAAAATGTATCAGCTCACCTTACGCAATGGAATATCATATTTGTTACTCCATCAGAAATAATTTAAATTCACAATATATTTCTGCACAAAGCCATAAATTAAGTTTTCTTCAAAAGAATTGGGGAATAAAAATATTGTTATGTATTTCTGCCAAAAGAATGTTACTTAGTACGCCATTCAGTTAAACAATTAAGAGACTTCATCTGTTACAACCCTGTTCGAAGAGGCGGGGGCGGGCTTGCACACGACTCACGAGTGCCTGACGGCAGTCCCACAGGGAGGCGGTGAAGGCGTGCTGCCGGCAGCACGGAGCGCAGCACCAGACACTCCGAGACGACTGCACCAGTACTGAGCTGCCCAAGTCCCCGCCGATCCCTCGCACCAGTGCAGGTGCCGTGTTACACCTGCAGCTCAGGTGTACCTAGATCCTCCCACACAAGCTCTGGTCGAGCACCTAGCACCTCCCACAAAAGGCTCAGCTCGTGCACTTAACATCTCCCTCACAAGATCTGGTTGTGTACTTAGCCTCTCCCACACAAGCTCTGATCATGCACCTCTCACACAAGCCCTTGTTGTGTACCTAGTACCTCCCACACAAGCTCTGGTCGTGTACCTAGTACCTACCACACAAGTTCTGGTCGTGTACCTAGCACCTACCACACAATTTCTGGTCGTGTACCTAGCACCTACCACACAAACTCTGTGCTTGCACCTGTGGCCTAGGCCAAAGTCACTAAAATATTGGTTCATAGTTTTTAATAGGTACTATTGTAGTCTATGTTACTATAGATATTTTGTTCTTTAGTCAGTTTTATTTAAGTTAAAATATTTATTTACGGCAGCATTAATAGATTGCTATTTTACTTACGCGGCAGTCTCGTAAGTTTATAGATATTTAATTATTTTGTTTGTAATTTCATCTGGTCAGTTAGTTGTAATTAATCAAAATACTGTGGTGAGCGTAAGGTAAACTAATTAGGCCCGTTTTACAACGGCACGTTAACGGAGACGGATTACGTAAATGGAGACGGATCTGCTTCCACAATGCACGGAAACGTAACAAATGGCTACCAATGAGATTTCATTTGAAGGTAATAAAATAATATTTTAATTTAAAAAAAAATATTATAGTTTGATATCATAGCACGAGCAGAATTTACACATATAATAAAATAATCTATTAATTAATATAAGAACACTACATATTCTTTTATATGAAACAATTTTTAACATATTTAGAACACAAACAAACATGGATGCCACAAGAGCTAAGTACTCGGCTTCTATTGGTCGCACAGGGCAACGAAAACGGAAAAGCTCAACATTGCCGAGGTTTTCCGTACGGTTCCGTTTCCGTCTGCATGCCATTGTAGCAGCTCTGTTCCGTGATAGCCATCTCCATCTACGTGACCCGCCTCTGTTTCCGCAGAAGTGCCTTAGAGTGAGCTTTCAGATAGCGACTGTGGTTAAGTAGTGCAACAGTGACCCGATAGATGGTGTTAGTGTGGCCGAAAGAAAAAAAAAATTGGTGTGTGGCGTGGACGAGAGTGCCTCACAGAGCGGGCAGCTGTGAACATTGTGGGCGAGGCCTGCGCGCGTGACAACGTATTGCGGGCGAATTTAGTAACGGTCGCCAGGAGGGTGCGTTGACGTCATCAGCCATGGCCATACCGTGGGCGGTTATTGTGTTTCCAGTGGCAACTGATGCTGGGCGTATGCGTTTAACGTGTTTTATAACATAAACTAGTAGTAGTTTAGGAAATGGGCTCTGGCGCCAGGCTGCAGGCTGTGAAGCCGTGAGCGGGTCAATGACCGACCTCTCTGACGTCACGGTGGCCATCTTGGATGACCTTGTCTTTGACCTTTGACCTTGACCATAGACCTTGACCTTAGACCTTGACCTTCGAAATTTGCTCAAATTAGCCAAGTAGTACCCCAAATTTGTCCTTTGCCTAAACCTTGCCAAAGTCGCCAAAATTTCCCATTTTTTGGAAAAAATATTCCACCCAAAAATCTCAACAAATTTTAACAATAAAAAATTTCCCTATTTCGAAGGAAAAATTCCCGTTTTTAAGGAAAATTTCCCGTTTTAGTCCTCAAAAATGCCAATGGCTTGAAAGTTCCTCAAAGTGGCTTAAATTCCCCATGGACAAACCGCTCTAAACTACACCTTGACAATTAGGATCCCATGACCATTATCTTGAATAATGAGAACTGTTGCATTTATCGTTATGGCCGCCATCTTGAAAATCCGTAATTATTATTAAAAAAGTAGGAAAAAAATTTTGATTTATAATTTTTTTTAAATATTAACATTTAGCTATCTTGGATAACATCACTACCGCCATATTGGACAACTGTAATTGTTATCAGATTTTAATATGGAAAAATTTTAAATTTATGAAGAATTTAATTAA
This sequence comes from Bacillus rossius redtenbacheri, assembly GCF_032445375.1. Taxonomy (NCBI): domain Eukaryota; kingdom Metazoa; phylum Arthropoda; class Insecta; order Phasmatodea; family Bacillidae; genus Bacillus; species Bacillus rossius. The sequence continues at coordinate 27,738,303 of NC_086333.1, read as the reverse complement.
TCTAAATATAATATAATTTGGATCCATCAGTCTTTGGTTTCAACAGCCTTTGCTCCAAAAATTATTTGGCCCATTTGGCTCCAAAACATTATTTTATCTGCAGCTGCCTTTGGCTCCAACTGTCTTTGACTCCAGCATTCTTTGGCTCCAAAAATTCTTTGGCTCCAAAAGTATTTGGCTCCAGCTGTCTTAGGCTTAGTTGCTATTTGGCTACGATACTAGGTGGCTACGAAACTATGAGACTACAGGACTAAACGGATTCAACTGCCTACGAGGCTACAAGACTACTAGGCTACAAGTCTACTAGGCTACAAGTCTACAAGTCTAAGAGTCTATGATACCACTTGACTCTAACTGCCTTCAGGCGCGTAGGAACCGGGGGGGGGGCGACCCAGGCGACTGCCCGGCCATAACATTTCATGGCCGGGCAAAGTGATGGTTTTGCCCGGCCATTGCATCAGATGAACAAGAGGCATTGTCTTCATTGCAATGCTAAGTGGTTTTGTGGGATTTTCTTGTCTGTGCGTTACCTTATTCTTTAAATAAATTAAGACTTTTCGATAAGTGTAAAGGCACAATAAATACGGCAACTGTTCTTGTTTTCTTCTAAATATTCACGTTTTACAGTGCTGATAGCGGAAATATTGTTGTGGGATATAAGACCAGTAAATGATTCCGCTCGTTGCAGTAGCTTACGCTCCGTTTTTGTCCACCCTTGTCTACCTGACCTTCAGATCCTTGCATTCACCCCGTATCGTTTCTACCTAACGGTAACGACCTGAAGTGCAGAGCGCTTTCCACATCAGTCATCATTCAATAGCTGTACATCTTGCTTTTAAGTCCAAGAAACTTTGTGAGCCGTACTACAGAACTGTTTAAAATAAACTTATTTATCCATAGTATCGTGAGTGAGTAGTGTGGAATGGCAGTGATGAAAACATTTAGGGTTTAAGGAGAAAATTTATAACAGTATTTTAATTTTTGCGGCGTACAATGACTCAGAAAAGCATCAACTTTTTCTTCAACAACCGTTCTGCACAGTCCTGCAGTTCATCACAACCACCGACTAAAAGGCTGTAATGCCTGTGAAGACAAAGATCCTAAAGAAGAGTTGGATTCCTTTAACTCAGGTATTACTTTTGAGCAGTTTAGACTGAGACGAATTTTTACATGATCCCGAAAACCATAATATGTAATATACCTATTTAACATTAAAGTTTAGTATGTCGGTACATTTTTTTTTTTCCGCTCGTCGCTCGTGGTTATTCCATCGAGTAATAAAAAAATTTCTTTGAATCTACAAATCATTGAACAAGAATTTATCAAGCAGATATGCAGTTATTTTTAAGCATCTTCACTCGCCTATTCTGTGGGGTTCGCATTTTAAAATTATTCTTAAGGGGAGTCGGACAGTAAAAATATTAAAATATTGACTTTTTTAATTTTTAATACCAAAATAAAATTTCGACTTTCCTGAATAAAATGATATGAGTGTTATTGCGAAAAGCTTTTTTCCATGTTTAATTTTTTATTTTTTTAAAGTTGAACTGCATTTTTCGAGAAATTAATTTTTGTGACTTTTTAAATTTTAAATGCTAAAAAAATTATTTTGACCTTTCTGAATACATACAATGTAAATACTTTCTAGTACTTCTTTCAATAAAAAATATAACGAATAGTAAATTTTCAAAACTTTGGAGCCTTAATTCAGATTTGGTTGATGTATAGATCTTTCCTGTATTGACCTTGATTTATTAAGTCTGACAGTAAAAATAAAAAAATAAAAAAAGGTTTTTGTTCATTTTTAATGTCAAATAAACTTAAGACTTTCCTGAATAAAATTATATGATTGTTATTGCAAAACGTTTTTTTTCATCTATATATATTTTTATTTTATTTTTAATTTGAACTGCATTTTTCGAAAATTATTATTATTTTTTAACTTTCAAATTTTAAATGGTAAAAAATTAAATTTTATTTTGACTTTTCTGAATACAATCTAAATACTTTCTAGTACTCCCTTCAATAAAAAAAACTGAATAGTATATTTTCAAAAATTTGGAGCCTTACTTGAGATTTGATTGTTGTATAGACCTTTCCAACTTGCCTTTAAAATGAATTCTACGAGGCGAAAACTGAAAAGTGAACACTGTTTTGTGATGCCGAGCCTTAAGTAAATTTGTTATAAAAAAATTAAAATTTCTGCTAGTAGTACATTCTATTTTTATGTACGAAAGATGCTTAAATAGCACCATTTTACTCCTTAGAATACAAATTTTCATTCTACCGGGGGAGAGCCCCCGAACACCCCCTTTGTTAAATCCACCACTTATAATGATACTCTCCTTTGCCCCCCATTAAATATTTGCTTCCTACGCGCCTGACTGCCTTTGACTCCATTCAGCTACGAGAGTTAATTTATCTCGTGCAAAATAACTTGTAAGTAGTCCCGGTTCTTGCCAACAGATGTCGCCTCGTGCTGCGTTGAGGTAAAAATTATTTATTGCTTTTATGTGGGATGCGGGATGCTCACTAACGATCGCAAAAGAAGGAAAGCTTCGCTAGACATCAATGAGAAGTAAGTTCATATTACATGTTAGTGCTTCTCAGCTGTCTCAAGGCATTTTATTTGACTGAATAATGGATGTTTCTTGTTTGAATTCCACCTGAAAAAAAATATATTTTTTTAGTGATAATTTGGTAGCAGAAATTCATAAAAAAAATTTTGTGTACAGATCGATTTCTCAGAAATAACCAGAAGCGCTGGCAGAATATCAGCAGAAGTCTCGACAGGAATAATACGGAGCATACTAAGAATACCATCAAAATATTAGCTATATTAATCAAGAGCACACGGAGAAAACTAACGCACGTTTAGTTTAATACATTTTTCAGGGATTATTTGTTCTTTAGTAAGCTTTAAACATGTTCCGTTGGTCTAATTGCTTGTAATTGATTTTATCGATACTTTAGGTCTGACAGTTCGAAGACTTTATCTTGACTGCATGAAATATGTTACATTAGCTATCGACGATAAGGTCTTGTGGTTTGGAGAAGTCTGGTCTATATGTATAACATTGTACATGACATGGTGTCGTGGTCAGAAGATGTTTGGCCTATACATATATCATGTTATATGAACTGGTTGGAAGTTATTCCATGCGTGGAATAAAATAGACTTCAATGTTAGGCAGCGTGGCAACTATTTATTTCGTCGGACAGGTAGGTCTAGTGTTGTTTTTCTTAGAGTGAATTATTAATAAACTCCACAAAAGGTAACGGGAATACAGAATTTTAAATTTATTTTAAGATTTGGTTATCCTGATCACTGATCAAGACTCAAACCAAAGACGGAAATCTATCGAATCAATCATTATTTTAATAATTGATTTTTTTGATGAAATTTGGAACTATTTCCGAATTTATAGGTGAACAAATACGAATTTCCACGATGGCGTTCATATCGGCTTATAGGAGGCTCGTATATGAGGAACTTAGCTGCTTTTATATTTTGATCATAATTTATTAAATAAGTATTTTTTGTCTAAATTATTATTTTTTGCATTTATCAAGTATCGAACCAAGGACAGATATCGATCAAACCAATCCGTATATTAATTGCATATTTTTTGATGAATTTAGGAATTTTTCCCGAATTTATAGCTAAATAAATACAGATTTCCAAAATGGCATCCAAATATCAAGATGGTGGGTGCCACATTAATAATAAATGATAACTGCACTATAGCGGGTAAAAATTAATTTAACATAGCTGCATTGAAAATAAGATGGAAGCCTCCCGCAGAAGAAAACCAGATGGCGGATATTATGTCATACTAGCTGTCGATATACCTTGGCATTAGAGTTGGGAGGTGAGTCTGCCGGCGGCTTCCATGGAGGAAGGATCTGTCTTCTTTATTTTATTTTTGCCCTCGCCAGGATCTAACCGAGGACTCCATGATGTAAGTGCGTTTTTAAATAATATTTTATTAATATTGTATTAATTAATTTTTATAAATTTAAAATATTTTTACTGTTATAATCTGATTATAATTACAGATTTTCAAGATGGCGGTAGTGATGTCATAATCCAAGATGGTGGAGTGATTATATTTAAATTTAAATTATTTTTTTTCAAAATATTAAAATTCTTCCCGATTTTCTAGCATAAAAATTATGGATATTCAAGATGGTTGGCGTAACGAAAATGGCAACGATTTGGATCCAATATGGTGGCCGTAACTAAATGTGAAAGATGACATCATACACATCCATGAGGGCGGGAGTAACGAAACATGCGACATTCTTAGAATCCGATATGTCGACCGTAACGAAATGTGCAACAATGTTTCTAAATAATTTTTATTAAAAATTTTTTTGATGAATATTTTATAATTTTCAAAGTTTTTCTCTATTTCCTAGCACAAAAAATACAGATTTTCAAGATGGCTGCCATACCGATAATTGCAACAGTTATGTCATTATTCAAGATGGCTGTCATGGCATCCTAATTGACAAGATCATGACTTCGGTGGCTTAGAGCAGTTTGTCGTGGGGGAATTCAAGCCACTTTTAGGAATTTTGAAGCCATTGGCATTTATGAAGAATAAAACGGGAAATTTTACCTCTAAACGGGAATTTTTCCTTCGAAATAGAGAAATTTGTAGGAAATTTGTCAAATATTGTAATCATATTTAAGGATTTTGAGGAAATTTGACACCAAAAATGGCCACCGTGACGTCACAATCCAAGATAGCATCGGAAAACCACAATCCACAGCCTGAAGCCTGGGCCAGAACATACTTTTCTATACTACTCCACCCTGGCCTCGGACATACCAAAAAATACTACTCGGGGGCACTCCCGTTTCCTCCAGTAAAGCATTTAGTCAATGCCCATCCACATCGCTTCACCGTTCATCGTCTCTAAAGGCCTGGTTGTGTACTAGAAGTTATGCCTCAGTTTATTTATTCGTTGTTACGTATAAAATTGACGCACTGAAACAAGAACTTCACATCAAAACCTGTGCTTCACTTGCATAAGCAGAAATAATGTATTTTTACAGGTATGGTTGGCTGGCGATCATCTATTCCTGAGTGCTCGCTGGAAACCATGGGTCCATTGTACGTGTCTCCGCTGCAGACCCTCTGGCCCGACGAGTTCTCCGACAACCTGTTGCACGTCTTCATTGGCTGAAGATATCTGTTGTTTGATGGCGTGCAATTGTGTTCTCTGCTCTTGCAGCTTTCAGTACATATTGTAACTGGAAGTCATAATCTTAACTATACTATAAGCTTTAAATAAAGTGACACTGAAATATTGTATTTACGTTGATTTTTAGGAAGCTACGAATATCAAGGCTCTCAAAATAACATTTTGATTGTTCTATCGCATTTTAAAAAGTTAATTTTCAAGTATCCATGCTAAAAACTGATTTGTACTATCTAAAACACATCATGTATTACTGTGCATAATTGAAATACAAAAGTAAGTAGTTTGAAATCGAGAGCGCAATGATAGGGTTCAGAAGGTGGAGTGGTACGATGACCTACAGCCATCTTGCATTTCGAAGACCTCTGACTTACAAAATTTTACTTTTTTCCTTATAAACTACTTAAAATTCTTCAAAAGTCACAACATTTCCCTTTTTCAAAGAGACTTTTTGTTTCTTAAAACCAACCACCATAATTGTTACCGCAGATGAATCTGGTACACACATCCCTCATTTAGCATGTCTTCAGATTGCGCGGATTCATTTAGCGCGATGCTAATTTTACTGCCCCAGTCTTGAATAGCACTTCTGTAAATTTAAGTTAGCACGAAATCTCGGCAGGTAAAAAAAAAAAGTCGAGTACGACGCCACGAAGTCTGTTTCAACTCCTGTAAACAACAGTTGTGCCGTGGGATACAGTTAGCCAAACAAGGGGGGAAGAGATGAGCGCGCAGGTCTGTCTACGCTAACGGCTGTTGTACAAACATCAGTTATGGCTAGTTAAATTGGAGTGTAAAGGACCAAATGTTTTTACGTCCGCGTGTATGCCGCCGTGATGTACCGTTGTCTCCCGCCCTCAGACTGGGCCGTGAACTCATTCTAGCCAGTGGCAGGGAATTCGCTCAAGCAAAAGCAACGACTGCCCATTCAGCTGCCGGTAACTGTACGTGCTTGATCACTCATAATGCCTCGTGTTCAAGTATTTGAGACAAAACTAGAAGTATTACGGTGCGCAGATTGTCATGAAGGCCACGCTTATGTTGGTCGCACTTTAATTTTAAGCAAGTCAACTGTGCGCACAATCGTACGAAATAAGGACTCTTACCAAAGGTTTATATAAGTCTGACGCTGTTGGTTGTACTTGCGGGAATATTTGACATTAGATACCGGAACAGAAATTAACAGATGATTCACGTGGAAAAGGTTGTTAAATGAATGTTACAATGAAAAAGATAATCATTTGCCTGACAGAATTCGTGTGAACCAGGTAGTAGTTGGAAAAGGGGGGTTCAAGCACAGGCGCAGGAGCCAGGAGCCGGCCGCCATCTTGGATGACGTCATTTTTGACCCAAAATTCCTCAAAATTCCTCAAAAATGACTCAAAATGACTCAAAATTTCCCGTTTTCGAGAAAAAAATTCCCGTTTCGAGGGAAAAAATTCCCGTTTCGAGGGAAAATTTCCCGTTTTATTCCGTAAAAATCCCAGTGGATAGAAAAGTCCTAAAAGTGGCTTAATCATCCCTAACGCAAGCCACTGTGAAGCCGCTATCAGGACTTGACCTTTGACCTTGCTAATCTATGCTAATCTATGCTAATCTATGCCAATCTATGCCAATCTACGCTAATCTATGCAAATCTATGCCAATCTATGCTAATCTATGCCAATCTATGCTAATCCATGCTAATCTATGCTAATCTGTATGCTAATCCATACTAATCTGTATGCCAATCCATGCTAATCCATCCACCATTTTGTATTTCTAGAAATTTCCACCAACTTTGAATCGTGACGTCACCGTTGCACTTTGTGTCACGGACGCCATCTTGGATTTGAATTTTTTTTTTCGAACTTTGAAATTCGATGTAAACATCAACCACCATCTTGTTTTCGTCTGCTGGTGGCCGCCATCTTGTTTTCGTCTGCTGGTGGCCGCCATCTTGTTTTCGTCTGCTGGAGGCAGCCATCTTGTGAGAGTGCGCTCACGCCATGTTAGTTTAATTCTTACCCGCTAGAGTGCAGTAATCATTTATTATTACTGTGACACCCACCATCTTGTCATTTGGCCACCATCTTGAAAATCCATAATTATTTAGCTAGGAATTCGGGAAAGATTCCAAAATTTATTAAATAAATCACCCATTAATTTATTTATTGAATCGCTGGATTCCCGTCCTTTGTTTGATACCTGATCGATGCAATAATGTCTAATTTTATGTAAAATAATAATAATTTCAATAAACCATCTTCAACATTCTTAAAGAGACTTAAAAAACCTCTACTACCATCATCCTATAAACCATCAACACCAACATCTTGGAAAATTCGTAATTATATTGCTAGAGATTCGGGAAAAAGTTACAAATTCATTAAATAAATTTGCAAACAATAAAATGATTAATTAGGTCGACTCAGGCCCTTGACACGATTCGGAATGAAGATGGAAAAAAATAAACATAATATAATAGTGGCAGGTTCGAGAAAGAAAACAACACAAGTTCTTTCACAAAATAAACTTTATTACATAATTTCTACTTTACTATACGAACACTTGCGAAAGCCAGCAATCTTATAATCATTTAGGTCCGCAGCGGCGTGAAATGACTAATTCTTAGCTCCAATCGGCTTATACTAGAAAGAGTCCAGCCAGAACCTTTACAGACATAGTCCTCCTCTTCTTGACAGAGTTTCTGGATACCGTTTTTAACATTATGCTTCACATCGTTAGAACTGTAAATTACTGCAGCCGATGTCTTGAATGCACACTTCTTCACTTCGTCTTCGAATGGATACGGCTTTCCATATATACAGTCCAACCACAAGTTGTATTTTAATGAACCGTTTGTTGCTACATCATCAGTAAGCTGATTGATTATGTTCTCTTTGATATCATCAAGAAAATTACAAATGTCTTTCGACTCACCTAACGTATTTGGATAATAGTAGTCTTTCAATGTCCCACGAAATGCAGACTACGCCAAGTAGAACCCATTATCATTCACTTGTAATGCGCCGAACACAGTCTTAGGTTTATTTTCATGTTCAGACGTCATACCAATCGGTTGCTGCACATCGGTTTTCTTGCTTGTTCTCTTACGAGTCTCCAATCTAAAGCGAGGAGTCGAAGTTTCTACAGGTAGTTCTTCAGTAGACACACAGACTTTACCGTTGCATTTTTTCACATGTCGTCGCAAACTGTCAATACGTGTAAACCATTCATGACACCCATCACAGCGAAACTTTATACGAGATGGATTCTTCTTGCATTTACTCCGCTCATGTCTTCGTGCATCATGAGAAAATGCGAACGACATATCACAGTAGCTGCAAGGATACCGTGGTGATGAAGACGATCCTTTCAGACCCGAACCAGATGATGTTGTTGCAGCAGTTACACCATCTCCAGGCATACTCTTATGAACATCAATACATCGTTGCTGCACCGAAACCTTTACTTTCTGCCGCACAGCAGGTCCTTTGCATGTCTTCATGTGCGTTTTCATATTATCTTGTCTTGCAAATTGCTTGTGACATTTCTCACAAACAAACATTTTACGATAAGGGTTCTTAGCGCATTCTCTCCTCTCATGTCGTCGAGTATTGCTGCTGTTTGTGAAAATCTTGTCACAGTAACAGCACCGATGTTCGTTAGTCGGTGTTGAATCACCAGTCATTGAAGTTTCCATCGAGGGCGAAACGAAGTTCGAAGAGTTTTCCTGCGTAGTCAGCACCACCGACATTAAAGTCTCTCCTGCTGACGGTATCGCGACTGTTGAAATCTCCTCTTTTGATGACGTCGTCTTTGCCGACGGGATCTGCACCTTCTCCACCGTAGCTGACGTCAGGGTTCCCGTAGACGATGGTGCGTCGTCCATCAAGTTCGGCGTTTTAGATGGTAAAGATGCCATCGAAGTCTCAAGAACAGGCAATTACACGACGTATGCACCAGTAGAATCAAACTAGGTGATCCTTACACCGACGACGTCAGTAACAAACTGAGCGACCTGCTGTCCAGGACTCGCTTATATACACGCACCGGTTGGAATAATACTCTAGTCAAATCAAGAACCAATTACTATAATACTCGAGTCAAAACACCATTGAAAGAAGAAGCGCACCAAAATAAGGTAACGCATTTGGAAACAAATTCATCAAATGAAATGAACACGCAATGCACGCACTTGCAGCTTTCATCTCAAGGTATCATTTAAATTTCATTCAAGCGAAGTATCAAACCAATGTCACATCATATTATCATCCTATTGGTCATACTATCCTCAAAATATAACAGTCTTATAAATCACACCAGTTATAGAAGGACTTATAGTTTATAACACACATCATTTCAGCCATTGTTCTTTAACAAATTCGAATTTAAAAATGTAAAATGTAAGTACTTGTTAAGTTGAAGAACCAGGTACGTAAATATATTATATACTTTATGGACACTGTAGGCACAAAAACCATGAAAGTACATATGTAAGAATGATATTTAATAAAACTAATATTAGCTCTATACCCACACGACTATGTGTTGACTGCTGTGTCTAGGGTGTTGACCTCAATTTATACCGCTAGGACCTCCCTCCAGTCCAGTCACGTGTACCGTTGCTTCCGCTGTTGTCCCCCGCCTTGCTGGCGGCCTCCAATATTCGAACGAGGTGATCAACCATCCAAACCCTAAACATGTTCGCATTGTGTCTTGAGATCGGACCTGGACATCCAAGTTACATAGAGTATAATATACTCTGAAATACATAATAAAGAGAAAATTGATATAAATAACATTATACTTGGCTTAATAGTTCCAGAAGTAATGAACACACTGCTTGACCAGTGACAGGTGTAACTAAATATTAAATATATTTTATTTTCCATTACCTTTCGTGGAATTTATTAATCATTCACTCTACGAAAAACAACTCAAGACAATATACCTGACCATCGAATTAAAATACAGTACCGCTATGCCTTACATGAAAGTCTAATTATTCGATAATCTGAATAACCTATAAATCGTTCATGTACAAAGCCACACATACAGGCCAATTGTCTATGGACCATCAGACCGAGTCATGACAATATCAGACGTATAGGTTAGAATTTTCAGAACCGCAGGACCTTCTTCGTCTTTAGATAATTACAGTCATTTAGACCATCATGAAATCTTAATACATACTAAAGGACCAAGCGACCTTGAAAAATATTTTAGTAACACCAAGAGGTTTTGAACTAGTAAATATTCAGTCACTACATATTTTACTATGCGCAATCAACAAAAAGGAAGCACCATCAACGAAAAGACAACACATTTGTAAACACCATCAACAAAAAGGAAGCACAATCGGAAGCACATTCATAGAAAAGGAAGCACAATCGGAAGCACAATCACAAAAAGGAAGCACATTTGGAAGCACAATCACAAAAAGGAAGCACATTTGGAAGCACAATCCACAAAAAGGAAGCACATTTGGAAGCACATGCAACGAAAAAGGAAGCACAATCATAGAAACAACGCACAATCGGAAGCACAATCAACAAAATGGAAGCACATTCGGAAGCACATTCACAGAAAAGGAAGCACAATCGGAAGCACAATCACAAAAAGGAAGCACATTTGGAAGCACAACCACAAAAAGGAAGCACATTTGGAAGCACAACCACAAAAAGGAAGCACATTTGGAAGCACAATCCACAAAAAGGAAGCACATTTGGAAGCACATTCAACGAAAAAGGAAGCACAATCATAGAAACCACGCACAATCGGAAGCACAATCAACAAAAAGGAAGCACATTTTGGAAGCACCATCAACAAAAAGGAAGCACATTTTGGAAGCACCATCAAAAAGGCAGCACATTTTGGAAGCACAATCAAAAAAGGCAGCACATTTGGAAGCACCATCAACAAAAGAAGGAAACACATTTTGGAAGCACAATCAAAAAAAGGCAGCACATTTGGAAGCACCATCAACAAAAAGAAGAAAGCACATTTTGGAAGCACCATCAAAAGGCAGCACATTTGGTAACACAAGTTACGAGAACTAAGTCTTAGTTAGAAATCAGAATGAAAGAAATAAAAACATTAAATTTTTACTTTTAATATTTAATTTATTTCTTAAGATTATACAAATAGAAGTAAAATAAGCCATTATTGTATGTAGCCAGCTTTCCTCAGTTCTTCGAGTATGAAGGATATTTCTTTTATGCACGAATAGTTTCCTGCACAAAGCGAGCCATGTAGAAGTCTTAGCCGGTCAACCAATAAGTTTGGATCTTTCCACGATGTGTAATCAATCTCTTCTACCACCATCTCACTTGCTTGTTTATTATAAATACTTTTAATATCACAATCGCCCCAGTGATCATAATAAGCGTTATCAGATTTATTTATTATAACACGTCGTTTCCATCGTTTCGGTCTCAGGACACCGGTTCATTCTTCGATCTTGTCAGCTTTAGGTGCTTCATCACAGTCTATGCTTTTGTCAACAGCCTCAGAGTTACTGTTACAATCACTGTAGAAGACATCCTCTTCACCCAGATTACCATATGAATTCGATATCGATGATGTCGAAGTGCCATTATCGTCTTCATGCTTCCTTTTTAGGAGTCCATCATTTTTACAAAGTAAGAAAGATCTACTTGAATTCGGCTGGAATGTATTCTCACTTTTCACGTTAAGGATTCTTCCATTGTCTTCATTCTTCCATAAATCATCATCGTCCTTCAATTTAAGTTCTTTGTCGAGATCGGAAGAGCCACGAACATAATCTCTCTCAAGACAAGGAAAATTATTGTCGTAATGCAGATCACTATTCCTTAGTCTAGTAGATCCACCGTTGTACTCTGGCTTGTACGTAGGCTTAACGTTACAAGTTCTGTCATGTCTTTTTAAGCTCTCTCTCCGCGTAAACGACTTGTTACATCGAACGCAACTTATCATATTGCGTAGCGGATTTTTAACACAGTCATTCTTCTGGTGTTGTCTTCCATTCTTTCTCAAGATAAATTCTTTGCTGCAAAACTTACACCTGTGTCCTTTCGATACAGCGACAGACACCGAATCAGGATTCATATTAGTTACTGTGACTAATGTTAGATACAAACAGACAGTTTTCCAATTGGAACCATTACTTAAATATAATTTTTTAAATATTTCTTAAGCGATAGTTATCTCATGCAAAGGTACTTGTTGTAAGTAGTTCTGCTTTTCAACAACAGATGACACCACGTATTGCTTGCAGGTAAATATTATTTCTTTCTTTCATGCGGGATGCAGGATTCTCACTAACGATCGCAATAGAGGGATGGCATCGCTAGACTCCAAGGAGAAGGTAGTTTGTTCTTCCAGTTAGTGTTTCTCAGATTTCTCAGGGTATATATTATTATTTGACTGAATAATGATTTTTTTTTAAATTCCACCTAATAAAAATAAAATAGAAGCACTCAGAGAAAACCATCAGGGATGATGTCGTTTATAAACATCATAAATTACCATTTTTTTAAAAGAAAGTCCAAATTTAATCCTGCTTAAGCAAAGAGTTCACAAGCCCGCTTGTGCTAGAACTCTCATGTTGCTTAAGCAAAGAGTTCACAAGCCCGCTTGTGCTAGAACTCTCATGTTGCTTAAGCAAAGAGTTCACAAGCGGGCTTGTGCTAGAACTCTCATGTTGCTTAAGCAAAGAGTTCACAAGCGGGCTTGTGCTAGAACTCTCATGTTGCTTAAGCAAAGAGTTCACAAGCGGGGCTTGTGAACTCTTTGCTTAAGCAGGATTAAATTTGGACTTTTTTTTAAAAAAATGGTAATTTATGATGTTTATAAACGACATCATCCCTGATGGTTTTCTCTGAGTGCTTCTATTTTATTTTTATTAGGTGGAATTTAAAAAAAAATCATTATTCAGTCAAATAATAATATATACCCTGAGAAATCTGAGAAACACTAACTGGAAGAACAAACTACCTTCTCCTTGGAGTCTAGCGATGCCATCCCTCTATTGCGATCGTTAGTGAGAATCCTGCATCCCGCATGAAAGAAAGAAATAATATTTACCTGCAAGCAATACGTGGTGTCATCTGTTGTTGAAAAGCAGAACTACTTACAACAAGTACCTTTGCATGAGATAACTATCGCTTAAGAAATATTTAAAAAATTATATTTAAGTAATGGTTCCAATTGGAAAACTGTTTGTTTGTATCTAACATTAGTCACAGTAACTAATATGAATCATGATTCGGTGTCTGTCGCTGTATCGAAAGGACACAGGTGTAAGTTTTGCAGCAAAGAATTTATCTTGAGAAAGAATGGAAGACAACACCAGAAGAATGACTGTGTTAAAAATCCGCTACGCAATATGATAAGTTGCGTTCGATGTAACAAGTCGTTTACGCGGAGAGAGAGCTTAAAAAGACATGACAGAACTTGTAACGTTAAGCCTACGTACAAGCCAGAGTACAACGGTGGATCTACTAGACTAAGGAATAGTGATCTGCATTACGACAATAATTTTCCTTGTCTTGAGAGAGATTATGTTCGTGGCTCTTCCGATCTCGACAAAGAACTTAAATTGAAGGACGATGATGATTTATGGAAGAATGAAGACAATGGAAGAATCCTTAACGTGAAAAGTGAGAATACATTCCAGCCGAATTCAAGTAGATCTTTCTTACATTGTAAAAATGATGGACTCCTAAAAAGGAAGCATGAAGACGATAATGGCACTTCGACATCATCGATATCGAATTCATATGGTAATCTGGGTGAAGAGGATGTCTTCTACAGTGATTGTAACAGTAACTCTGAGGCTGTTGACAAAAGCATAGACTGTGATGAAGCACCTAAAGCTGACAAGATCGAAGAATGTAACGGTGTCCTGAGACCGAAACGATGGAAACGACGTGTTATAATAAATAAATCTGATAACGCTTATTATGATCACTGGGGCGATTGTGATATTAAAAGTATTTATAATAAACAAGCAAGTGAGATGGTGGTAGAAGAGATTGATTACACATCGTGGAAAGATCCAAACTTATTGGTTGACCGGCTAAGACTTCTACATGGCTCGCTTTGTGCAGGAAACTATTCGTGCATAAAAGAAATATCCTTCATACTCGAAGAACTGAGGAAAGCAGGCTACATACAATAATGGCTTATTTTACTTCTATTTGTATAATCTTAAGAAATAAATTAAATATTAAAAGTAAAAATTTAATGTTTTTATTTCTTTCATTCTGATTTCTAACTAAGACTTAGTTCTCGTAACTTGTGTTACCAAATGTGCTGCCTTTTGATGGTGCTTCCAAAATGTGCTTTCTTCTTTTTGTTGATGGTGCTTCCAAATGTGCTGCCTTTTTTTGATTGTGCTTCCAAAATGTGTTTCCTTCTTTTGTTGATGGTGCTTCCAAATGTGCTGCCTTTTTTGATTGTGCTTCCAAAATGTGCTGCCTTTTTGATGGTGCTTCCAAAATGTGCTTCCTTTTTGTTGATGGTGCTTCCAAAATGTGCTTCCTTTTTGTTGATTGTGCTTCCGATTGTGCGTGGTTTCTATGATTGTGCTTCCTTTTTCGTTGAATGTGCTTCCAAATGTGCTTCCTTTTTGTGGATTGTGCTTCCAAATGTGCTTCCTTTTTGTGGTTGTGCTTCCAAATGTGCTTCCTTTTTGTGGTTGTGCTTCCAAATGTGCTTCCTTTTTGTGATTGTGCTTCCGATTGTGCTTCCTTTTCTGTGAATGTGCTTCCGAATGTGCTTCCATTTTGTTGATTGTGCTTCCGATTGTGCGTTGTTTCTATGATTGTGCTTCCTTTTTCGTTGCATGTGCTTCCAAATGTGCTTCCTTTTTGTGGATTGTGCTTCCAAATGTGCTTCCTTTTTGTGATTGTGCTTCCAAATGTGCTTCCTTTTTGTGATTGTGCTTCCGATTGTGCTTCCTTTTCTATGAATGTGCTTCCGATTGTGCTTCCTTTTTGTTGATGGTGTTTACAAATGTGTTGTCTTTTCGTTGATGGTGCTTCCTTTTTGTTGATTGCGCATAGTAAAATATGTAGTGACTGAATATTTACTAGTTCAAAACCTCTTGGTGTTACTAAAATATTTTTCAAGGTCGCTTGGTCCTTTAGTATGTATTAAGATTTCATGATGGTCTAAATGACTGTAATTATCTAAAGACGAAGAAGGTCCTGCGGTTCTGAAAATTCTAACCTATACGTCTGATATTGTCATGACTCGGTCTGATGGTCCATAGACAATTGGCCTGTATGTGTGGCTTTGTACATGAACGATTTATAGGTTATTCAGATTATCGAATAATTAGACTTTCATGTAAGGCATAGCGGTACTGTATTTTAATTCGATGGTCAGGTATATTGTCTTGAGTTGTTTTTCGTAGAGTGAATGATTAATAAATTCCACGAAAGGTAATGGAAAATAAAATATATTTAATATTTAGTTACACCTGTCACTGGTCAAGCAGTGTGTTCATTACTTCTGGAACTATTAAGCCAAGTATAATGTTATTTATATCAATTTTCTCTTTATTATGTATTTCAGAGTATATTATACTCTATGTAACTTGGATGTCCAGGTCCGATCTCAAGACACAATGCGAACATGTTTAGGGTTTGGATGGTTGATCACCTCGTTCGAATATTGGAGGCCGCCAGCAAGGCGGGGGACAACAGCGGAAGCAACGGTACACGTGACTGGACTGGAGGGAGGTCCTAGCGGTATAAATTGAGGTCAACACCCTAGACACAGCAGTCAACACATAGTCGTGTGGGTATAGAGCTAATATTAGTTTTATTAAATATCATTCTTACATATGTACTTTCATGGTTTTTGTGCCTACAGTGTCCATAAAGTATATAATATATTTACGTACCTGGTTCTTCAACTTAACAAGTACTTACATTTTACATTTTTAAATTCGAATTTGTTAAAGAACAATGGCTGAAATGATGTGTGTTATAAACTATAAGTCCTTCTATAACTGGTGTGATTTATAAGACTGTTATATTTTGAGGATAGTATGACCAATAGGATGATAATATGATGTGACATTGGTTTGATACTTCGCTTGAATGAAATTTAAATGATACCTTGAGATGAAAGCTGCAAGTGCGTGCATTGCGTGTTCATTTCATTTGATGAATTTGTTTCCAAATGCGTTACCTTATTTTGGTGCGCTTCTTCTTTCAATGGTGTTTTGACTCGAGTATTATAGTAATTGGTTCTTGATTTGACTAGAGTATTATTCCAACCGGTGCGTGTATATAAGCGAGTCCTGGACAGCAGGTCGCTCAGTTTGTTACTGACGTCGTCGGTGTAAGGATCACCTAGTTTGATTCTACTGGTGCATACGTCGTGTAATTGCCTGTTCTTGAGACTTCGATGGCATCTTTACCATCTAAAACGCCGAACTTGATGGACGACGCACCATCGTCTACGGGAACCCTGACGTCAGCTACGGTGGAGAAGGTGCAGATCCCGTCGGCAAAGACGACGTCATCAAAAGAGGAGATTTCAACAGTCGCGATACCGTCAGCAGGAGAGACTTTAATGTCGGTGGTGCTGACTACGCAGGAAAACTCTTCGAACTTCGTTTCGCCCTCGATGGAAACTTCAATGACTGGTGATTCAACACCGACTAACGAACATCGGTGCTGTTACTGTGACAAGATTTTCACAAACAGCAGCAATACTCGACGACATGAGAGGAGAGAATGCGCTAAGAACCCTTATCGTAAAATGTTTGTTTGTGAGAAATGTCACAAGCAATTTGCAAGACAAGATAATATGAAAACGCACATGAAGACATGCAAAGGACCTGCTGTGCGGCAGAAAGTAAAGGTTTCGGTGCAGCAACGATGTATTGATGTTCATAAGAGTATGCCTGGAGATGGTGTAACTGCTGCAACAACATCATCTGGTTCGGGTCTGAAAGGATCGTCTTCATCACCACGGTATCCTTGCAGCTACTGTGATATGTCGTTCGCATTTTCTCATGATGCACGAAGACATGAGCGGAGTAAATGCAAGAAGAATCCATCTCGTATAAAGTTTCGCTGTGATGGGTGTCATGAATGGTTTACACGTATTGACAGTTTGCGACGACATGTGAAAAAATGCAACGGTAAAGTCTGTGTGTCTACTGAAGAACTACCTGTAGAAACTTCGACTCCTCGCTTTAGATTGGAGACTCGTAAGAGAACAAGCAAGAAAACCGATGTGCAGCAACCGATTGGTATGACGTCTGAACATGAAAATAAACCTAAGACTGTGTTCGGCGCATTACAAGTGAATGATAATGGGTTCTACTTGGCGTAGTCTGCATTTCGTGGGACATTGAAAGACTACTATTATCCAAATACGTTAGGTGAGTCGAAAGACATTTGTAATTTTCTTGATGATATCAAAGAGAACATAATCAATCAGCTTACTGATGATGTAGCAACAAACGGTTCATTAAAATACAACTTGTGGTTGGACTGTATATATGGAAAGCCGTATCCATTCGAAGACGAAGTGAAGAAGTGTGCATTCAAGACATCGGCTGCAGTAATTTACAGTTCTAACGATGTGAAGCATAATGTTAAAAACGGTATCCAGAAACTCTGTCAAGAAGAGGAGGACTATGTCTGTAAAGGTTCTGGCTGGACTCTTTCTAGTATAAGCCGATTGGAGCTAAGAATTAGTCATTTCACGCCGCTGCGGACCTAAATGATTATAAGATTGCTGGCTTTCGCAAGTGTTCGTATAGTAAAGTAGAAATTATGTAATAAAGTTTATTTTGTGAAAGAACTTGTGTTGTTTTCTTTCTCGAACCTGCCACTATTATATTATGTTTATTTTTTTCCATCTTCATTCCGAATCGTGTCAAGGGCCTGAGTCGACCTAATTAATCATTTTATTGTTTGCAAATTTATTTAATGAATTTGTAACTTTTTCCCGAATCTCTAGCAATATAATTACGAATTTTCCAAGATGTTGGTGTTGATGGTTTATAGGATGATGGTAGTAGAGGTTTTTTAAGTCTCTTTAAGAATGTTGAAGATGGTTTATTGAAATTATTATTATTTTACATAAAATTAGACATTATTGCATCGATCAGGTATCAAACAAAGGACGGGAATCCAGCGATTCAATAAATAAATTAATGGGTGATTTATTTAATAAATTTTGGAATCTTTCCCGAATTCCTAGCTAAATAATTATGGATTTTCAAGATGGTGGCCAAATGACAAGATGGTGGGTGTCACAGTAATAATAAATGATTACTGCACTCTAGCGGGTAAGAATTAAACTAACATGGCGTGAGCGCACTCTCACAAGATGGCTGCCTCCAGCAGACGAAAACAAGATGGCGGCCACCAGCAGACGAAAACAAGATGGCGGCCACCAGCAGACGAAAACAAGATGGTGGTTGTTGTTTACATCGAATTTCAAAGTTCGAAAAAAAAAAATTCAAATCCAAGATGGCGTCCATGACACAAAGTGCAACGGTGACGTCACGATTCAAAGTTGGTGGAAATTTCTAGAAATACAAAATGGTGGATGGATTAGCATGGATTGGCATACAGATTAGTATGGATTAGCATACAGATAAGCATAGATTAGCATGGATTAGCATAGATTAGCATAGATTGGCATAGATTGGCATAGATTAGCGTAGATTGGCATAGATTGGCATAGATTAGCATAGATTAGCATAGATTAGCAAGGTCAAAGGTAAAGTCCTGATAGCGGCTTAACAGTGGCTTGCGTTAGGGATGATTAAGCCACTTTTAGGACTTTTCTATCCACTGGGATTTTTACGGAATAAAACGGGAAATTTTCCCTCGAAACGGGAATTTTTTCCCTCGTAACGGGAATTTTTCCCTCGAAAACGGGAAATTTTGAGTCATTTTGAGTCATTTTTGAGGAATTTTGAGGAATTTTGGGTCAAAAATGACGTCATCCAAGATGGCGGCCGGCTCCTGGCTCCTGCGCCTGTGCTTGAACCCCCCTTTTCCAACTACTCCAGGTGGTGTAACGCGAATAAGCACTTTAATTTTTGAAAAATTAAAATGTAATGATCGAGACAGTAGTATTAGACCAGGGTCGATAATTTCTGAAACAAAAAAAAATAATAGTAGGATGAAACCTGTTGAAAAATGAAGAGAATATAACAAAAATGAAAGGAAAAATCATTTACGGGCGATCTGAGGTCGGGAAGTGGAAGGGGGTGAGTTTAAGGGTAAAAAACGGTTTATCTCGATTTCCGGCAAAACTACAAGTCATATGGGAAAAAAAAATTAATCACAAAGTTGTAGGTAATAAAAAGATATACAACTTTTGTGATTACACTTTTTTCACATAACCTCATAATTTATGTGAAAAATTCAAATAATCAAGATTTTGGTTTTTTATTTTTATCTTATACAAAAAAAAATTTGTTTCCACGAAATTTGGTGAAAACTTACCATTTTATGTTCCAAACACACGGTAATTTTTTTTATTTGAAATATTTATTTTTTCACCTTATTTTGACTTAATATCGAAAAGGCACCCTAATTTTCAATCGAAATTTCTCGCGTCAAAATATCAGCCTTTTTGTTCGTTGAAATCTCTTCTTTATGATAATGTAAAATATATATATATACATTACTATGGTAAATGTTCTCAGAAACTGCAAAGAAAAGAAAAAACTCGAATCCGAAAATTTTTTTTAATCACTATGTACAATTTTAAGCTATTTAGAAAAATTTACACTTTAATTACTTTAAAAAAACGTAAGATTACATGTTACATTGATAAAAAAGAAATTGCAAATCCATAAATCATAAAGATTGCAAGAAGCATGCGAAAATAGTTGTTCTAAATATTAAAGATAGGATTTAAAGGGGATTTCAATTAATAAAAATGTGATTGCTGCAATTTTTATTAGTAAAAAAGTTGATTTATTAAATTCTAATTAAATTTATGTCATAGAAAATCTCATAATATATGAATAGAAATGTAAATCGTACTATTGAATTTAGATATTTTATACAGATTATGTTATTCATTATAATACTTTCAAATACATTAATCATGTTATTTATAAATCTTATCTTGAATTCTAATCACTTATCCATTACTATTTGTCTCTTTGATGGAATTTCTTCATCGTTAGATTCGAAAAACCTTCCCGATTCTAGTAGATCTTCGAAATCTTCAAGACTATCACTGTCTTCGTATCCAATATTATTTTTAGTCTGAATTGGTTCTTCATCCACAATTTCATCTGAATCACTAACTTCCTCGTAGGTTTTTTCTTCCTCATTGGTGCATTTTTCAGAACCATGACAATTTGAGCATACATTTGTGCATTTTAAACCATGTTTTCGGCAGCTACATTTTAAACTGTTACGCTGCAGAAAATAGTTTTGAGCAGTATTTCCGGAATTAATTCCTTTTCTGTAAATTTGGGCATAATGCCCCGTTGATGTTGCTTCCAGCCCCAATCTGTTGCTGCCAGTTCGTTACCCAGCCAAATTTTAAGTGGATAATATGCCCTGTAACAATGTTGTTCTGCTGCACCTTCTGTGGGTGAGAGATTTGCCAATATGAAAGATGATTTAATTTTTACCAATTGATATTTTCGAAATCTTAATTGATTCAGTGTTGTATTATCATTTATATATTTATAAATAGTTTTGATTAATTGTAATCCATTTTTTTTTTCAATATCTTTTTTGTTTGCATCTTTTTTATAAAAAATATTGGCCAAATTTGACCAATTTTTATCGTCTAATAATGAATTTACAATACCCTTCTTTCCTTTTCCGGCAAATCCAGATGTATTGCAACCAGAAAAACAATGCAGAAATGCAACGATATTTTTGAAGGATTCATATTTGAAACTATTAGACGTGAAAAATAGATTTTTTACATTTCCAGAACCTGGCTTGAGAAAATAAATGTCATGATTATTTTAATTTAATTGATTCAAAAGGACCAAAAGATCAATATCTTGACCCACAACAATGACAGTTTTATTAGTATCTCTGGCAATTTCTATCGAGGTCTTAATTATGTCAGCATCAGCATCTTCTTCTGCTTGTTTACAGGAAAATCCTTGTGACTGTAATCTTTTCATTAACATTTTTATTATTTTTGTCCTTGTTTTTCTCGTTAGGTAAAACTTTTTCTTGCAGAAATTGTATTTTTGTATGGTTTTGATAATTGAACTCTGGAATATTGTCTGAGGTTTTTCTACGACTACGATCTCCTTCTTTAGTTGAATTAGCTGCTGGTACTGTTGCACAGTAACTGATTTTTTTTTTTTAATTTCGGGGTACCCATCAAAAACGATATAACTGCTTTCTGCGTAATGTTTTTCTTCATAGCGAAAATATTTATTTATAATCTCTTCCACCGTTTCATTTTTTCTGCCAAATTACTTTGTGCAGTAAAAATCCACCGTTGACGATATGTACAATGCCGTCAGATTGCGTTGGTCCATTCGCACTCACAAATAATTCTTAAAGTTGAGATTTAACATTTTTCCTGAGGCCATTTTCTGTAAAAAGTGACAACGGATATGGTGCAAGCTCGTATTGTAAATAAGTTTCCATATATTTTTTACTGTCGATTGTTAACGAAATTCTTTGAAATAACAATAATGGATCGGTGGCTATAATATCTCCGTTTACTTTAACGGAAGATTGAACCGTTTTTTAGAGACAAGACTTTGTTTTTTCTTTTAAATTTTTGACACTGCCAAAATTCATTCCAACAATAGCTTACAAAGATTTTTTCCCTTCTTCATACGCTTCGTACCAATTTACATAACTACTGCCAATAATTCCAGAAAATATTGACATAATGTTATCAGTCTCTGGAAAAGAATCATACCTGCTAAAAAACTTTTGAATTATTTGTAAATCAGCTACATCTCTTTTAATTCAATATTCCCTGGAATCAATGTGTTGCTCTGTAGTTGCAAAAGAAACATTACAAAAATATTCCATTTCATTGCAAACTTCAACAAGTATGATCATTGTTAATACGAATTTTATTAAAACACTTTCAGACAAACTATGACCATGTGTAAGTCCACCCTGAGTTTTCATAGATCTCATCAAAACTTGCTCGATCGTCATATCCGTCCAAACTCCCGACCAAAACTTGTGAGTACTTCTAATCGTAAAGAATCCTTCAGTGAATCGTGTAAATTCATAATCATCATTTATTGTGTCTTTAAGCTTACGTATATCTTGGAGATAAAGATGAGCAGATTTTGCGTACAAAAAGTGCCTACTTGCATGAAAATAGGGAAGCATTCTTTCCACGCATTTGAAATGTAATTCCCAATTACCTGCACGTTCAGCCCGTATAAAATCTTTAACCAATGAGATCATTTGCCAGTACTGCATCCAAAGTTTTGCGGTAGGACCTCTTTTTTGTACTAATTTTAAATGCTCGATAAATTTTTCTTTTATGATCTTAAAATCTTCGTGATGGAAATTGTCTTCAAAATATTCCGTTTCTAAATCCAGCAAAAATGTATCCATTAACCCCTTTTCTGTGTCCGACAACTCCATCGATGAAAAAATCAATTCAGACAAGGCGAGCTGTACTAGAAAATGTCCTCTGATAGCTCGTGCATATGCGTGCCCAGAAAGAGCTTTATCGGAAGAATTTTCTGCATACATTTAAAAAAAAAATCCTCCTTAAGTTCAATACCATCCATGATGAATCCAATCGCTCCGAGGAACGACAACAATAAATGAAAGCCCCCAAGTCTTATTTGGATTGACGACAAATTGTAGGTATCATTATCTAAATCAATACTGGCTAAGATTTCACGAGCTTTATGGTATAGCGGTTGGTCAAACGTTATAAACCAACCATTAGTGTATAGTAATTGATAATTTTATTTAATTTCAAAATTTGTATATATTTAATTGTGAAGTATTGCCACATTTTGGGTTTTGGGGAACTTTCTTCTTTTTCTTTCATTATACTTGATAGTAAATTTTAACAAAGATAGCTTTGGATTTTAAATACTTATTTGCCTATTTTCTCTATTCTTGCTTTTGAATTACAAGGTCGATGGAGGGTTTTTATTAGGAATGGGGAATTCGAACAGTGAGCATAAAATAAAATGATAAGTAGCAGACTTGACTGAGACTTCGAGATATACGACTCTAAAATTTATATAAAACTTATATTCCATCGCTGCCAATATTCATCAAGAACTAAATAATCATCATCGAAGATAGTCAAGAATTACATAGTCGTCATCGAAGATAGTCAAGAACTACATAGTCGTCATCGAGGATAGTAAAGAACTACATCATTTTCAAGAATGTGAACGACTGTCCTTCGTCGTCATCAAGAATCACCGATTCGAAGACCCATCAATAACCAATCGCTGTCCACATCGGAACCTGTTCAACACCAAGACTTATACACTGAGGGCCGCTGTTCCTATGAAGTCATCATCGTGAAGATCGAGAACTAGGACATCACTACGTCATTACGAATGTAGTCACTGAGATGCGCAGTTCACGGTATAGTTGAAATACCGATATCTTAAGTTTCTATTGTCCTTAACTGGTGGCATACTCTGAGGTAACTATGAACTAAGAGAACTTGTTACTTCTATACAACTCCCAAAGTTTCTAATTAGTAGCAGTACATAACCCGATAGCAGTTTATCAATCTTATTTCTGATTACTTACACCCATATAACCTGAGATACTAACTGAAGAGTCCCGATTGAGCTAAAATAAGTTAAAACTTTGTTACATTTGAATATAGCAAGATTTGTCATATCAAGTTCCAAGATATTATTGCAATATAAATATTAAATTTTTATTTGAAGAGGTGTCCTATTACACAGGTTGTGCAATATTAATCTTTTAAAACATTCTACTGATTATAGTTATTCGTGTAAAAATTCAAATTATAATGTTATAATGTGAAAACTATTTCATTTTCATTAATACAACTAGTAATATTACAACAGTGAATCGTTTGTGTTATTCTTTGAATTGTAATGAAAATGAAAATTAATGATAAAGTATAATTTTGTGTGTGTTAATAACACAGTGGATAACCTTAACATAAAGTATTATTGATTGTTATTGATTCACCACCAATAATTAAACATATACTCAGAGATCATATATGTTCTTTAGAGATTCTCAAATTTGGTAGTAACCAAATTACTATCTTTGTTGGTCTGCCAATAACCGAGCTAGGCATGTTGATATCGGTGGTCACAACGTTACGAAAACAATATTTTGCTCTTGTTTTTGGCATTGTTTAGCCGCTTCTACCAACGATGTAAAAATGGTATCATAATCACTCAGTGGATTTTTTATAAACGTCACAGGAATCATTTTTGAAGTATAATAAGGCAAATTAGTATGTAACTTCTCCATGAACCCATTCCAACCATCGGATTTGTTGTTTGCAAATTCTGAATAAGACCATGTAAAATCTGCCGAAGAAATTTCATAGATTTCCGTAACATCTGTAATATCTTCTACCTGAACTGTTTTCAATCCATCGGAATTTTTGTGTTCAAAACGTTTCAATCCTCAAATCCAATTTCGCCTATCTCTTCAGAAGATGGAATTTGTTTCAATCTAGAGATGGTTTTCTTTGAAGTAACACTAGACGCCGGAGTAACGACCATTATTCCACCCATTGCATGAAAAGTATTCTTGCCATCGATCGTGCATGTATTATGATCCGCATTGTCATAAATAAATTGAATGTATGAATCTGGAAAAAACGTATGATTAGCAGGGTCCTTGATAATCAACGATTCAAAGCGCAAAGTTTCTTTATACGAGGAGCACAAACCTAAATTAGATAATGAGTCGATCAATCCTTTAGAGGCACATATTTTGTGAATCATTGACGACAAACCAAGTAAAATTGGAGATAAAAAAGAAAATTGACATTCCGCTCCAGTGTCAACGATATAATTAATAAGATAATTTATAAAATTCTTAGTGTTTTCACATGCTGAGCGACCCCTTTTTCTTTCAGTTCTTTTGTTATAAAAAGTAGACATACAAGCAGTGTGATAATGCGCTTTTATTGCGACTAAATCAGACACATTTCTCAAACGATCTGAAATGTTTTTATCGAAATCATTGAATGTGTTTTGTTGTTTAATATATTGTAATATATTATCTCTTGTATCATTACTTTTAACAGATGAAATTTTTTCTTTTGAAATATTTGATACCGAAAAACCCACCGCAGAGAAAGCAATGAGATCGAAAATTAAATCTAACAGCGTCTTTATTTATTTCTTTTCCTTCCGTTGATTTTCTATGTCTTGAACTACAGAACGTAGCTATTGCAGTCTCGTCATTATATTGACTTTGACAAGTTCGATGAATAAAAGCTAATGTCAAAGTCTCAAATTTATTGTATTTATTGTCGATTCTTTTCTTGCTAGACCCCACTAAACGATTCAAAGCTGCTTTTTTGTTTCATACACTTGCTTGAGTATCATCTGCTTTATTGCAGATTATACAACAGATTCATCCATATTGATAATCTGAAAAGATAAAATCAAATTAATAATGCCTTTACAGTTTTATCATGAGTACATATAACTAAATTTGTTTGTGAAAAAAAAAAACGAAGTTATTATGTTTAAATCTTGTACTAAAATATCATTCGATTTTAATTTTTTTTAGGTTATGTTACGTTGTCGTAAGCACCTAGTTATTTTAGTTATTTTGTGTTAGTATTAGAAATATAAAAATACTATAACTATAATTCTGGTATTAAATTGTATTATAAGCATAAGGTGAATAATGAGTAATGTTTCAATAGAGTGTTTCATGTCTTGTGTATCGAACGATGAGTATGCCTGTCGAAGGTTTACAAGCCTTCTACATCAGTTGGCTAACCAAATGTTAGTTATGTGTGGTGGTTCAAACAGACTGTTTACTGCAGAGGAAACTACGCATCACAAGGTTCAACAATGACTGAATCCTTGGACTGAACATGAAACGAGTGTGTAAATGAAAACGACGAATCACGAGAAAGGGTGGGGAGAGAGTGCGCTCTGCCCCGGCAGAGGAAGCGGACGGAAGAGAGAGTGTGTCGGGAGACTCCCTAGGAGGAGGTCCTAGGATGGGGACTGAGAGATTTGTCAGAAGGAACAGACTTGTAGAATCTTAAGTTTGTACTTGTAATTTCTATGTATCAAGAAGTGGATGTAAAAGCTTTGTAGAGTTTAAGACTTGTAACGAGCCAAGAATGAAGAATAATAATAAGAGTTTTCCTGTCCGCAGTAGTAAGTTATCGCTTTTAATCGCTCCGCTGCCCCACATAGCCTCATCTATAAGGAACCTGCCGCTCGGTCACGACATTATGGTGTCAGATGTGGGGTTTCTGTGAGTGAATACTGCGTAAGGACAGCCAGATACAAATCTACGAGAGAATAAGAGAGAAGGGAAAATCGTCCGTCACTGGTATCAGAGCACCGCATCCCAGGAGCGACGGCGAGTCAGAGTGTTTGAAGAAGATATCAACTTCCGCGAGGCAGCGACTGGACTACTGATAATCAGCGAGGAAAAGCCAACAACGTATCCAAAAACCTCAACAACGAAGACGACGTAAAGCCCCACTCGTCATACTCCAAGAGTCCAAGAGGATGTTGACATAGAAGATAGGAACAGCCGACGCCGCCAGCCGAAGATAGCCCCGCAGTAGGGAAGAGGCGACAGCTGCAGACGGCAGCGCGAGGGACGACCAACCGGAGCTACGTGTGAAGAGCTGAGGGCCATGGGTACCCTCACGAAATTTATTATAATAAGGTCAGTACGGCTAATACGTTAAGCATGATACCTACAGTTTGGTATAAATAGGAGGGTTACGTTTACTCCACAATTATGGCTGACAGTAATGAGGAAAGTGAAACTGGGGAAGTTTTTATTTCCGTAACAGAGGCGTTAAAGTTGATAAATCAACCATTTGATGGTACAAAAAACAAACTCAAAGAATTTTGCGATAATGTTGACACGGCTTTTGAACTAGTGAACCCAGAACGTCATAGAGTGCTGTTAAAGTTCGTAAAATCAAAAATAGTTGGGGACGCGAAAGCCAAAATTTTAGTCCGCGAAAACACTGATACTTGGGAAGAGGTAAAAGAAATTTTAGAGGAGAATTATGCGGTTTGCAGAACTTTAGGTTTCTACGCTTGTCGGTTGTTTAATTCTCGACAGGGATCACATGAGCCTGTTGTAAACTGGGGTAGCCGAGTCGATACAATGGTAACTGAACTTAAAGAGGCGGCCTTAAAGGTATGCACCCGCCCGCAAGAAAACGGGGCAATGGCCTTAATACAACATTTGGCTAGAGCCTGCTTCGTACAAGGGTTATCTGATGAAAGAATTCAAACAGTTATTCGGAGCAAGGGCGCTCAAATTGAGACTCTAGGGTTAGCTGTAGAATCGGCACTAGAGGAGGAGTCGAATCTTTTGTCTCTTAAGGAGAGAATTAGACCCCCAATGTTAAAAGTAGGAGATACGGTAACAAGAAGGCCCAGTTGCTCGAATTGCGGAAAAGGCGGACACACACTAGAAAAATTTTTCTTACGAAAACCCGATAAAAATAAAGGATGAAAAAATATGTACACGTAGGAGAGCTATTTTGTAAAAATTGTAAAACTACAGGACACACAGGCGCGAATTGTCGACGTAAACAAAGAGATGACAGAAAGACTTTTCAGCCCCACAAAGAGGAGAGAAACAGGGGAAACTCCACATGCTTTGAGTGCGGTAAACCGGGACATTATGCCCGAAACTGCTTTAACAAACACGGAAAATACAACAATACCAATTTTTCCAAAGGAAATGATTACCCAAATCAGTAAAGGTATGACCAAAGAAATCACAAGGAATTAGGATATATTAACAAAGGAGGGCGAGAGGATATACCTTCCTATACCGAATCGCGATTATGGAAACATGGGGAAAACATGGGAAACTAAAAGGGGGGCATTACGAGCAGCGGTATATGCACCCTAAGGAGCCGAACACAGACAGCTGCAATAGAAAATCTAGAATAGAGTATGAACAAAGTAATGACGATGCTATCTGTACCAAGAATGGTATAGTTTCTTTAAAGCTAGACGAAATACATGAAGCAGTAGACTGCCTTATAGACACAGGGTCCAACATAACACTAATCAGAGAGAATGTTCTAAATAAGAGTATCCTATCGGCCAGTGATAAAAAGGAGAAGACTAAGATTCGCGGTTTAGCCACCAAAGTAGTGGCTACAAGAGGGACTGTTAATTTAAACTTTTGTTTACCATCTTCCACAGTAAGATATTGACGTCCCTCGGCTTGAGGCCCCCGGTTCCCTGCTTGCGTGAATGTCCAGTTATGCCCGTACTGCTCTGCGGAGAGTGGGTCCAGGCCAACGTGGCCGGGACCGGGAACTGCGGGACCTGGAGGGAGGAGTTAGGTGGAGAGGAATATTGGTAAATTGTTCCAATAACGATTCGGTGATGACGGTTTTCACGAGCCCCTTTTATTAACGATTTATGACCCTGCCGCAGCCTGGCGAAACCACCGCGGAACCAGCTCCCTTCCCACGGCGACCCAGACTCACGTAACACCGTAAGGTCCGCTATGACGTCCCGGCACAGATTGAGGCTGCTTACACGTAATACTAGTCCCGTTAAGTTACACCACGAAGAGGCGCTGTGCGCGTGCGCCCGGTTACGTAACGTATGGTCCGGATACTCTGCGAGTAACGTCTCTCGGAGACTCGTAAACTCAGTAACACGGCGAATGACTCGCGGAGGCAGCTTGACTGCCGTACTCTGCTGGTAACGTCACTTGACGACTCGTAAACTCAGTAACGCGGCGACTGACTCGCGGAGGCAGCTTGACTGCCGAATGACTCGTGAACTGAAAACGAAGGTAGGCCACGAGCTCCGGGTACGCGCCTCGCGAGCAGCGCGGAGCGGCGTACCCGACCGTCCTCGTTCGAGCCCTGAACACGACTGACACTCCCCGCCCGCCCGCGGGCCGGCGCCCGCGGGCTGCGGGGAGGGGAGTGGAAATCGGCCGGCGTGGGAGAGAGCCCCGTCTCGCGGCGCGCCAGGCTGCAATTACATACTAGCATATGTGCGGAGGCACAGAATATTCACAGCTAAACGAAACATTAATTACAACAAGTTTACAGAATTAATAAATTATATACAATATTTACACACTCGTTGAAGCCCGTGACCATTTAGAAAATATACACAAAAACACAGAATCCTCTCTAGCACCAATAGGCTCATTAGCCCGCTAGGGCACACGCGGGTGCGTCCCTGGCCGTCGCACTTCACTGGGGGAAATCACAGGGAGGACGTTGACGAGGCATAACGGCCTGAAGGAGCCGAGGAGACACTTGGCGAGACAACAAATGCCCCCCCTCCGACGAGGCCGTTATGTCCGTCAACGCCTCTCATTTATTCAAATGGACATGATACATCGGGCCGTGGCACTGGAGCACTGACCTGAGTCCGGCGCCCTCTTGACAGTCCGAGAGGGCGTGGCACCTTTCGCGGCGCGCGTGGCAGCAGACGGCGGCGTCGCGTCCAAGGAGGCCCACATGACAGTCCGAGAGGACGTGGCACCTTTCGCGTAGCGCGCGGCAGCAGGCGGCGGCGTCGCATCAAAGGTGGCCCGCATGACAGTCCGAGGGGGCGTGGCACCTTTCGCGGCGCGCGCGGCAGCAGGCGGTGGCGTCGCGTCCAAGGTGGCCCGCATGATAGTCCGAACGGGCGTGGCACCTTACACGGCGCGCGCGGCTGCAGGCGGCGGCATCGCGTCTAAGGTGGCCCGCGTGACTGACCGAGGGGGCGTGGCACCTTTCGCGGCGCGCGCGGCAGCAGGCGGCGACGCCGCGTCCAAGGTGGCCCACGTGACAGTCCGAGAGGGCGTGGCACCTTCAGCGACGAGCGCGGAAGCAGGCGGCGGCGTCGCGTCCAAGGTGGCCCGCGTGACAGTCCGGGGGGGCGTGGCACCAATCGCGGCGCGCGCGGCAGTAGGCGGCGGCGTCGTGTCCAAGGTGGCCCTCGTGACAGTCCGAGGGGGCGTGGCACCTTTCGCGGCGCGCGCGGCAGCAGGCGGCGGCGTCGCGTCCAAGGTGGCCCAAGTGACAGACCGAGTGGGTGTGGCACCTTCAGCGACGAGCGCGGCAGCAGGCGGCAGCAGGCGGCAGCGTCGCGTTCAAGGTGGCCCGCGTGACAGTCCGAAGGGGCGTGGCACCTTACACAGCGCGCGCGGCATCAGGCGGCGGCATCGCGTCCAAGGTGGCCCGCGTGACTGACCGAGGGGGCGTGGCACCTTTCGCGGCGCGCGCGGCAGCAGGCGGCGGCGTCGCGTCCAAGGTGGCTCAAGTGACAGTTCCAGAGGGCGTGGCACCTTCAGCGACGAGCGCGGCAGCAGGCAGCGGCGTCGCGTCCAAGGTGGCCCGCGTGACAGACCGAGTGGGCGTGGCACCTTCAGCGACGAGCGCGGCAGCAGGCGGCAGCGTCCTGTCCAAGGTGGCCCGCGTGACAGTCCGAAGGGGCGTGGCACCTTACACGGTGCGCGCAGCAGCAGGCGGCAGCGTCGCGTCCAAGGTGGCCCGCGTGACAGTCCGAAGGGGCGTGGCACCTTACACGGCGCGCGCGGCAGCAGGCGGCGGCATCGCGTCCTGGTGGCCCGCATGACAGACCGAGGGGGCGTGGCACCTTTCGCGGCACGCGCGGCAGCAGGCGGCGGCGTCGCGTCCAAGGTGGCCCGCGTGACCGACCGAGGGGGCGTGGCACCTTTCGCGGCGCGCGCGGCAGCAGGCGGCGGCATCGCGTCCAAGGTGGCCCACGTGACAGTCCGAGAGGGCGTGGCACCTTTCGTGGCGCGCGCGGCAGAAGGCGGCGGCGTCGCGTCCAAGGTGGCCCGCGTGACAGTCCGAGGGGGCGTGGCACCTTTCGCGGCGCGCGCGGCAGCAGGCGGCGGCATCGCGTCCTAGGTGGCCCACGTGACAGTCCGAGAGGGCGTGGCACCTTTCGTGGCGCGCGCGGCAGAAGGCGGCGGCGTCGGGTCCAAGGTGGCCCGCATGATAGTCCGAACGGGCGTGGCACCTTACACGGCGCGCGCGGCTGCAGGCGGCGGCATCGCGTCTAAGGTGGCCCGCGTGACTGACCGAGGGGGCGTGGCACCTTTCGCGGCGCGCGCGGCAGCAGGCCGCGGCGGCGCGCGCGGCAGCAGGCGGCGACGCCGCGTCCAAGGTGGCCCACGTGACAGTCCGAGAGGGCGTGGCACCTTCAGCGACGAGCGCGGAAGCAGGCGGCGGCGTCGCGTCCAAGGTGGCCCGCGTGACAGTCCGGGGGGGGCGTGGCACCAATCGCGGCGCGCGCGGCAGTAGGCGGCGGCGTCGTGTCCAAGGTGGCCCGCGTGACAGTCCGAGGGGGCGTGGCACCTTTCGCGGCGCGCGCGGCAGCAGGCGGCGGCGTCGCGTCCAAGGTGGCCCAAGTGACAGACCGAGTGGGCGTGGCACCTTCAGCGACGAGCGCGGCAGCAGGCGGCAGCGTCGCGTTCAAGGTGGCCCGCGTGACAGTCCGAAGGGGCGTGGCACCTTACACAGCGCGCGCGGCATCAGGCGGCGGCATCGCGTCCAAGGTGGCCCGCGTGACTGACCGAGGGGGCGTGGCACCTTTCGCGGCGCGCGCGGCAGCAGGCGGCGGCGTCGCGTCCAAGGTGGCTCAAGTGACAGTTCCAGAGGGCGTGGCACCTTCAGCGACGAGCGCGGCAGCAGGCAGCGGCGTCGCGTCCAAGGTGGCCCGCGTGACAGACCGAGTGGACGTGGCACCTTCAGCGACGAGCGCGGCAGCAGGCGGCAGCGTCGCGTACAAGGTGGCCCGCGTGACAGTCCGAAGGGGCGTGGCACCTTACACGGTGCGCGCAGCAGCAGGCAGCGGCGTCGCGTCCAAGGTGGCCCGCGTGACAGACCGAGTGGACGTGGCACCTTCAGCGACGAGCGCGGCAGCAGGCGGCAGCGTCGCGTACAAGGTGGCCCGCGTGACAGTCCGAAGGGGCGTGGCACCTTACACGGTGCGCGCAGCAGCAGGCGGCAGCGTCGCGTCCAAGGTGGCCCGCGTGACAGTCCGAAGGGGCGTGGCACCTTTCGCGGCGCGCGCGGCAGCAGGCGGCGGCATCGCGTCCAAGGTGGCCCACGTGACAGTCCGAGAGGGCGTGGCACCTTTCGTGGCGCGCGCGGCAGAAGGCGGCGGCGTCGCGTCCAAGGTGGCCCGCGTGACAGTCCGAGGGGGCGTGGCACCTTTCGCGGCGCGCGCGGCAGCAGGCGGCGGCGTCGGGTCCAAGGTGGCCCGCGTTTCAGTCCGAGGGGGCGTGGCACCTTTCGCGTCGCGCGCGGCAGCAGGCGGCGGCGTCGCGTCCAAGGTGGCCCACGTGACGGCGGTCGTGGCACGCCCTCATTGTGAGTGCAGAGCGATCATGGCGCGCACTCGTTGTGTGTGCAGAGCGATTGTGGCAGCACGGCCGGTTCGCACCGCGTAGGTCCCTCGTTGGCCCCTACGGCAGTTGGGGGCGGCGGCGTCAGGGGCGGCGTGTCTGAGTCGGCCTGCCGTATCCACCCGGATGCCGCGTGCCAGTCGTACCACAGGGGCTGGACGGGCACGGTTCCTCCGTCTGCAGCGATGTCCTGCTCGGCGTCTCCACCCCATAGGGCGGGGGCTGTGCTGGAGGCGATGTCAGAGGCAGCGTCGGGGGCGGTGTCGTGGGCAGCGTCGGCGGCGGCGTCGGTTGCAGTGGCATTGGGAGTATCGCCGACTCCTGCAGCGTGCTGGCGCCCGCCCAGTCTGACCACTCGACCTTCGCGGTCGAGACACTTGCGGCAACACCCACACACAGTTTCGCTCGGCACTGGTCACACGTAAAGCAGGACATCCATTCCTCTTCTCGAGCGACCAGTTGTGAACACTCCCTGTGCCACAGATTCCCGCACGTCCCGCAGATCCGCCCATCCGATGTCCCGCCGGGGCATGAGTCCGCACCGCACATTGTCCTACCATACGCCCTGTACTCAAAGCAAAATCCGCACTCGTAATCTGGGGAGTGCTCGCAGCACTTGCCGGGCTCTGGAAAGTCTGCTTCCGCCCATGTCTCGTATGCTTCCTGGAAATCGTCCATGCTTATCGGGAGTGTCTCGCTGATCGGTAATTCAGTCCGTGTCTTCCCGCGGCGTTATCTTGCACCGAAGATCCCTGCTGCGTCGCGATCTCAGGTTCGTGGCGCTCTCATGACGCGTTATCTGTCGCGCCACCGATACTTGTCGCGTCACCCGCCGTATCCGGTTCATGCCGCTCCCGCGTCGCGTTATCTTACGCCGAACGTCTTGGGTTTCCATCGCTCCCACGTCGCGTAATCTCACGCCGACGTCTCGATTTCGCGTCGCTCTCACGCCGCGTTATATCCCGCCGGCGCGTCGGCTCGAGTTCGCGCCGCTCCCACGCCGCGCGGCTGCACCTGCTTACATCCTGTCCTGCACCTGCGCGCTTGCGTGCGCTTGCGTGCGCTTGCGTATGCTTACGGCCACACTAGTTGGGCGCCAAATGACGTCCCTCGGCTTGAGGCCCCCGGTTCCCTGCTTGCGTGAATGTCCAGTTATGCCCGTACTGCTCTGCGGAGAGTGGGTCCAGGCCAACGTGGCCGGGACCGGGAACTGCGGGACCTGGAGGGAGGAGTTAGGTGGAGAGGAATATTGGTAAATTGTTCCAATAACGATTCGGTGTTGACGGTTTTCACGAGCCCCTTTTATTAACGATTTATGACCCTGCCGCAGCCTGGCGAAACCACCGCGGAACCAGCTCCCTTCCCACGGCGACCCAGACTCACGTAACACCGTAAGGTCCGCTATGACGTCCCGGCACAGATTGAGGCTGCTTACACGTAATACTAGTCCCGTTAAGTTACACCACGAAGAGGCGCTGTGCGCGTGCGCCCAGTTACGTAACGTATGGTCCGGAATACTCTGTGAGTAACGTCTCTCGGAGACTCGTAAACTCAGTAACACGGCGAATGACTCGTGGAGGCAGCTTGACTGCCGTACTCTGCTGGTAACGTCACTTGACGACTCGTAAACTCAGTAACGCGGCGACTGACTCGCGGAGGCAGCTTGACTGCCGAATGACTCGTGAACTGAAAACGAAAGTTGGCCACGAGCCCCGGGTACGCGCCTCGCGAGCAGCGCGGAGCGGCGTACTCGACCGTCCTCGTTCGAGCCCTGAACACGACTGACACTCCCCGCCCGCCCGCGGGCCGGCGCCCGCGGGCTGCGGGGAGGGGAGGGGAAATCGGCCGGCGTGGGAGAGAGCCCCGTCTCGCGGCGCGCCAGGCTGCAATTACATACTAGCATATGTTCGGAGACACAGAATATTCACAGCTAAACGAAACATTAATTACAACAAGTTTACAGAATTAATAAATTATATACAATATTTACACACTCGTTGAGGCCTGTGACCATTTAGAAAATATACACAAAAACACAGAATCCTCTCTAGCACCAATAGGCTCATTAGCCCGCTAGGGCGCACGCGGGTGCGTCCCTGACCGTCGCACTTCACTGGGGGAAAACACAGGGAGGACGTTGACGAGGCATAACGGCCTGAAGGAGCCGAGGAGACACTTGGCTAGACGTCAATATAAATGTCACATTATAGAATCCTGTCCTCATGCATGTATTTTGGGCAAAGATTTTCTAAGTTTTACTAAATCTGTTGTTGATTTCAAATATAATAGACTGATAATCAACAAGGAGCAAATCCCCTTTTGTGAAGAAGATCATGCTGTCAAAAATATGAGAATTCATGTACCAGCTAGGTGCGAAAAATAGTGCAATTAAATGCTAGCAACGAAGGATTAGGACTAGTAGAAAAACGATAAATAGAAAAGTGAGTTTATCTAGGAGATGGATTGTTGAAGTGATAAATGGCAAATTTTTATGTTCTAAATTAAATACTAACGAACACGAAGTAGAAGTAGATATGCCCGTCGTTGAATTAGAGGAAATACCCTCTACAGCGAAATTGTTGAGTATTCAAAATTCCGATAGGGAAAGGAAAGAGAAATTGGCATCGATGTTAAGGGTAGACCATCTACACGACACAGAAAAAAAGCAATTGCTAAAATTATGCAAAGAGTTTGTAGACATTTTTCACTTGCCCGGTGATACACTCACATGTACTCCGACCATTGAACATAGTATCCCTACAGGTGCTGAGACGAGGCCCATTAATGTAAAACCATATCGTATTCCGGAAATTCACAAGGAGGAAATTAAAAAAAAGAGACACAGATGTTAGAACAGGGTATTATCAAACCCAGTCTGAGCCCTTGGAACGCGCCTATATTAGTGATTCCAAAAAAACGAGACACTTCCAATCAACAGAAATGGAGGGTCGTTGTAGATTTTAGAAAACTGAATCTTGTGTCAGTGGACTCGGTGTATCAGATGCCAAATATTACAGAAATATTAGATCAATTAGGACAAGCAAAATATTTCTCGACCCTAGATTTGGCTAGTGGTTATTTGCAGGTAAGGATGAAACAGGAAGATCAACCCAAAACCGCATTTAGTACCCCGACGGGTCACTATGAGATGTGCAGAATGATGTTTGGGTTAAAGGGAGCTCCTGCGACCTTTACGAGATTAATGAGCACTGTTTTGTCAGGACTAAATGGAATTAAATGTCTTGTTTACTTAGATGATATAATACATGGCCAATCAGTAGAGATACATAACGACCGGTTAAGAGAGGTTTTCACTAGAATGAGAGAGCATAACCTTAAGCTACAACCTGATAAATACGAGTTTTTACGCACGGAGGTAACGTTTTTAGGACACGTGATTAGCGACGATGGCGTGAAACCAGATCCAGAGAAAGTGATCAAAGTACAGGGATACCCTAGACCAAAGAACGCTAAAGACATCAAAATTTTTTGCGGATTAGCCTCGTATTACCGAAGATTTATACCGAACTTCAGCAAAATTGCAAAACCCCTCTACAACCTTGTAAAAAGTGACGTTCCCTTTATCTGGGGAGACGAACAGGAAACTGCATTTAACACCCTAAAAGAAATCCTGACCTCAGAACCAATTTTACAGTATCCGGATTTTAATAAACCGTTTATCGTGACGACAGGCGCTAGCAAACTAGCTATAGGAGCCATTTTGTCCCAAGGAGAAGTAGGTAAGGACAAGCCCGTCGCCTATGCCAGCCGTACGTTGAATAAAGCGGAGGTCAATTACTCGACGACTGAGCGCGAAATGTTAGCGATAGTGTGGGCTGTAAAATATTTCAGGCCCTATCTATTAGGTCGCCATTTCATGGTGATAACCGACCATAAACCTCTACAATATGTTTTTAACGTAAAAGACCCTAGTTCCAGGTTGTTAAGATGGCGGTTAAAATTGGAAGAATATTCATATGAGATTAAACACAGAGCCGGTAAAACTATCATGCATGCCGATGCGCTGAGTAGGCTTTGCGAAGTAAAAGAAATGGAGGAATTGACAACAGACGAATCTCACTCTGTAGAGGATAACACTGAGAAGTGAGAGGGTGAATTATCCATGGAAAGGAAACGGGAAATTATTAAGGAATTTCAAAACACACCAATAGGAGGCCATCAAGGGATCGCCCGAACATACGACCGAATAAAACAATATTATAAGTGGAACGGGATGAAAACAGACATAGAAACCTATATTAGAAGGTGTGACTCTTGCCAAAGGAATAAATTAACGCGACCTTACATAAAAATGCCGCTTGAAATTACGGACACGCCTAATGTAGTATGGGAAAAATGTGCTCTCGACATTGTGGGACCACTAGTTGAGACTGCCAATAATCATAAATATTTACTAACGTTTCAAGATCTATTATCCAAGTATACGGTAGCCATACCCCTTTTCGACCAAACAGCCGAATCGGTGGCGCGAGCTTTTGTGAACGAAATAATACTAAGATTTGGTATACCACAAGTGATAATCTCAGATCAAGGAAGCAATTTTACAAGTGATCTGTTTAAGAAGGTGTGTAAATTGTTAAAAATTGCCGAAATCAAAACAACTGCCTATCACCTTCAATATAATGGGAGTCTAGAGAGATGGCACCGTTCCCTCACTGAATTTTTAAGACACTTCATCGCCACCAACCAACTCGATTGGGACGAATGGATAAATTATGCCACTTTTGTCCATAACACTACGCCTCATAGGTCCACGGATTTACACCCCATGAATTATTATTTGGTATATTACCTAATATTCCTGGAATCCTACAGAAGGACTTTATAGAAAAGAATTATAATTATGAGGATTATGTCAAAACCTTAAAAACAAAATTGCAAGAGACTTTCAAACTAGCAAAAAAAAACATTTAATCATCTCTAAAAGAAATAAATAAAAGTAATTATGATGAACATGTGAACCAGCACATTTTTCATATTGGTGATCAAGTCCTTCTGTATGACGAGACTGTCAGAAGAGGTAGGTTCAAGAAACTGTCCAGCCAATATGTAGGCCCCTATACTGTTGTAAAAGTAGAAGGAGTAAATATAACCATCCTTACCAAACGTAAGAAGCTTGTAAAAGTACATGCAAACAGGTTAAAGCCGTACTTTTAATTGGTATGTTACAGTCAACTCATTTTTACCCTGTTGCTGAACCCTGAACATGTGAGTGGAGTGTCATCAAGACTAGACATTCAAATCACTAAAATTGAAGAAACTTCGGGACTGTACTACGAACATAACGGCAATGGACGATTGTATAATAC
This sequence comes from Bacillus rossius redtenbacheri, assembly GCF_032445375.1. NCBI lineage: Eukaryota > Metazoa > Arthropoda > Insecta > Phasmatodea > Bacillidae > Bacillus > Bacillus rossius. Next base: position 27,700,241 of record NC_086333.1, on the reverse strand, counting down.
TGAATGGAGATTAATCTCCTATTTAAATTTAAGTCAGCCTGAAAATAATTATAATACGATAAGACGATATGTAAGTGTTGTAAATGAATTATGTAATAAGGAAATTCCGGTGAATAAGGGTAAAACTCTATGTTCTAATACTATAACAAAATTATCAAACAGGTTAGACGCCACTGCGCGCACCATAGAAATTATAGGAGGTATAACCAAAGACCATGTTAGTCCTAGAGTAAAAAGAAGTTTCTTTCCATTTAACCTAATAGGGCAATTGAGTAAAGTGATTTTTGGTACGCTAGACGAAGAAGATGCAGAATTTTATAATAATAAAATTACGAAACTTGAGAGCGAACAATTAGACTTTCTTAAGCTGAGTAAGGAACAAATTTCTATTGTAAAATAGACCTTGCAAACCATGAACCGAACTGTTAAAGACTTAAATGAGAATCAGCAAATGTTAGCTGACCAACTAGTAAAACTTACAGATGAGATAAACCGCATAAACTCGAATGTAACCGACGCTTTATCTCATCATAACCTACGAATACGAGTAAACGAGCATTTGACTCTATTAAATCAAGAAATTGAAACCCTTTCATTTCAATGTGAATCTATTTTGAATTCCATAATAAATGCATTTAAAGGGATTTTAAACCCCCATATTATAACACCGCAAAAAATCGTTGAATATTTCAATGCATTTCAATCTACTCATTCTCGAGAATTTAATCTACCATTACCAGAAGGAACAATCAAAGATAGTTCCCTTCTTAACCTGATGCAGCTGGAAGTGTTTAGCAAAAGGAACATTTTATGTTATGTAATTAGACTACCAGTAACTGATCATTTAATTTTTGATATATATAGAATCATTCCATTGCCTGTAAAAATGAAAACTGCCACAAACAAATATGTTTTCATAGATCCGGAAACGGATTATATTATGATGGAACACTCCAAACAGTACTACGCAAAAATAAGCAAGTATGAATTGAGTAAGTGTAAAGTAATAACTAAAACTCTTAGAGTGTGTAGACAAACCTTTCCATTGATCAATACTTATGGACGGGAAGATTGTGCAGCCAAATTATTGTATACTACAGGTCCTATACCTAGCAATTGTGTTAAGAAAATAGTAGAGCTAAAGCAGACCCTTTGGATTCAGCTAGAGCACAATGAATGGATATATATTGCGCCAGATAAAGAAAAAATTACTATAGTTTGCGATCAAACTGGACCTTTTGACGCAACAGTGGAAGACACTGGCAAACTTAAGTTTATAAGTGCATGTAAAGGTTACGGTACCAACATCTTTATATCCTCCCAACTGGAGTTAACTACTAACACTAGCACAAAAGATGTTATTCCCAAAATAAATCTTGACATAGATTGTTGTGATGAAACAAACTATAAAGTAACACTTGAAAATTAAAAACAAAGTTACATTTGAAACCTACAATAACTCGGTTAGACGATTTGAAGATTGCCGGTCACAAAATAGAGGAAGTAGAGCATATGATAAATGAAGAGGAATGGAAAATAAAACACACAAACGTGATTTCACGAGTATCTGTAATGTCCTATATCATTATCATATCATTAAGTTGTATTTTATGTATATATTGTTGTATAAAATGTGGATGTTGTAAAACTATTGTCGGTAATTGATACAAGAGGTGTAAGGACGGTGATTGCTGTAATTGTAAAACCATATGTTTTAAACCAACAATTGTAAACACATACAGACCTAGGGAAAGCAATGAGCTGGTCCATTCCGTTAACGAAAGCCAGCTAGAGGAAAGGATCGAATTGAGAGGAAACAGTTTACGGAGAACTCAGACTAGTCGTTGATGGCTAAGTCCCATTTCAAACTAAGAGAGGTGTAAAGAAACAATTGTATTTTCTTTAATTGTTTCTTTTTCCCCCGCAAGGGAGGTGTCGTAAGCACCTAGTTATTTTAGTTATTTTGGGTTAGTATTAAAAATATAAAAATACTATAACTATAATTCTGGTATTAAATTGTATTATAAGCATAAGGTGAATAATGAGTAATGTTTCAATAGAGTGTTTCATGTCTTGTGTATCGAACGATGAGTATGCCTGTCGAAGGTTTACAAGCCTTCTACATCAGTTGGCTAACCAAATGTTAGTTATGTGTGGTGGTTCAAACAGACTGTTTACTGCAGAGGAAACTACGCATCACAAGGTTCAACAATGACTGAATCCTTGGACTGAACATGAAACGAGTGTGTAAATGAAAACGACGAATCACGAGAAAGGGTGGGGAGAGAGTGCGCTCTGCCCCGGCAGAGGAAGCGGACGGAAGAGAGAGTGTGTCGGGAGACTCCCTAGGAGGAGGTCCTAGGATGGGGACTGAGAGATTTGTCAGAAGGAACAGACTTGTAGAATCTTAAGTTTGTACTTGTAATTTCTATGTATCAAGAAGTGGATGTAAAAGCTTTGTAGAGTTTAAGACTTGTAACGAGCCAAGAATGAAGAATAATAATAAGAGTTTTCCTGTCCGCAGTAGTAAGTTATCGCTTTTAATCGCTCCGCTGCCCCACATAGCCTCACCTATAAGGAACCTGCCGCTCGGTCACGACAACGTTAAACATACTATTTATGACAGAAAACATTATTTATTAATTTATTTTATTGTTAATTTAGAGCTGATTGATACAGATTAAAATATAGTTAGTATTTACCTTGCTATGTAGACTCCAAAAGTTTCTTTTAAAGTAAATTTGTCACAGTTTTCTTAAAGTAGGTAACTCAGCCTACACGTGTTTATGAACGATGTTGTTTACTGGCTAACGGTTTTTACAGCTGCTACGAAAGACCCAGACCCGCCTAGCCCCTTCCCCGCTTCTCTATGAAATACCTTTTGATGGGCTAAAATTATCCCTAGGTAACTCAGGTATATAGTTATCTTAAAATAGCAATAAATAGGCATCTATGCATATAATTTAAAGAATATTCTACAGCTTTCTCAAAATATTGTAAATGTTTAAATAAAAATTTACTTTATTAACTAACTTATTTGGTTGTTAAATATAGTAGTATATTTCGATTTGCAATTTTTTGTTTATCAATGTAACATGTAGATAATCTTACGTTTTTCAAGTAATTAAAGTGTAAATTTTACTAAATAGCTTAAAATTGTACATAGTGATTAAAAAAAATTCAGATTTGAGTTTTTTTCTTTTCTTTGCAGTTTCTGTGAACATTTACCATAGAAATGTATATATTTTTTACATTATCATAAAGAATAGATTTAAACGAACAAAAAGGCCACCAACTTTTTTTAAAAAAAGCTGATATTTTGACGCGAGACATTTCGATTGAAAATTAGGGCGCCTTTTCGATATTAAGTCAAAATAAGGTGAAAAAATAAATATTTCAAATAAAAAAAATTACCGTGTGTTTGGGACATAAAATGGTAAGTTTTCACCAAATTTCGTGGAAACAATTTTTTTTGTATAAGATAAAAATAAAAAACCAAAATCTTGTTTATTTGAATTTTTCACATAAATTATGAGGTTATGTGAAAAGTGTAATCACAAAAGTTGTATATCTTTTTATTACCTACAACTTTGTGATTTAATTTTTTTTCCATAGGACTTGTAGTTTTGCCGGAAATCGAGATAAACCGTTTTTTACCTTTAAAAACTCACCCCCTTCCACTTCCCGACCTCAGATCGCCCGTAAATTATTTTTCCTTTCATTTTTGTTATAGTCTCTTCCTTTTTCAACGGGTTTCATCCTACTATTATTTTTTTTTGTTTTTTACCATTTTCAAAGGCTTCAGAAGCACAGCGAAATATCAATATTCCTTACCCCCCTCCCCGATTCAACCACCTGTTTACCAACCCTCAGTGACAAGTATGTTTTTTTTTGGTCATAACTCTATTCTCCTCTTGTGAGCTGCGCATGTGCCTTGGTGCTGGCGTAGGGTATTTAAGCATGAGAAATCGTCATATTCTCGTTTAGATTTCACTGATTTAACTTCGTTGAGTTAGGCGATGGATTTAGGAGCAATTTATATGGCTTGCTAAGTGTTTGTTTGCTCGTCGCTGTGAAATGGGCGGTGGCCCCGTATTTAAAATAAATGTAAGCTATCTGTTAAAATTTAAATTTGTCTGTTTCCCTTTCCGGCCGCCAACTTGCGCAAATTATTTGGAGGTTTAGCGACGTTTGTTGTCCATTTGGAATTCTATTTCCTTTAGGCTAACTTTTTTTAAGGCCCCCATATAAATTCGTTTTCTCTCCTAAGCGCTGTATAGTAGTTCTAATCGCTAAATCAGAGTGTAATTGTAAATTCACTATGGTGGTAGTTCCCTATTACTGTTGGTTTTTGTTTTACGACACATTTACGTGCGGATCAAATGTTTAACTTGGATACGGCATGATATGTGCTGTAAGCAATATGTCTCACTGGATTGTGCGTGCTATGGGTCGTTTACCCTGCTAAGCGAACCACATGTTTTTCATTAACGTGTTTGCATGTTTATGCTGGGGAATACTAATTTTACTCATGATTGTTTTTGTTTTTTTTTTGCTAACTTGTAACTTGACTTGTTAGTGACGCTACTGGGTAACCTGTGTGGCCGGCGCAGGTTGTAATGATGAGGTACCCGGAAAACATCTTCCGCATATATTGTTATGCTTTCTGTGTTTAATAATATTTTATGGCTAGTCATCTTGTTAATGATAGAAATTTCACGTACCACATAAATTACATTATTTCACTGTTTGGTATTATGTGCTTCTGTATGAGCGCAAACTATATTGTACCTTCATTGCAAATGTGTGTAATCACTTTTGATATGTTATAAATTACGTATGACTTTAATCTTAGCGAATCATCGCCATTAAATATACGTGAATATCGCGGTGTCTTATATATCATACTTATTTATAAACTTCAGTGGAATTTATATGTATCCTAGATGTTTTGATGTAACTTTCGTTCTTTAGATGTATAAATGTTGCTATTCTGTGATCAATTGTCCACAAGGTTTATTAGACAAGTGTGATGTGCTGTTAAAACTATTGTTGTGTTGAGCGACTGTTTGCTCTTTAGCTTCCTTGATCTGGCAGTTGGAAGCTATTGGGCTGCTGTTCGATTCCCTTAGGGGCCTAAAAGCCTTCAATGCGAGACGAATTTCCTTATGCCTAATGTCTAGCGAAGTCCCTATTCTCTTACGATCGTGTGTGAGCATTCTGCAGCTTATATGAATATCGAGTTAGTCACAGAAGGTATCCGAAAGTGAGAGAAATTAACACTGGTTGCATAATTTTCTGTTTGAGAATGGAAGTAGATTTTTAAGCATATAAAGAAAGTCAAAGTGATTTGAAATGCAGTAAAGTCATTGTTGGCATATATGTGTCGGTGCTGTGGCATTTCATTCAGTAAAATAAACAATGCTCGCCATCATGAGAAAGGCAATTGTGCAAAGAGTCCTCTGCAGTAAATGCTACGTTCCGTCAATTGCGGCTTTCGTTTTAGAGGAAGTGCTACATTAAAACATCACATCAAAACCGGTGGAGCTACACTTTTTTCATCTACTGAGAAAAAGTCTGTTTGGACTGAATGCATGTGGAATTGGTAAAAAATCATCACACTTGGACATCTGCATCGCCTGCATTGTAATGCAACGAGATTCCAGCATCGAAGAAACGATAGCAAGATATTGTACTACAAGAAGAAAATTTATCATCCCCCCTGTGTTCTCTTAGATACTCTAGAATGGTACTTTAGAAAAAAAAACCTTGGAAACAGGCTAGGCAAGAAATGACCAAGTAAAACTACTTATCCAGAGGCGAACATGAGGGTGGACACAAAATTTTATTACTAACACACACACACACACACAAACATTTTGTTAGAATTTAACAATAATTGATGAAGCACAGCTAAATTTGAGATTAATTTACGACAGTAAATTACAAACATTTAAATGCCCAGCCAGGATTACTTTATATAAATTTGGCTACTCTAACAATTTTTACTATTCAATAGAACAAGACAAGTGTACATTTCGGGTTTCAGAAAGTAAATTATGGTTTTACTAACTTTACGATATTGGTGCCTATTGCATAGAGCTCACTTTTGGCTAAGTCTTCGATGTGGAGAAAGTCTAGAACAGCTGACAAAATGACTTAGGCACTACAGAAAAAAAATCCACATATTTATAGTAGTCTTATCTGGCTGCTGGTGCTCTAGGGACGTAGAGTTTGGGGCCATCCCGCCAAAATGACAGCATCCATGAGGCGACAGGGTTATTTAGATGACTAAGAAGGGTAGGTATTCGGTAGCTGAAGGCTGGATCTCAACTTGATTGTAGAAAGGAAAGACTTGAACTCAGTGAAGTGGGACCCCATGCTGTGAACACAAAGGTTACACGATAAAGCCAGTTTTAGTGAGGTCCACGGAAGAAGTTAAACATGCAAAAAAAATCGAAAAAATAATAAAGGAGAAAAAAAGTAATGGTGTGGGAGTTTCGCTCATCATAGTGCGGAAAAGCCCGACGATCAGAACTTGGAGACAGTGCAACCGCGGACATGGAAGAAACAGATGTCTAGCAGCCCGAACTAAAGTTTCCACAACACTACCTGGTTTCCAATAGCACTCCTCGATCAGAGGGAAACTATCCCGAATCTGGGGTAACTACATCCTAGTATCACTCAAATTGTTCTATTATTCGGACATGGACCGACAGAAACAAGTCGCCAGACCAGTAGTTCGGATGGTGGTAAAGCATTGACTCACCCCGGTCGAGGGGTATTCAGCATAATTAAAGGGTCCTGTAGAACCATCGGAGCTAAAAAAAAAAAAAAAAAAAAAAAAAAAAAAAAAAAAAAGCGGATTCTGATGGAGGTTGGAAGAAGATAAACTCATCCGATTGGCCAGTAAGCCAGGGAGGAAAACCGATGTGAACAAAAAATTTAAAAAAATGTGGTCACGCCCATGTTTATTTGATGAAGGTAATGGCAGATAGTGCGCCGAGGCATTCTGGTGAAGCATACTGCCTGGCTTAAAGGTCCGGAAGGTGCTGCGCTCTGGCAGGTTGTACGTAAGTTATTTGCATTTAGTGCACCGGGCGTCCGAGAGATAGCATCCAAGTGGTTGCCTGAGAGAAGACATGAGGCATAGCTTGAGTCCACGTGAGGGTAAATGGATTTGGGGTCGGACAAGGTCAGTGTTCCGGCATCTGATTCTAGGAAGCACAGCGAAAAACTTAGGTAGACAAGGGGTACGGGGGGAAAGTTGGCATAGTGAGAACTTGACGAAACTGGCTTCTCTGGGATGCCCTGGCGATGGCGAACAAGTTCTTCATGCATGACCAAAATCACCGACTTCAGCTGACATCTTAGAAAGCTCGTGCCTCAGACGAGACTGACAAGTGCAGTTACTAAGAAAATGCGTCTCGGCCGGGGCATGGAGGAGCGAAAGAAATTACATCTAAAGTCGTGCTCGGAAGCAAGGGAAAATCTATGAGCATTGCTGACGTAAAAAAGACTGCTCTATCATCCACCAGAGGCACTGGGAACACAAACAGAAACCAATTCGGGAAAGTTTAAGTTGCAGAGTACAGCGAGGAAAATAAATTTAAATTAGCTAGATCCATCAGATCACAAAAAAAAAAGTAAAACAAAAACTGTGACAAAGGTTATTCACTCGCATCAAGAAAATGATGACAAGTTTGCTAAAATGAGTCATGAAGGATTTAAACTTCCTACAGAATTCTCTGATGGATTATCTGTTATTCCAGTTGCAGGAATAAAAAATATTGTTGTGCCCTAGGTGCACGCCCTCTACCTTGGTTAACCTGTGTTGTTAATTATTTACTGAGAACTTGTACTGGACGCCTGCGGGGTTTGCAACTAGCAATTCTTGCATGCCTTGAGAGCAGTCTGCCGCACTGACAAGCAGTGGTTCAGCAAGAAAAATAGTGTTCCATTAATAAAAAGATCCTTCTATTGTCAAGATTCGGAGATGATGGCATGCCGAATGGTGACCATTGCTGTGATAACCTTGAAGGCTGTTCTATATGGTTCTCTTCTGCGATAATCGTCGCTACTACAGGCATATAAACCTCTCCACAGCGTGTAACAGCAGAATCAGCCGGTGCCCACCACACCAAGTATCTTCACTACGATCGCCGACATTCCGACCCCATTGACGCCATCGCACTGCTGGATTGCCACTGGAACGACACACATCTGGTATGGCAACGAAACACTAAGACACTTTGGTGATAAAATAGTGTCGGAACTTGAGGTTATAGAATATTTCAGAAGTGGATCACTGCATGATTTGATTGGCAATATTCTAAGTCGAGTTTGGACTTTGCCATTTTCTGAAGACATTGTGTATCGTCACAATGTTTCAGTTGGTGTCATATTTCATTGACATAATGGCTGGTGGCGGTAGTGGCTGGAGTCGTTGAGCTGGTCGGTTTTTGGCGGTAGAGGCGGGCGGCTTTTGCAGTTTGGTCTTCGTACTTGAAATTGACTATGGTGGTTACCAGTCATTGTGTATATTACATAATGTGAGATACGCTTACATAACTAAAAAAATCGCTATGCTGAATTGAAGTTAGTATGGCGGAGCATTAATGTATACCAATGTACGACAAGGTTTTTTGTAAGTACAATAATTGTGTTTATGACAAGTTACATAAGACACACGCACTTTTACAGATACAGTGCTTGTACTAACGCGAGCGGAGTAGGCGTTTGAAGCCTTCGGTGAAGGGAGAAATACCTGAAGGATGGAGGTAACGTACCTGTTCTAATGCTTTATTACATGTGAAGAAACGAGTGCATGCGCAAACTGTGTGCTGAGCTCCCACGATACCTGGTTCCAATAGATCTTCTAGCAGCCTGGTGTCGGTGTTCAGCTGGCTTGGACACTTCCGCCGGCGATCTCTGCGTATCGCGACTACTAGAGTCGGCGCCAGCGAGTGGCAACACGCTAGCTTCACAACCGAATTAAGGGCCAGTTACGATGAGGTTTGAAAACCACGAAACTGAGTGATGGGTCTAGAGAGTTTGTTGTGTTGTTGTGGGTAGGATCTACCCCAACTGTACTTTGTCTTTAGTATTAATTTTTATTCTCAATTTAGCCCTTTTTGTATGTATCTATGATTATGGATAGCCTAAAGGTGGAATTGTTTAGAGAAAGGAGGGAGATAGTTGTGAGAGTCGGGGAGGTTTCCCCTATCGACGAATTGAGGGGAGAATAGGAGAAAGCATACTCTTGGCAACAGCGCCGAAGTTGCGGCGGAGAAGAAGTTTCCTCCCATCGTTGGTCTAACCTGATTAGGAGTTGATTACCTCATAAGAAGGGTAGTCAGTTCCTCCCCTCCTGGACGGAGGGGAAACTAAGCTTCACGACTACCTTTCCCTGAGGAGGGAATAGTGGAGAAATGTTTTGCCCCTACATCAGCGACTCGCCCCTTCGCGGCGCGGGACTCGCCTGCGCGCAGCCGAAGGGAGCGGTTGTGCCGAGGAGCAGCCCAGCCGGATTAGGAGAGCCTGACCTGCGCGAAGCTGCCGTGAAGAGAGGAAAGAGGACGCCAAGCCTGTGCTAGCACTTCTGTGCTACACAGCCCGACTACACGACTTCGGAGAGAGAAGCTGGAGTGACATACGGACAAAGACTACAGCACCCAACAAGCACTGTCGACACCCAGGGTGCAGCACCCTTTGGCCTAGCCGCGACCCTGGCTAACTAGCCCCAGGGAAGCGGTCAGTGGGTGCTTCAGTGCATATAGGCTGTGACGCGACACACATACGACTAGCGATGGACAGTGAGGCTGCGATGAGCGCGCCCCTTCCGGGCTTCGAGAACGACGCAAATTTTGAGGCTCCGTTAGAGCCGACCACGTCAAGCGCCCCGTTTGAGCTCGTCAGAGGTAGGCGAGTGAAACGCCTGCATCGGGATGCAGACAGCGACAGCGACCGCGAGGAATGCGCTGCCCCCCTCCCGCCCAGACACCGGCCCAGGCGACCGCGCCAGGTACAGGAGCGCCCACCACACGCGCCCCACGCATTAAGCCTTTGTTCGTCTTCCTGGACAAGGGCCATCAATACCCGCAGGTATACAGCGTCCTAAAGGCAGCTCTGGCAGAGAAGTTTACCTGCCAGAACCGCGGCCGCGACCAAATCCAGGTCAACCCGGCATCGATAACGGACTACGTCCGCTCGACCAAGGCCCTTCAGGCAATAGGGGCCCAACACTCCGTCCTCCTTCAGAAGGACGAAGTGCCGAACAAATTTGTACTCCGGGGAGTTCATCACGATATTCCCAACGACTTCATCGTTGCGGAATTCGCCGCGCAAAACCTACCAGTGCAGAACCACTGGTTTCTCACCAGCCGACAGCGCAACTCAAAGTGTGACGCCCTCGTCATCGAGGTGCCACAGGCCTTCGACAAGGCACGCGTATACGGACTGACGGAGTTCGCCGGCCTACGTATAAGGGTAGACGACTTCAAGCGCCCTTCAGGCCCGAGCCAGTGCAGCAAATGCCATTGCTTCGGGCATTCTGGCAGAGGCTGCCACGCCAACGTAGTGTGCAGGTGGTGCAGCGGCGACCACAGCGCAATTAACTGCCCCCACGCCGGTAAAGACACCGCCGAGAAGAAGTGCGCACACTGCGGCGAGCCCCACTGCGCGAATTACCGCGGCTGCCGCGAATACAAGCGCGAGACCCGCCGTCACTTACCGCCCCAGGCTCAGTATATGTGCTTAATGAAGCACCCCCTCAGCAGACTCTCGTCTGACTGATAAAGGGATAACATCATCGCCGTTGAGGGCCGCGGGGCCCGAATGCCGCATCTTGGCATCGAACTCCGCGACCCTTTAGGAGTACCAGGTGGCTTACTGCCGACCCATAACCTCCTGTTTTGCCTAATGTGTTTTCGGTTTTGACTTTTTGTGTGACTGACTTTTAAATAAGCTGCGAAGCTGTGTTTTGTTGCAAGTGACCTGGTATAATCTACTTTAATTTCGTGTGGTGACTCTACTTTAAACTCGTGTGTTGTCCAGCCCTCCCTTTAAGTTTAAAATTTAAATTCAAAGGGGAGGGAAGGGGGTGAATATTAATTTAAGCTGAGCAGTTGGCCTTAGCTGCTCAGTTTGTTTTGATTTTTATTTACTTGCTTGAAGAGCGTGTTGATTTATTTATTTGCGTGTGGGCAAAGGCTGGACTGATTTACTGTGTTAGCTAGTGTGTTGTGTGTGTGGCGAGGTTCCTAGACCGTGGGCTGCTGACCCCCTCCCTTTAACGGGAAGAGGGGCTAGGCCGGCGGAGGGGACAAGTCCCCTCTGCCCACGGCTGGCTCGGTGTGTACCTAGCGCGGCTCAGCACCGCAGTTAACATTTCTGCCAACTGCAGCACTGCGCCGCGCGGAGCAGACTGCAGCTCGGTGCGGCCCCAGGCCCTGGGGAGCTGCTGTCTGGTGTGGGCTGGTTCAGCTGCGCAGTGGGCGCCTCTGATGGTGAGGCCGGCCTCTAGCAGGCGAGTGGCCTCTTGAACTGTGGCGAAGGCCACTCTGTAGAGGCCAGTGAGGCGCCCCCTGCTGCAGACGCGCCAGCACCTGGTCGGCTTGTGGCCGGCCGAGCGCAAGGCTGTGTCGACTTCTTCGGCAGGTGCCCCAGCTCCTCTGCCGCCCCTGAGGACGACAAAGTGCCAGGGCGCGCGGTGATCTTGTAGGCGCTGACTGGGCTGCTCCTGTGCTGGCTGCCGCGCCGATTTCCCCGCAGCCGAGGCCGCCTTGGGGGCAGTCTGTGTAGCTGCAGAAGCTACCGGCGGCGGCAGCAGTGGAGAGTAATCTTGAGCCACGTGAAGAGCTGCAGAGGTGCTCTTCTGAGCTGTTACAACAGCTGCTTGGGTGCCAGTTTCCTGGCACTTGACTGGGGCGGGCGTCTGGCACCACTGGTGCCGACTCCGCACAGCTGGGTCCGTCTGGCAGCTGCTGTGGCGCAGCTCTGGGGCAGGCTGCGGGGGCGCAGTCTGCGTCCAGACTTCAATCTTTGGTTTCGGTGTTACTAGTAGGGGGCTGTACTCGCCGCGCGGCGCCGTGTCCAGCTCGACCGCCAGCATGCTCTGGTATGTGAGCCACGAGACATACTTGGTGGGACCTGAGCATATGCGCACCGCCTGCTCCTCGATGTTGATTTGCAGCGGAGGTTGCGAGTTCTTCACAAGAATCTGCAGTCTGTACATTTGGACTGAATTCCACATGTAGATTCTCGCCCTATTGCTGTCCTCCAGGTAGGGCGAGAAGTGGGCCTTGCACAGTGCTGAATCCTGCGAGAGCTTCGCGCCTAGGTCCGCCGGGAATCCAGATGGTGCATGAAGATCCGCGGCGAAAATCGGGCCCTTGAAGTCGGAGGAGATTCCGCTCTCGTAGCGATCTTGAAAACTAGTTTTCCGAGGCATGGTAGCTGAGGGCCAGGTCCGCTCGCTCCGAATGCTAGGGCAGGAATGACCGCCCCAGGCTCGCAAGGAACGCGAGCAACAATCTCGCCGCGACATGCGCGCCAATCAGCGCGCAGCTGAGCAGCCCACGCCCCAGCAGGCCGGCCCTTCAGGCTACCACGGCCCGCCTAGGCCCAACCACTGGGACCAGCGGGCACACCAGAACAACCTGGGCCAGTACATGCCTCAGGCGTTCCAAAACCGCTACGCGCCCCTCCAACAACACTGCGAACCCAGCTACCGGGACGATTTGAATTTCCCGGCGCTGGCTAACAACCCGCGCCCCCGCAACCAGAGGCAGCCGAAAAAGAATTGGACTGGCCACAAAAATGGCCAGGGCAAACCCCAGCAGCCAGCCCAGGACAAGCTGCTGGCAAGCAAGGCTGCCACAACACCAGCGCCTATTGTAGCGCCGCGCCAGGAAACTGCGGCTCCAGTCGTGGAGACGATGGTAGTTGATGCGACGCCGATGCCGCCAACTGCCCCGCCCGCACCCACAGCACAAAGCCCTGCAGAGCCGGCTGTTTTCCAGAAAATCCTGGAAAGCAACCACACACTCATGACCGACCCGAAATTGGCAGCATCCATCGGCCCTCTATGCGAACTCCTCGCGATATGGTGCGACCCTAGCTTTGACCTTGTTACCTAGTCGTTGGAAATTAGAATGGCAACAAGAGCTTAAGGAAACACAGAGCAATGTATAACACATATTTAGTACGGCATGTACAGAGATTTATTCACACATTATACAAACACATATAATCCTCATACATTAATATAAATTTTCTTATTATGTTGGCTGTTACACATTACTACTACAATTCATGTTCCAGCGATTACCAACAAAACACCTGAAATAAATTTATACAAAATTACGTACCATTCACTACTTTTTAAACATTTTCTCATAACCACACGAATTATTCCTCAATAAATAATTCTAACTGGACCCTTTTCTTTTAGTTATAATTACAAATTCCTTTTAATACAAAATACTTAAACCTTCAATTACAGATCAAAATTAGACATTGTTTTAACAGTACCAGTGACTTAGGAACGAGATATTTCTAACAGAATTTAAATTTCAACACTTCTCCCCAAATAAAATTGGCTAAAATCTTCAGTGTCGTTTAAGTGATAGCGGCGAGTGTTTTTTATTTCCGTTGATCCTTGACCTGATCACCCCAGTCGGACCGGAAACATCGACGGAGCGAATGTCTTTATTCTACCTCTGCCGCCGTGCTGATTCCCTGATACTTGCACATTTTCGCCGGCTCTTAATTCACACTATTTGGTAATAAAACGAACACTATACTAGTGCAGAAAATTGGAGACAAATCACCTAACATGCTGTTGCTTGAAATTATTTTAAAACAGTTTTTCATTAAAAATTTACCTCCTTGTTTATGTTCATAGGTAGTCTTAAACGCCACGACTGATAGTCCCACTAATGCCACTGCACTACGCCCTTAACGTTTTAATCAAGTAGTAGCACCTTTTATTTTCACCGTATTAATAGAACGAGAAAATATATATATTTTTTTAAAGTATTGCTGAGCAGAACTCTGTTATGCTCCTAGTCGCAAACCACTTCATGACCCTCGGCGGAATTTTCTATGTTCCCCTTGGTCATTTTACTGCAAAGCCCGACACATACTTTTTACTTCCGAAGTCCCATGCCAACTTGCAAATTGTTACTGGGCTACCACTGAATTATTACCAAGTCCGTAACTGACTTGTATAATTTGCGGCCTCTCTTACCGCCTTTTTCGGGATCCGTGCGCAGCTTGAAGACCTCAGCGGGCAGCCTTTCGGCGTCGATGATCGAAGGTGCGGGTCGTGGTCACCGCATTATTCACGCAGCCGGTTGAGAGAAGACTCTGTGGAACTCGTGCTAGCAGCCTGCTTATATACTCGCTGCGCTCCATACTAAAACAGCGAGGAATATTCTGGACATCCTGAATCGGAAACGCGGCTCGGAAACTTCCGACCACGTCCACGTGCTCCGATCAAAGGCGATTCGGCACGAGTGGACCCGAGGATCTGCTATCCAACGCGCATCAATTGAAATTCGCGCGCCGAGTCCGTGCAGTGTATGGCGGGTGGTATCCCACTAGCCCGCAGGGGCGAGTTTCCTCGTTACGCAGTACCAACCTGCGTAACAACCTACCCAAAAAAGTCCAAGCTACGCTGGGCTTTGTTCAGGGATTGAATACCATACTCAATGGTAGCAACTAATCCGGTCCCGAGTTGCTTAACAACCTCGACCAATAGTATTAAGGTCCACTCCCTTCTTTTCTGGAATGCACGCGGAATTAAAAATAAATTACCGGAGTTTATAAACCACCTGGAAAAATACAAAATTAAAATCGCGGCTATAAACGAGACACACTTATAACCGATAGATCGCCTAACGATACTAAATTACGTAATATATAGGCGCGATAGAAACAACAGAGGCGGCGGGGTAGCCCTAGCAGTTCATAACAGTATTAAGCACTCAGTATGCCAACTCCCCGACTTTCATAACCTTGAAGCTGTTCGAATTAATATCTCAATAAACCAACAACAACTTAAAATCATTTCTATGTACGCCCCACCCGGTAGGTCCCTCTGCCAGGACGATCTCAACGCCCTGTACGGAGCAGCCCCGAGCTTCTTGGCAGTAGGCGATATAAATGCCAAACATACACAGTGGAACTGCAGACACACCACAGCAAATGGTAGGCTACTGTTTGCCGACCAACAGAACAAAAACTACCACGTGCATGCTCCCACAGAGCCCACTCACGACCCAAATAGCATTAATTGCTTGCCAGATATTCTAGATATCGCCATAAACAAGCGTGTCAACACGGGATTCGAACTCGAGGTTGTTCGCGCCCTTTCCTCAGATCATTTCCCTGTTCACCTAATTTTCGATGACGCGAACACAGACTCAAACCCGCCACGGAAGTATAGAGATTATAAAAACGCGGATTGGCGCGGGTTTAAAAAATACTTGACCACAAACCTTCAGGATGTGGCCGAACTCACTATAGAAAAAAGCATTAATCTTGAAACTGCGATAACTGAGTTCACAGTGAAAATCCAGGCCGGTATAGACGCGTGCATCCCAGAAAAGGAAGTTAAGTTAGCACATGACGAGCTGCCAGCTTACATCAGCGATCTTATATCGCAAAAAAACAGATTACGCCGTGAATACACTCGGCGGCGCACCAAGCCACAAAACGCCGGATAAATGAAATCCAAACAGCCATTTCCGACGAAATTTCCCTCTGGCGCAGCAGCCAATGGGAAACAAAGATCTCGCAACTCAAGATCCAGGACGGGAGTGCCTGGGCCATGACGAAGCGACTCTTAAATAAAACGGATAAAATCCCTCCCCTTCAAACAAACAACGGCATAGTTTTTCAGCCCCAAGACAAGGCACAAGCTTTCGCTAATGTCTTAGAAAACGCCTTCCAGCCCAACATGGAGCCCTGCGATAGGCCGTTCACAGCGCAGATTTACCGCGAACTACGCGCTAAACTGCACCAGCCCACAGTCTCCGAGCCCCTATTAACACAGGCCCAGGAAATTAAGCGAGCTATCAAGCAAATGAAGCCGCGTAAAGCACCAGGCAACGACCGCATCCAGGCAGTTGTCCTAAAACAGCTCCCCGACGAAGCACTAGAATATTTAGCTGAATGCATAAACGCAATGCTCAGACTACATATTTTCCCTACCCAGTGGAAACAAGCACAAGTAATTGTTTTCCACAAGCCAGGGAAAGACAAAACCCTGCCTCAGAATTACAGGCCAATAAGCCTACTAAGCACTGTGTCGAAAGTCGCGGAAAAAATCCTACTATCCAGGCTTAACAAACACATACACGATCACAACTTACTGCCGGACGAGCAATTCGGTTTCCGAAGTACCCATTCGACAGTACATCAATTAGTTCGTCTCACAGAAGAGATCACTAGCGCATTTAACGCTCAAAACTATGTAGTTGCGACGTTTTTAGACGTAGAAAAAGCCTTCGACAGGGTATTTCATGCGGGGCTGATCTACAAATTATTTCAAACTAATTTCCCCGACTGCTATATTAAGCTAGTCGCGTCCTACCTCGCAGACAGAACCTTCAGAGTGTCAACTGAAGGAGCTCTGTCTGATATTAAACAAATAAGAGCTGGCGTACCCCAAGGCAGTATTCTTGGCCCTGTCCTATTCAACATATATACATATGACTTACCACGCCCTGAACACCGCCTAGTAAAGATAGGTTGCTATGCAGATGATACTATACTTTACAGTAGATCATATAACCTCCAGCTGGCCACGGCCAGACTCCAGGATGCATTAGCTGTGTACCAGCAATGGTGCACATCCTGGCGAATAAAAGTAAACACAGCTAAGTCAGAGGCTATTGTGTTTACCCGCAAAAACCTTCCGCCTGTAGAACGCAGGCCACCCATACATTTGTTCAACGAACAAATCCCTCACAAGGACGTAGTAAAATACCTAGGCGTACACATGGACAGGAAACTGCTCTGGCGCCATCATATTGACGCCAAGCGGGCTCAAGCCCATGCTAGAATGAGCTCACTATATCCAGTCATGAGTAGGCGATGTGGAGGCACAGTAAAAAATGGTCTGCTGCTCTACAAAGCACTCATTCGCCCCATAATTACGTACGCAGCCCCAGTATGGGCAACTGCTGCGAAATCGCACTTAATAAAGCTACAACGAGTACAAAACAAATGTATTCGGGCAGTTACAGACGCCCCAGTGTATTGTGCTGTAGCAGCCTTGCATCGTGAAACGAAGTCGGAAACCTTACAAGACTTCTACATCAGAACTACACAAACTTTTTACGATAAATGCGCAAATAGTTTAAATCCACATATTTCTACATTAGGAAATTATGATCCAGACATTAACGAGAAATATAAACGCCCAAAATCTATCCTGTCACACCGCCCGCCGTAGACGCGGACGCGGCGGGGCTGCTCTCTGATTGGCCGGCAGCCCGCGGACCAATCAGCGCGCCCCCTCCCTCTGCTCCGAGCGCGAGAACACGCGCGCGGAGCGTACGCACACAAGCTGGCAGCTCACGTACATTAAGTTAATATTAAGTTAAGTTAATATTAGGCCCCAATTATATATATAAGCAAACATCATCCCACTACACACTGCACAACACAAACTTTCAGGCGAATCAAATAGTCGTGCTTTGGCCCAGCGGGGCCCTAATGGAATAAGTAAATTATCCTTCGAAGATTAACAGCGTAGATGCTAGGCTAGAGTCTTTCAATGACAGAAGGTGGCAATTTCTCTAACTGACCGACTGCCTTTTGCTGGCAACAGGTCGACCTGAAGCTATGTCACCATTCTGGAGTCTGGCTCGATGCCCTGCTCGCGACCGCAGCTCACACAGCGTAGTACTGCAGCTAGGACTTTTCAATGACAGATGGTGGCAATTTCTCTAACTGACCGACAGCCTTTTACTGGCGACAGGTCGATCTGAAGCTATGTCACCACTCTGGAGTCTAGTCCGACGCCACAGTTCGCGACCGCCCCACTTACACGATCATATTACACAGCCACAATGAGTGCTAACTGGCAGCACGACGGGAAACGGCATAAGCCGCCCCCAAAAAGACCAGACCTGACCAAACCAATGTGGACTAAAAGTCCAAGTGCCCCACCCCTTGCATAGTAGAACTTCTACCACGCCCCACTCTTCTTCCAGGACCATCCTTCTATTCCTGTAATCCACCTGCTTGTAATAATGCATGACCTTTGCATCCCGCATGTATGTGCCCAGGGTTTTCCCTCTGTCTATGGAGGTTTTACCTGGGCCCAACTTATCTAGTTTTAGTCTAGAATTAAGAGTGAGGGGAGTTAGTCATGGCGAAAACGTCTGCCATGGCTGGCCAATCCCCTCCTAGCACATGATGCACGTGACCTTTTCTGCATGGTTAAAAACCCGCATGTTTAGAGCGTATAGGGCTTGCCCTGAGACGCACTTAGAGTCTTCCCTACCTAGACCTCTCCCTTACACACTTTTGTTTAACAGAAGAGTCTAGCGACAGCAATTCTACCTTCCTGCAACTGCCGCACCGCTTACGCTCGTTCCAAGGCCGGCTGCCACACCGCTCAGGCTCGTTCCGGGGCTGGCAGCACGATCATATATATCATCTAAAACTTCCAATTATCAAATATGGCCTCGTGGCTGAGCGCTCAGCGGTGCTATCATCTGAATGTAAGGTTGACGGTTCGAATCCCGGCAGGTACGAACTTTTTTTTGTACTTGTAAAAATAAATACGATCACGTAACATTTCAAAAGTAATAAATATATTTGAATAATGAATGCAAATAAAAGTATATTTATTAATTAAATTGTAATTTTCAGGTAAGGACATGATAACTAATGGTTAGGGCCTGGAATTTTTCGCGATCGCGAATTTTGCGAAAATTCGCGCGAATTTCGCATGAAAACGCGAAAAGTAAGTACATTCGCGAAAACCACAACATTTCTATATTACACTGCGAATATATCCCCGAAAAGTACCATTACAATAGAATCCCGCCGATGCGAGCCCCCTCTGATGCGTCCATTCCGTTTATATGACCGTTTTTTGAGAAAACATGAAAATTTTGAGCAGAGAAAGTCGAAAATTTGAGTAAAATCGGCTGAAAAACAAGTCTGTTACACTTTGTTGGGCTCTATGTGTTCACGTTTATCTTGGCGAGAGCTGTACTGTAAGCAGCCAGGCATACAAAAGACGTCTAAAAATAGATACCACCCCTCTAGACTGGCCACGCGGCAGTGTCTAGCCGAGCTCGGCGCCTCCACTATCGCATGAAAAGCCGTCTCAGCTGTCATGTTATCTTACCCGCCCGGCGGCTTGACGTCATACGTGACGTGACGCGACGCTTGCCTCTCCCATCCCCTGCTAATTCTTCAAGGCTCATCCCTCCCAGAGCCACAAACCATGTAAAAACAATTTCCCCCCCCCCCTCCTTATCTAACTAACATTTCAACACATTCCCTCCCTTATTTCAACCTTCTGCTGAGAAACTGTCAGCGTGTTTTTTTTTTCTCTCTTTTTTTTTACGCTGCGAAGGGACGTGGAAAAGATAATTGCTTGAGCTGTCAAAATAAACATCGCTGACGGCAAGGGCAGGAGAGCATCCTGTCGGTTTGTCGCTGTGATTATCTACTCCAAAAACATGTCACAGCATTTCAGGATAGCATTGTTCTTATTTCTTTCGTTTATAGCCGAATGTTTTCTACTTGATCCACACAAGGTTAAAGTATCCTTTAACCCAAATCTTGTGTTTCAGCATAATTACCTTATTTTTACATAAGCCGTGTTCGTGTATGGTTTTGATGCTCAAAATTGATCTGGGGTATAGTTCACACTAAGTTTCTTCTCATTTGTGCGCTGGGGTTTGTTCAAGTGGCAACCCCGTGTTCCTCCACTCCATTAAATACGAGCATATCAGTATCAGAAACATGGGTTTTATTGTACTGACAATAGCACAGTGGTGTGTAAATTTTGCAACTGTAAAATTTCATGGGATAGAAAAGATTTCATTGACAAACACCTAAAGTCGGCTAAGCATGTGGCATTGGCAGCCAAAAAAAAAAAAAAAAAAAAAAATTTGTAGTTGCAAACATCTATAGCAACGTGTCTGTTTTGTGTAACTGTTTTGGATTTAATTGGCTGTTATTATGCATATTAGCCTATTCCTAGTATACATGGATTGTTTATTAAATGTGTAAACTATTATATTCAATAACTGCACAATTTAGTCAACATTTAAAATACCGGTAAAATTTCCATTGCATAACGAAAATACCGACTTTAAACCACCGCTTTTCTAATTTGAAAGTACTGCTTTTTGCATACTGAAAACACCGAAATTTTCCAGGCCCTACTAATGGTCAATTAGGTTAGGTTAGCTACATTATAAATACTTTAAAACTTTGTGGACGGTTGATTTGGTTAGGATAGCTACATTAAAGATACTGTGAAATCATGTAAACTGTTTCCTAGCGCTGGATAGCTACATATTAAAAAGTTATTTGCTAAGCAACCATAAAATGATTTTACAGTAATTTTAATGTAGCTATACTTACCTAATATAACCAACCATCCACTAAACAGTCTATGTGGCATTTTTATACTGGAGAGAAAAAACGCGCGCTTAAAAATAAAAAACATCCAGGGGGTAGGCACTCCCGATCGGCTAACTTCGGAAAGGATCGGCATTTGCGGCCAGTTGCAGGAAGGTAGCATTGCTGTCGCTAGACTCTTGTGTTTTAACTTAGGTTAGGAAAAAAAAAAAAAAACTTCGCGGCGCGAGAGGGGAAATCGTCGCACCGATATTGATGCGGTTCGTGATTGGTCGATGAGGAGAGGTTGGAGGGGGAAACACGCCCAGCCCGATAGGGGTGGGTCCCCTCTCTTCTAGTGCTCGCTACTTCGTGCTGGGATTTTCTGGTCGTTTCCATGGAGGTAATAGTCTATGGAGTGGAAGCAGGCGTACTTTTCAAGGGTAATCAATGAAGCCTGTACCCGAAATAAAATCTTCGGACTGCGCATGCGCACGACGATTGTTTACATGTACCGCCATATTGCGGGTGGCAAAAGAATAGCAGACAGCAATGTGATTTGTATGACGCTTTAGGAAATGTGCGTGCAAAAAATTTAAATATGTAACTATTCTTTTTATATTATTAGTAATAAAGAACCACGCAGGAGGGCTAGCATATCTTTCACATTTAAACGGTAACGGAAAGATTTAATTACAGACAGTGTACGAACTGCCAATACCACATTCAAGTATTTACGATTCTGCATGTTTGTTTAATACAATGAGCAACTATAATACTTGGTTTTTAACATTATCTTGATATTGTTTTTTACTGTGAATATTATTATTGATGTACTGCGACGACTGATGCGAAGTGTTATGAAATCGACACTATACTTTAGATTACAACCACAGAACAGTAATAAGCAAAACTAACGAATGTTCAATTCAAACGAGTTTTTGGATTCCACGAAATGCTATGCTGCAAACTGTAGTCAAATAAAACATTTTTTAAAAAACAGTTAATGAGAAAATTGTACAAAGGTTGCGAAAGTGTAGAGTGTCACAGTGTGTGTTGCTGTTTACATGTAGATACTTCTCAAGATTCGTGCATTGTGAATAAATAAACATGCTGTTTTAATATTCCTTAAAATTTAATTTACATCAACAGTTGAAAGTGCCTAGGGTAGGCCAATGTGATTTTATGCATAGTTAAAATTGTTCATGCGCACATTTTTTTTGCTAATCAACTTACCTAGTCCAAATGTTTAATTTATGAAGCCACTGAATTCAATTAAATTCTTTGTTTTCCAGGAGACTACACTTTTACACAAATATGGTACAAGTAGTATATAGGACTCGTCAGCAAAGTTATATTTCACAATATAAGTTACCTATTTTATTATATATAAACACTTGACAAGTGACAATAAACAAAGGGTAAAATTCTTAGGTCGCGACTTTTACGTAATTAAAATAATAAAATTCTGATAATACATTTTTTAAAACACTAATGACGTTCCTCTACTTACCTTGAAAACGGCGTTTCTAAATTTCTACTGGTTTTCGAGATACTGCAGTTAGATATTACAGGGTCATGCCATCAGGACCAAGATATCAACTTGGATACGTGATTATGGAACTTTTACTACATTATCAATTGGTAGACAAAACAATGACAAGCTTGTAGTCAACAGAATAAAATTTATGTAAAATATTAAGTTTAAGTGCATCTGCCTTGCGTCGTACGTGTGCGCTCCGTTTACTCGCCATATTTTAAGTAACGACCGTTAAAAGCACATTAAATTTACATGTTCATAAATATAATATCTTACATATACATTTACTATTTACAATACTATTTACGTCGTCCACCAGCACTTAAAATTGGGTTAGGAAAATTTAAAAGCCAAATTTATCTCTCGCTGTATGAACGCACATTATACATTTACAAAAAGAAAATAACAGTTTCTTACTTACGGAAACTTAATCCACCACAACTGCCGAATCTATTAGTGCAACCAAAAGCTGCACAAGCTTTCACCATTACGTATATTCAGCGAAAAATTAAAACGGTGCCATTCAAAATAATGTAAACATTGGCGTTTTTGCCACCTTTAGCTCTATCCTTGTCTTTCAACATCGTCTGCTAGGATGCTTCAAGTTTGGTTATACGCTTCCACTCCATAGACTATTACCTCCATGGTCGTTTCCAGTAACTGGAAGCCCCTTTCTGGCGAGTATAAATAGGGGAGGGTGAAGCAGCCAAAGGCGCCCGTGTGCCAAACTTATCCAACAAGACACGCGCCCCGCCCGTTGATCCAAGTGATTTTACAAAAGTGTGGGGTGCACCTGATTTACAATGCACTAAGCGAGTTATAGAAACTACGTTTTCTGGTCTGGCACACACTAACTGCCCCGGATGGCAATGTGATGGATCGGCGGCGAGCCAAAGGCAGAAGTCGTCTGACCATCAGGAGAACGTCACCCTGACGCCGCCCCGCCTGCCCAGCCGATCAAGACTGCCACGCTGCCTGAACGCCCACTGGGAACTCACGACGAAGAAGATCGCCACTCTAGGTGAGTGCGAGTCGGACCTAAGAGATACAATAGTACCAACACAGATAATTCTGAAAGCATCACTGCCAACACGGCTGAAATACCGAGAGTCTCATCTGCCCAGACTCTTCTTAGTGAAGATCGCGGTAGTTGATAGTAGCGGGAAAGAAGTAGTTCTGGACTTCTCCCCTTTTGAGTCAGCTGTCTTGCGGATGTTGGTGTGTGGAGCGGGCAGGTCGAGGGGCAGCAAAAGGCAGCGGGAATGTTAACAATTTGGCCATAACTCTGGACGTAACTGTGTGGTCCCGACAGAGACTTGTTTTTCAATATTCACTTTTGTGTTCACCGAACTTTGATTCCTGTTACAAGGCCGGGAGCAGATCTTTAGTGCACATTGACGCCGACTATTGGACCGACTCGCTCAGCTTCTCGCGGGCTGTCACCCAAGGACAAATAGCGCCCAGAATCGGAGGACTTCCAGTCGCCTGCGGCTTCGTTGGTGGATCATGCCCTGTGAGGGGCGCTGTCGGCTGATGTCGGAGGGCGAGAAGAACAGTGGCGGGGGTCGTCAAAGCAAGAAGCCGGTGATGAATTTCCTTTAATTTATATTTGACAAAGAGTGTTGGGTCAAATCCCTGTGGGACCATAGTAACTTTGGTAAACATTGAGGCTCTTGTAAAAACATTGGGTAGTCTTTACCTTGAGTCATTGTAATGCCCCACTATGTGGTGTAAGACCCTTCACAGTTACAGAGAAAAATTCTCCTTGTCATGTCCTTCTGAATCGTTAATGGGCGCCAGTATCCTAAAGTACCCAACTTAACTATTTATTAAATATAAAAATAAATTGAATACTTATTATAATACATTTATTATTTAACCTTAGAAAAATTAAATTACAAACAAGGTTGCTTACACTTACGAATAAAAGTAAAACAACATATTATTTAGCTATTTAAATTACGTTGGGCACAGAAGATACAAAAGTTCATTTGTTTGGAGATAAAAATAAATTTTACTAGTTCAGAAATTTGTCGGTTCGCATGAGATTCAAAATACTTCAAGACCACTGAGTGTAGTCGTATTAAACATTAAATGTGCCATAATTTCAAGAGACTAGAGGCTTTACGAGTATTCAAAATAATTATAGTTATCAGGCAGCAAATGGTCACAAACACAATTGGTACTATGACACGATCCTGCGACAGTTCAGGAATTACCATGGCATATAGTCATACCTGATGATTTGCCGAAATCTGGTTTTCAGATTAAACCCCAATAAAACCAATATTATCAAACCTTCTCCGAAGCTCGGGGCGTATTTTCTCACCAATTTGGGAGACGTAGCGATGCTATGAACTAATTAAAAATGTCGCGTCGGCAAGGCCCGAAAAGATGGCCTTCTCTCTTCTATATTAATAGAATGTCTTTAAAAGATCCGCCGATTTATCGGCCAATCACTGGCCTTGAATTAAGCATTTAAAAGATATTACATTTAACATTATTAACATAGAGAAAGGTTTCAAAGCTGAAAGCAATATCCAAAACAAATAACAGAAGTTAATTAACATGAAAGATATATAAATTTGGCAAACACATACGGAAAAACATAAATAAATTATTTAAATGAAAGTTTCAGTGTTCTGTGATATGATGTAGTATCACAGATGCTGCTCTCGGCCTTAATTCACACAAAATTGCTCAAAATTTGGTTTAGTTCAGGTCGTACCAAAAATTCAAATCAACTACTGAAAATTGACAACATCAAACGTTGGTAGCACTGCGATGACGCGACAGATGAGGTGCTCTGACGGCTCTCGCCATCTTAATTTCCGTCTTCGGAAGAGGTAGCTGCTAGCGCGTGACGTCTGGAAACAGACACCTGCTGTTGATTTGGGAGGTATCAGTTACCTCGTTGAAGGTCTCGGGAGCGTAGAAGAGGAATAACTACGCTGCAGGATACAAGGTATGAGTTGATTCTGTAGGAAACCTCGAAGCGGTGAACATGTGTAGTGTGGCGGTCATGCAACAATGCCGCTCGTGTGCAGAAACACGTCTCCGCTGGATGCTGCTGGATGGTACTGGACGTAATGTCATCTGTGCTGTTAATGCCCCTGGATGTCTCGTCACGGACATCAGTAGCCTTGAACAGCTGGATTGGCAGCAATCATTCCGGACAACACATGCCCGGGAGCTGCCTCGCGGCCGCTCCACCCCAGGCCTGCGGTGGGACGTCATGCCAACTGCCTGACAGACGTGGTGGACGATGTCACTGCTGCTCTACAGCCCCATGCAGTAGATGTGGACGAAGAAGACGTCATCATGGTCCGTGGTTAGTCCATGCACTCGTGTACACACTCGTCACTTCTTTACACATTAGCCTCTGAAATCACCCATGCTCTTTAACTTTAAGCGTCCAAGTGAAACACCTCGTACAGTCTATTGAAAATCGCTGCAAACACTGGAACGGAAAACCTCTTATTTTCTTGCTACCTTAACTAACCTTAAATAAAGTGTAAGCAACCTTGGTTTAAAAATAAACAATGTAACTTTAAAATAATATCTCCTTAAAATCTTATACATATACCATTAACTTATAAACAACAACAATAGTTTAGAATTGTTTTGATATATGTTTGCAAATTTATAAGATTGTTTACAAACATTATAGCAAACATTATATTATTGAACCTGGCAGAAATAATATATTCTTGGTTCTGCCCACAATAATATTTATGAATATATTACTGTCTGTTAGGAATAACACATTCCTATACACATAACAAAATTATAATATTTATTTACACAATAAATACAGTAATATTTACATCAAATTTATGTTAATTATTATAATACATCTCATTGTTGTAACTGTTTTAACTGCCCTTAGCAGTGACGCCGTCCCCGCTGCCTGTTTTGAAATTACGTGAATTAAAAGGGTTTAAAGAATTTTGATCTCAAGAACGGGGTTCCTGGCCTCGTGGCTGCAGGCAGGGACGCGTCGGCAAAGGACTCCACGGGCTGTTATGGCCTCCCAGAACACCGTATTAGATAAAACACACACGTACGTTTAACAGATTTATTACGTCGCACACGTTACACTTCTCTACGTCACACAAGGCACTCTCATGCGACTGGCCGCCTCATCGTCGACCTGCACTCAGCCTACACCACCCTCAGTTGGCGGTACTTTTTACGGGCGCTCGGTAGTCCGGCGGCTAGTACTTTAAAAGAGGTAGGTAACCCAGCGAGTTATGGAGACGAATGTTCGGGTGAGCGGCGAGCCCGTTATGCACACGTGATTTATTGGTGCGAGACGTAACGCGGGCACACTAACGGCTGATTAAACAAGTACACTTACAAAGAACATTATGCTAAAGTCACTAATGGTTAGTCCCGGGTTCGGGGTGAAGTTCCTGTGTCCCACTCAGGTGGTCACGTAAGGGTGGATAGTCCACGTGGTGGCGAGGGCCACTTTAAGCTGGGCACGGGCACGGCGGAACCCGGCGGGATATCTCGTCCGTGACCGTTGCACATCACAGGTGATGAATCGTCCGTAAGTTTAGTTTCGCATTCGGCACAGTGCCGCCCCGCGTGGGCGATAACTAATTCCCCGAGGGGGTGGTTTTAAAAGCGTCAGGCGCAGGCGCCACGGCGGGCCGCCTAAATAATTCTACGTAGCACAAGAAAGACTCGGTGGCGAGTCACACATTTTATCGAAAGACCGCACGAGATATCGTACGGCCGGTTAGGGCCGACCGGGGAGCTGTTGAAACGGTTTGACTATAATTACCTATTGCTGTTAATGGTGAGAGTAGCGTGAAAGATGAATGCTCCCCGTGCGTGGGGCTGCCAGCCCTGGCGAGAGCTGGATGGCTACTGCCCCCTCTCCCTGGCGACCGGGCCAGGGAGGGGGAAAATTCCGCTGGAAACTGCGGAGCGCGGGAAGATGATTCCGGCCAGTTTTGTGAACGATATTGGTTTACAAAATGATTAATTAATTAACAATAATTATTGGTTGATTTAAAAGTTTTAGTTTTTGGTTATTTTTTAAATGCATGTACACAAACTACCTAGTCGCGCGATGCCACGCCCGGCCGGGCGCTTTGCACATGTAGGATGCCGTGACTGACGTCACGCCGTTCGGGGCACTAGACTACGTTGCACGCGCGGGCGTGTTCGTGGCACAGCACTGGTCAGGTGTTGAGGACACATAACGACCTGTGCTCTCAGAGGGAGCACCGACGACGGCGTCAGCAGTAATTAAATTATCTGTCCTTACTCTGACAGTATATAAACTTTCTTTTGAGTCATCATCGCTTAGGTTTTGACAAACCTTAATAATCACTTCATCACAAGGCCTTTAACATTGCCTATAAATTACATCACAATAATTTCAGCACTGAAGAAACTGAAGAATATTATTACAGAAAACTGTGAAAAGTGTGATGTAAGTCAGTGATGGTGAAAATAAATCGTCGATTAAAGTTTATTTTTCTTTTATTTCAAAGATAAAAATAAAATGATCTCTCTAGCTAGACAGAAAGCTAGATAATTCATCTTGTGTGATAGCTAGGAAATTGTGGATGAGGTTAAATATTCACTTAAATAGTAATCCTGTGGGATTACAATCCTAGTCAGAATAGTTTACTACTGAGTGTTTTATTTCTTGTTCACACCTTTATTCTCTATTACACACGATACATCTCTTCCATCTTTTCTCTACCTTCTTCCTCCTGCCTCATGGCCTCTGCAACTCCATATGGCCATGATGGCCACTACAATATATATTACATCCTTCCACCTTTACAATTACTTCTTTAGCTCTACATAACTCAACATTACATGATACATATAACAATACTCCACTGCATTTACCGATGACACACACCCTCTCTTACTCTTATAGTACATGACATGTTACATCAAACAAACATATAAATACTTTATTAACTGACATGTTACATAACCTCACCATCTCTTACTGCAACATAAGATACTACTAATATCACTCATTACATAACAATACTCCTCTCACTCCAGACCTGTGTTTACTCATATTCTGCTAGCCACCTAGGTTTATGTATACATCTCCCCGATCTCGTCCACCTCTCCTTAGGTTGCTCCTTGCTTGGGGTGGTTCCCTGTTCACCCTCTTCAATATTTGGCTCATTTAATTCCCCATTGTTATCCACGCCTACACTGGTCTGTTTATCGGACACATTCATGTCCCAATCGATATCTACATCGACACTGGTCTGTTTCCTTCCCGATTCCTTTAAATCTATCCTATTTCTACTGAATTCTCGTCCCCACCTATCACTCACAACATAGGACCGCGGATATATACTTTCCTTTACTATTCGACCTGGCTGCCATGTACCTGTCACCTGCTCTCGCATCACGACCTCTTGCTCCGGCTTTAGAACTGGCAACCTTTTACTCCCCTTATCATAATACGTTTTACTACGATGTGATTGCTCCATTTTTTGCTTGATCACCTCTGCTGGTTTGATTGTGCATGGCTGTACAATCTCTGAGTGGACTGGCATCTTCGTTTTGCAAACTCTTCCCATCAGTAACTGAGCTGACGAGTGTCCCATATGTTTGAATGGCGTATTTCTGTGCTCCAATAACATGCTCCAGATATCCCCAGAGTGCAGGCCCAGTTTGCGACACATCTGTTTACAGATTCCCATCCCTTTTTCCGCTAGCCCGTTACTCTGCGGGTAATTTGGACTTCTGAGTTTTACCTCAAACTTCCACTGCTCTGCAAACTGCCTGAATGTGTGACTGCCAAATGGTACATTGTCTGCATTTACCACATCTGTAACACCATGTGTTGCAAATATCGACTTGCACTCCCCTATTACGCTAGATGCTGATTTGTCTCTAATTGCCCGCATCTCCACCCAGTTAGAGGAAGCATCTATAACTACCAAGTATGACTGTGTCCCGTATGTAAAAATGTTAGCTCCTACCCTCTCCCACGGTCGTTCTGCTATTGGCCACGGGTGTAGTGGCTCTTTGCAATTCTGCCTACTGACCCTTTCACATGTTGCATAATGTTTCACCCATGTCTCCACATCTGAACTGATTCCTGGCCAGTAATATAATTGCCGCGCCCTTGATTTAGTCTTTTCAATACCCATGTGACCCTCATGAATTTGCCTTAATACCTCTGCATCAACACTCTTGTGGTACAACTATCTTGTTTCCCAACAACACTATTCCTTCCCACTCAGATATAGCCTCCCTGTTTTTCCAATATATCTCCACCTTCTGCTCTACCCTTTTTTTTATTCTGGTCATCCTTCTCTAATGTAATGGAGCACCTTATTTAACTGCGCATCCGCTAGTGTGTTGTGTTGTAATTCTTTTTTTTTGTCTGTCTGCTACAAGAATGTTGTCTACCTTTACTCGTACTGCATGTGTCACCTCAATATCTTGATTCTGCTCCAGTTTTCCCATGCATGCCCTGGATAATGTGTCTGCTATGTATTGCAACTTCCCAGAGAGATAACAAACATTTACATCATATTCGAGCATTTTTAACCTCAGTCGTTGAAGCCTGGCCGACAGTTTGTTCAGATCCTGCTTGCAGATTGATACAAGCGGCTTATGATCTGTGAACACTGTAACCTTGTGATGGCCATATACAAAGTTGTGAAACTTAGACATTGCAAACTGCACAGCCAACAGCTCCTTTTCAACTTGTGCATAGCGCTCTTCGTGTTCACTAAGACTGCGTGAAGAAAAGGCCACAGGGTGGTCTTTCTGCATTAGGCAGGCCCCCAGCCCATCTTTGCTAGCATCCGCAAACACCTGTATAGCCTCTTTCGGATCATAAAATGCAAGCACCGGTTTCCTACACAGCAGCACTTTTAGTTTCTCAAAGCTCTTCTTGTGCTCCAACTCCCACCTCCACTCTGCCTCTTGCTTCGTTAACATCCTTAAGGGGGCCGACACATGAGACAAGTTGGGGATAAATTTCCCTACATACTTCACCATCCCCAGAAACCTTAATACATCACCCCTACACTGAGGTTCCTTCAACTTCAATACTGCCTGCACATACCCCTCATCTGGTCTAACACCTTCTCCACAAAATGTTTGCCCCATAAACTTTACACTACTCCTTTTCATCTGCACTTTCTTTCTGTTAAACTTAACATTGTATCTCCTAGCGCGTTCTAGCACTGTAACCAGTCTGCTGTCATGTTCCTGTTCGGTTTTTTCGCTACTATGATATCGTCAAAATATATTTGGACCCCCGGTAAGTCACCAAACAATTCTACATTTTTCCTTTGAAATACTTCCGGGGCCGACTTGATTCCAAATGGCACACGCAAAAATTGGTATCTGCCAAATGGTGTCCCAAACACACATAAATCGGCACTACTCGGATCTAGCGGTACCTGATAATAGCCATCCTTCATGTCCAACACTGTAAAAAAAAACTGTTGCCTGCCATTTGAGCTGCAATGTCATCCCCTGTTGGTATGACAAAATGTTCCCGTTGCATTGCTGCATTGAGGTGCACTGGATCCAAACATAATCGCAATTCTTTATTGGGTTTTTCTACAATTACCAATGCATTAACCCATTCAGTTGGTTTGTCCAATTTTTTAACTACACCTAACACTTCCAACTCCTCTAACTTGCTTTTCAGCCCCTCAACTAGTCCATACGGTAATCTCCTAGTAGCCTCTATGTGTGGACGTGCACAGTCAGCTAGTACAATTTTATATGTGGACGGAAAACATCCTAGACCTGAGAAGACATCTTCATATTCATGAAGTAACTTAGGCATTATTGGCATACCTGTGCTACCATTATCAATTAAATGGACACGTTTAAGTAAATTCAATTTAACACAGTCCCCTAAATCCAGCAATGCTGGCTGACCAGCTACATCTATAACTAGAAACTACACACCTACATTACTCTCCATACCTTTTGATTTACACTGCAAGACCCCAATTCCTAACACATTTGTCTTAAATTCTTGATTTCCATATGACAGAATGACAGTGTTAGTCTGTTTAAAATCATCAACACTGAATCCTAACTGTGTGTACATTTCCAATGGTAATACAGATACATCAGCACCCGAGTCTAACTTTACTAGTACCCTCTGCTTATTATTAACTAAAATGTGTTCATACCACGCCCTTGATGTTGTACTGCCATCAACTGAGCTTATGCACACGCGCTACCGATCATCGTCAGTATCCTGCACCTCACACACGGAGTTGACTGTCTTACCTTCGTTCGTCCTTTGTCCCTCCTTCCCATCACGTTGTCTACATACCTTGGCAAAGTGATTTTTCCTGTGACACTTCGCACAAATTTTATTATATGCCGGACATCTTCCCTTTTGATGATTATACCCACAATTACCGCACCATGATTGCATCATGGGCCACGGCCGTTGTGGATGAAGTGATCTTGTTGAATTAACGGCTGATGTTATCTCCGCACTCTCCTGCAAGATCCTCGTCTGTTGTTTGCTTGTCTCCGCTGCTTTACACAACGCCACAGCTTTCTTCAAATCCAGTGCCGGTTCCCGTAACAGTCGTTATTGCACCATTTTGTCTCCAATACATATTACCACACAATCACGAACCATTGCCTCCCCATCTGTATATTCACACGTCTTGACTGCTGTTTTTAACGCCGCTAAGAAACTGTCAAATGACTGTCCTTCCACTTGTATTATCTTTCCGAACTTGAACCGTTCCACCATCACATTTTTCTGTGGCGCACAATACTCTTCAAAGGCATCTACCACTTGCTTATAACTAGATGCCTCATTAATGTTAAAAGTATTAAAAAATTCCAACCCGTCATCTCAGATGCAGTTCAACAGCAATGCCACTTTCAACCCATCATCTCCTTTGTCCTTGCCAGATGCTCGTAGAAATATTTCAAAACGCTGTCGGAATCTTTTCCAATTCTCAGCTACATTTGATGACAAGTCCAGCACCTCCGGTAACCTATAAGACCCGTCCGCACTTTGAGTCGCCATGTCTCTCTGCAAATCTATGTTAGGCACAAGCACAATTCACATCTGACACAATGTTTTATTTCTTGTTCACACCTTTATTCTCTATTACACACGATACACTGAGAGATGAAGAAATTGTTATACATGAGGATGCCTAGGAAATAGGTAGGTAAAAAGGCTGTAGCCTGGATCCTAACAAGGTAAGCCATAATTATAAGTTTCTACAGTGTTAGTTTACACTCAGTGTGTCAGGATGTCTGTGTAGAACATTTCATTGCCTAGGTATACGGTAGCATCAAAATACAGCCTGTTATGATTGTGTACAGTAGAATCACTAAACGTGTGTGTGAACCGAACTATTAGGTGCTGTCAATAAAATGTACCTACAGTACACAAGGTTCACAGTACATCCTTTAGGTCTCTACCTAAGGTAAGAGCATTTGCTCTCGTACTGAACCAAATAAATGCTAGGAAGTCAGCGCTTCACCTAGCCAAAATCAACTGAGTACAAACAATACAAATAAATAAACTCAGCTGACTAGACACCTTAACCTTATGGTATAAATTCACAGTTACACACAAATATTAATTGTAATTCTGACGCCACTCCCGCTGCCTGTTTTTAACTTTTTAATTAAATATTAACGTTGTAAAATATCTCAGGGGTTTTAACGGGGGTTCGGCCTCGTGGCTGCAGGCAGGAGTGCGTCTCGGAGTTTGAAAAACGTTCAGAAATTACCTGGGCTGTTTAGGCCCCCCAGGACGCCTTGTAAATGAATGGTAAACGATTTACAGGACACTGCACTTTATTCAGTATCGATACACTCATTCGTCCCCGAGACTGGCCGCGTCCGTTGTCGGACCGCTATGACACGCGTATCTCTATACGTGACGGTTTTCACGACCAAGATAGATTGCAAAGCTATATCGACAAGCTGAAACAGTGGCTTCTCGTCCCTATGAAAGGTTTAGCAGATAAACACGAAACTGTTATTGCCACAACTTAGGCTGGCATGTAATTACGTAGAAAAGATCCTATGTTCAGGATGGTTTGCAGTCTAGCCTGCTACTAAATGTTAACGTCTCTGAAATTACGTGGGCACGCCGGCTGGAGATGTACACGTAAAAGTCCCTTACAAATAAAAGTTAGTCACTTAAAATACACGTTACACTTTGCACTATAAAAACGGAGAAAGTTATTAGACGAAAGTTAGTCAGTGTTATTCTCAACACTTATTATGGAGGATCTACGACGATAACGATTAATTGGCTAATCAGCCGAAAATTGCGTACCACTACTACGCGGTCCTTAAACTGGACATGGATTTACGTATGAAAATAAAGTTCCCTTGTGGGAAGAATTTAATAAATTAAGAGTCGCACGAAATAACGTGCGACTGGGTTGGGGTCGGCGCCGAGTTGATTAAAAGATTTACAAAACTTACACTATTGCTGAAATGTTGAAGAGATGCTAAAGTTGATGACCCGACGTTCGCGGAGCGCCCGACCCCTTCGAGCTCCAAACGGTAACTGAGCGCGAGATCGCCCTGCGGCCTTGCGCCTAACCACGTGAAACGCGGGAAAACCGACCCGGCCAGTTTTGGACTTAAAGACAAGTTACAAAATATATGCTTATAAAACAGTTAGACATAATTTCCCTTACATGAATCCTCTTTTAAATTGTTATTAATTTAGTTGTTTTAATTTGACAAATAATTAGTTAGGCGCATTGCCACACCCGGCCGGGCGCTGATGTCGCTTTGGTGTTCGTTGCGGCGCACTTTCACACACTCAGCGGACATCACGCTCGGGCGTGTTCGGCGCACTTAAGAGTAAGTGTTGTTGTGACATAACAGCCTGTGCGAACCTGAGGGAGCACCGGCGGTCGGCGTCAATTCTAGGCACAATTATATTACAGTACACATACATAAAGCTGATTCAGTGTATACTCAGTTATTATATATCTTGCACAACTGATGCATGGTGGGCCCTTAAATGATAAATGTTATAGTTTCCCACGGTGACACCTGTTGCCACTTCTTTAAGGGTGTAACAGTTCTCCCGATGTATTCGAAGAATCTCATATGGTCCACTGTAGAGTAGGAACAGCTTTTTTGTTACATTTCCCCACTTATTAATTGTTGGTGCAGTCCTTAGGAGAACAAGGTCACCGACCATGAAA
This sequence comes from Bacillus rossius redtenbacheri, assembly GCF_032445375.1. NCBI lineage: Eukaryota > Metazoa > Arthropoda > Insecta > Phasmatodea > Bacillidae > Bacillus > Bacillus rossius. The sequence goes on along the minus strand of NC_086333.1, from coordinate 27,665,909 downwards.
TGGTGAAGCTTGTGACCGGCTTTCCGCTTCGTCCTATCCCTGGCTCCTAAATGTAATTTTGCCTTTATTAACTCTTCAATTTCCTCTCTGCTAGGAAGTTTATCAGATTTGTTGTCGTCGCAAGTAGGTAGATAATGGGTTGGTATCGCCGCAGACCGAACCAGACATATTGCCTCATGGGGTGTAACGCCGGTAGGGGTGTGTATAGTGTGATTTAATACACACTCAATAAATGGCAAGTAATCACGCCAGATTTACTGTGCATCATGAGAGTAAGCCCTAAGCATATTTCCTAGTGAACGCATCTGCCGCTCCACAAGATTAACTGTAGGTAATAATTTACCCACATGTCTGGTTCCTGAATCAAGGATCGGGGTGTATCACCACTAATCCTGATTAGTTAAATGCCGTCTCATTGGCTTAGCTAGCCAATGCAGCGCTTGATAGCTGCTGTTGCTGCAGCTGTAGTAGTTGATTGCTGTTGGGAGGAATTGGTGTTTGCCGTGCAATATATCCTTGTTGATGCCTTGACGTGGACGGGAAGAAGTTGAGAGTGGGGAAACTCGTCGTGCTGTTCGCTGACTGGACCGCTTCAGCTCCACTGGGAGAGAACACCAGCTGTTGCTGCTGCTCCGGTGATCTCGGCAATCGGTATTGGTACCCCTGACGTGGAGATCTAGGTCGCTCTGGGTACTCGTACCTGGGAGGCCGCTGTTCATGTCCCTCACCACGCTATTGTTTCTTGTTCCGGTACAGGTTATGGCTCGGCTCGTCCTCCTCGCTGCAGGGACAACCTCGCTTTTCACTCCAGCTGTTAGTTTTGTGCGGCCTGTATTGTCGATTGTTCCATTTTCCAGTATGGTGAAATTTCCAATTAGCGGTGTTGACGTGTACTTTTGGCTGGTCACATTGCCACTGTTGATAAAGTGGAGATGCCTTTTGTGCCGGTGCTTCCTCGTGCTCCGAGCTGCTACCACGCGCCTGCCGCTCTAACCTGTCGAAAGCTAATAGCTGTTCTCTGAACTCAGTAATGTTTGAAAAATTCCTTCCTGTTAGATGTAGCTGATACTTATGAGGTAATTGTCCTAGAAACATGGAAATTGCCGTCACCCGACCTATGTGAAAGGCCCGGGGGGTACCTGACGGGCGTTACGGGCGTCGCGGTGCTCTTGTTGTCCGGAGGGGCGCCAGGCTAGTGGGCTGCTAGGCCGTTGGTGTTGGGTCGTGGGTACTCTGCCCCCGCGATCCCCGCCAGGTACACGGCTTGAATCTACCCTGAATGGCTCTCCCTTGATTGTGAAGGCCGCTTGGCCGTGTGGAGGACGGGAGACTCCGGAAAATTAGTATACACGAGTTGGTGAGAATTACCTTTAATCTAGTCTCGCTACAAAACACTCTCACCAACACTTGGCGACGTCTAGCCGTTACACAATTAACACAGAAAAAACATAACACTACGCGACACTAGTGGTTACCGCGGCAGTCTCGCGGGACGCGGGTCGATGCTCGCTGGAGATGGCCAGCGCCGAACATTAACGGGTGCAGGGGGGGCTCTATGAGCGGGCTCCTAAATTCGGTGAAACACTTACGTGAGTGATACGATCTGCAGCGCGGTATCACGATGAAGACGGTCGGGATAGGCCCGGTTCCGTAAAATACGCGCCGAGTCGACGTGGGCAGCTTATGAATTAATAAGAGGTTTAAATTTAAATATTTAGTGCAAAAATAAAATGATCACAGAAAGAAAACTTGGATGCTGCCCACGGACACACGTCTGTTCCCGGCGCGGAGTGGTTCGACACTGCCGGACATGGCCGCCTCGCAAGGAAGTGAAACTTTCTCTTCTTTGTGATTCGGCGTCAAAAAACTTATATTAACTTAATTTGCTCTATTATAAGCTAAATCACGTTCCAGGTGCTCAATTAGAAGGTAGCACCTGGTAATTGTGTGCTTAAGGCTTAACAACTGTTTTATAGTAGTATTTAATTATTTGAATTGTGGCATCAAGTTGGCGACTGTAAATTTATCAACATATTGTCTCACTGTGAGCCGTTTTAGTTGGATTTCTTCTAATCTGACACGATCATAGTCACGGGCATTTTAATTAAGGCCAGTGGCCGTGGTGACTGTTAATGAGGTTTGTTGTCTATTGAGGTCACGCCCGGGGCGCTCGCCTGACTCAATCCTGCTGGGCAAGGGGCGCGCTCCGAAAACCGGATACGGTACTGGCAGTGCGGAGCACGGGCTTAAAGGCCATGGTCGGTACGACGTCAAAGGGCCCCCCCCCCCCAGTGGAAGCCCGTCTCCGCCCAATGTTCCCGCTCCCGCGGTAAGACGACCCCCTAGCTCAGCCGGCACCCTTCGACACGCGATCGCATAGCGCGTGGCGCCTTAGCGCCGGCGGCGCGTGAGGTGCTGGCGCAGGCGGATGCCGCCTCCGTCGCTGCGTGGGCAGCTGGGCCGGGAGGTGGCGCCGCGGCGCATGAGGTGTAGGCGCAGGCGGACGCCGCCTCGGTCGCTGCGTGGGCAGCTGGGCCGGGAGGCGGCACCGCGGCGCATGAAGTGGCGGCGCAGGCGGACGCCGCCTCGGTCACTGCGTGGGCAGCTGGGCCGGGAGGCGGCACCGCGGCGCATGAGGTGCTGGCGCAGGCGGACGTTGCCTCGGTCGCTGCATGGGCAGCTGGGCCGGGAGGCGGCGCCGCGGCGCATGGAGTGTCGGCGCAGGCGGACGCCGCCTCAGGCGCTGCGTGGACAGCTGGGCCGGGAGGCGGCGCCGTGGGGCATGAGGTGCTGGCGCAGGCGGACGCTGCCTCGGTCGCTGCGTGGGCAGCTGGGCCGGGAGGCGGCGCCGCGGCGCGTGATGTGTGGGGCGGCGTGACGAGACTGCCCAGGACGTACTTGGCCAGGTGGGCCGGGGGTCGGCGCTCCCGTCGGGAGCGCTCTCGCGGGCTACTTTCCTCGGGGCTCGTCGGGCATTGCCGTCCGTAGGGCTGGCATTCCCGCTCGGGTATCAGCGCCGGGCTGGGTGAGCTCCGCCCCGGGGTGGTGTTCAGGACGAAACCTGCAGCCTCGCTGGTCTGCGTTGTGTCCGTCTGGGACGTCCAGCCCCCTCCTCGCGCGGTTGTGTGACGGTGACGCGGAAAGTTGCGTCGGCAAGGGAGGCCGCATGCCCCCAACCACCTCTGGTCGGGCTCGGGGGCGATTCCTCTTCGTCCTCGTCTGGGTCGGATATGATGGGTTCGGGGTCAGGGGTCGCTCTGGCGGGGTCTTCGGAGTCGTCCCACGCGACTTCTGTCACCCGGCACCTGGCGTGGCGGGGCCGGCCCCTTCTCCGCCGGCGTGGCGTGGTAAGAGTCTCCGTAGGTGCCTCATGCCGCGGGGGCGGCTCGCTCTCGGGGGCCTCCCCTCGTGGCGCGGTTTCTGCAGGACAGGGTGCCTCGCCGGGGTCGTGGGGTGCGTCCGCGTCCAGTTCCCTGTTGGTGAGGTACTCGGGCTCGTCTGGAGCGGTGTACTCGGCTTCCTCTCGCTGTTGCTCCAGTCCTCCAGGAGGGAGTGCATCAAGGGGGATGTCTGGTCCATCTGCTGTGTCCCCATGTTCTAGTTCGGCTGGGAGTGGTTCCCCGGGGGTCGCTGCCACACGCAGGTGGTCCCGGTGGCTCTTCTGCACGTGGCGGCCGCCCAAGTCCACCATGTAGGACGTCGTCCCCAGGCGCCGCGTCACGGTGTAGGGCCCCACCCAGCAGGGAGCGAGTCCGGCGCAGTAATTGCGCGGCGCAGCCGACAGGGGGTACGCTCGGGCGTACACCCGATCACCGGCCCGCAGTTGTGCCAGGGGTCGCGCTGTCTGGGGCGTGATTCCCTGACTGTAGCGGGCATGTCTTGCACGTGCCGCGTCGTGCTCCTGGGTTCGTCGCTCGTCGCGCTCCTCCGGTTGCTCTCCTGGGTGCGGTACGCCGTGTGTTGCCAGCTCGCCTGGCAGCGGCAGGTTACGCCCCTGGATCATCTCGGCGGGGGTCATCCCAGGGGCCGCGTTAACGCGCCACCGGACGCAGAACAGTGCGTCGGCGACGTGGCGGTCCCACTGGGTGTGGTCCTCCCCTAGGCGCAGCCGCAGTTGAGTTTTCAGATCCTGATTCCTGCGCTCGGTCGGATTGGCCCTGGGGTGGTATGAGGATGTGGTGTGGTGGATGATGTGTGCCTCTTGGCACCACCCTCTCCACCGGGCCCCCAGGAACTGGCTGCCGTTGTCCGTCAAGACGGACTCCGGGTAGCCGAACCGAGTGAGGAACTCGCGCCTCAGGACTTCGATGATGGTGGCCGCCCGTGCGTTGCCGCAGGGGTAGGCTTCTGTCCAGCGGGTGAACATGTCGGTCACGACCACTAGGAAGCGCTTACCCCGCGGCGAGCAGGGGTTCGGCCCCATCACGTCCAGCGCGAGCGTCTGGAACGGTGTTGACGGCTGGCGAGGCTGCTGTTGTGTACCGTCTCCTCGGCGGGACTTGCGGCGCTGGCAGGTCTTCCACTCCCAGACGTAGACCCGGACATCCCGGTTCACCCCCGGCCAGTGGTAGTACCGGCAGACGGCTCTCCGGGTCTGGTCCGAGCCCGGGTGTCCGGCGAGGTCATGATTGTGGTAGAATCGCAGTGTTGTCTCGCGCGCTTCGGGTGGGACGTAGGTCTTCCACTCGTCCTCTTCCCCCGGCGGTCTGGTCATGATCCGGTCGTCCCGGAGCTGCCAGGCGGGGTGGTCTCCTCCGCGCGCTGTCTCGCGGCGCCGGTCGGCGTCCGGCGAGCGGTGCTGGGCCGTGAGGACGCGCTGCTCCAGGTCGGCCTCGGTACTGGGAGGGTCTTCGGTCCCTTCTACGCCGAGCGTGAGGCGGGTGCAGGTAGGGTGTCCGTCGGCAGTCGTGCTGGTGTGGGATGGAGGCAGGATTTCGCCGCACTCCTCCTTGTCCAGCACCTCCCGTCTGCCATCTGGCTCACGTGAGAGCAGGTCGGGGAGCTGATTTTCCGCGCCTGGCACGTGCTCGACCGTAAAGTCGAACGACTGTAGGAGCAGCGCCCAGCGAATCAGCTTCCCCTTCCTCCCCTGCATGGTGTGGAGCCAGGTGAGGCAGCGGTTGTCGGTGCGGTGGGTTAAATGCCTGCCCTCCAGGTGTGGACGGTATTTCTTCACGGCCCACACCACCGCCAAGCACTCCTGTTCGTTGCTGTGGTACCGCCTCTCCGCCGCGCCGAACTTCACGCTGGCATAGTCCACCACCTGCCGTTCTCCGTGGTCGTTCACCTGGTACAGCACGGCTCCGGTTCCCAGGGCGCTTGCGTCCGTCTGGAGGACGAGTGGGCGCTCGGGGTCGATGCGGGCCAGTGTGTGGCACCGGGTGAACGCGCTATTGACGGCCTCGAATGCCGTCTGGGCGGGCGAGCCCCAGTGGTAGCGGACTTGGGGCGACAACAGGTCCGTCAGAGGCGCGATGACCTGTGAAAAATTCGGAATATAGTTCCGGAGCCAGTTCAGCAGCTCAATGAAGCACTGCAGTTGCTTCCGGGTGCGTGGGACTTCTGCCATCGCGATCTGCTGGAGGTGACCTAGTTGGGGGCGGTTCCCCTCCGCGTTGACCACGTGGCCCAGGAAGTCGACCTCGGCGGCTCCGAGATGGCATTTGGCTGGGTTGGCTGTCAGGTGGTTTGAGGCCAACCGCTCCAACACCAAGGCCAGATGGCGGCAGTGGTCCTCCCAGGTGTCTGAGTACACTATGACGTCGTCCAGGTATGCTAGGGCGAACTGCCCGATGTAGCCCTCCAGCACACGGGTCATCATGCACTGGAAGGTGGACGGGGCGCACTTTAGGCCGAACGGCATGGCTTTGAACTAGAACCTCCGTCCGTCTGGCACCGTGAATGCCGTCTTCTCCCGGTCCCCGCGTCGTATGGGCACTTGCCAGTACCCGGACTTCAGGTCCAAGGTGCTGAAGACCTGGGCCCTTCCCAAGCCGGCTACGGCGGCCTCGACGCTAATCTGGGGGGGCGGGGTGCTGACGGGTCAATGCATTTAACGGCCGGAAGTCCACACAAAATCGGCTTGTCCCATCTTTATTGTTGGCCAGCACAATGCACGCATTGTACCGGCTGTGGGACGGCTCGATGACTCCGTCGTGCAATATCTCGTCCACCTGCTCCCGGATGATTCGCTGCTCGCGAAACCCGTAGCCGCGAGGCGGGTCGAACACTGGGTCATCAGTCAGGGTGGGGATGCAGTGTTCGGTGACGGTGGTCTGCCTCAAGGTTCCGTCCACTACAAACACTTCGGGTCGGGCGGCGAGGACCTTGTTTACCTCAGCCTGGTAGGAGGGGGGGACGTCGTGGCGCACGTCCGCCAGGGTCAGCACCGCGTCCTGTCGGGGGGGCGTCTGTCCTAGTGCGTACACCACGTACCTCTCGGCTCTTCCCAGGTTGAGGCGGGGGGATCCTAGCTCCAAGACCGCATCTTGCTGGACCAACCAGGGGAGTCCTAGCACCACCTCCTCACACAAATCTTGCACGACTACTGCGGACACACTACTGTTCAATTCCTGCGTACTCACCACTATCTCAGCATGCCCCAGCATCCGCCCGGTGTGTGTGGTGGCAGCCAGGCGCAGCTCGCCGCTGCCCGGACGCAACGCGCCTGCGGGCACGAACGCGGGGCGTACGAACACGTCGCTCGCTCCGGTGTCGACGAGCGCGGCAGCTGGCCGGCCGTTCACCTCCACGGGGATGCAGAACAGGTTGTCCCGCGGGCGGCCCAGCTGTCCCAAGGTCGGGAGGCGCCAGGCGCGGGGTTGATGGTCTGTGCGGGGGGAGGGGTCTATAACCCCGGTCCCCCCGGGGGTCGTTTCCCGACTGGGCCGGGCTGGTGCGCTGTGGCGGAGGTGGTACCACGTGCGTCTCCTGGCGCGGCGGTGTGGTGGGTCGCGCCGCCCAGAATCCCCGCGGGCACTCGCTGTGCCAGTGACGTTCGCCACGCGGGCATCCCAAGCGACACAGGGGGACTTGCTCCCGTGCTCCGGCATCCCGCGGTCGCTCCGCTCGCCAAGTTGGCGGCGCCTCGATGGCTCGTAGTCCTCGGTGTTGGTGTGAGGGTGATTCCCGTATTGCGGTGTTCCGCCAGGCTTCTGGTGGGCTGTCACCCCCTCGAGAGCTCGTGGTCGGGCCGCGCTTGCAGGCTCTCTTGAAGTTGCATTCCGTCTCGCGTGCTTCCTGCACGTACTCCGCTACACCGCCGGTGTGGCAGCGACGCAGGAAGGGCTGCAGCTCGTCCCTCACTAAGCCCGTGATGATGGGCAGTGCCCCGGACCAGGGGGTGCCGGGCGAGATGCGGCGAAACAATTGGAGTTTAGTGGTGATGAACGCCTCCACTGCCTCGCTGTCCTTCTGCCGAGCCCCATAGAATGAGGCGGAACACTCGACGAGGGGCGATCCTGTGTCGAACCGGTGTCGGAACGTGTCCGTGAACTCGCCCCATGGCATGGAAAACCGGCCCCACATGCTCCACCAGCTCCGAGCGGTCCCTCGCAGCTGCTCGCTGACCCGCTCTGCCCACTCCGATTGGTGCGTCCGGCACCCGGTCAGGCGCGCCTCGCACTGCGTCAGGAATTCCCCTGGGTCCTCGTGCGGGGCTCTGCGGAACTCTAGCAGAGTCGCTCTGTGGGGCGGCAGGGCTCGTGCCAGGTCTTCCAGGCCGGGCCACACGCACTTGGCCTCGGTGATGTCCAGCGCGTGCGTCGCGCGGCCAGGGTGCGAGCTCCAGTCGCTGGCGTGGGTGGTTGGGGGGGCGGTGATGGCCGGGGTGCTACGGCTAGGTAGGGGTGTGTGGTCCACCAGTGGTGTTCGCGCCTGTAATTCCGTCTCCGTGCTGTTGTGCCACGGTTCTATGAGCGCTTCGACCTTGATTGCCGGCAAGTTGTAATCCGGTGCGCATTTACATGTCTGTAGAGGGTTCGCTTTCCCCGTTACCAGGTCCCTGCCCTGTGGCCAGTAGCAGACTCGACAGGTGTTCATCTTGAGTCTGTCTGCCATTGCGTCATGCGGCGCGTCGGTGTTGACAGTCGCTTCGTGCGCGCACGTGGCTCTGTTTACAAACAGACTCCCGATGAATGAAGAATGGTGAGGGGGGTTGGCGCGCGCGCTGATTCGGGCCGCTGGCCGAAACTGGCCACTGCGAAGGGGGGATGCGGATAGCCGTGTGTAGCGGCGGTCGAGAGCGCCCGGACAGCCGCACAAAGCGGAGAGCGCGAGGATGTGAAGGTGGATGGGGGGGTGGTGGTGTGCGGGCGAGGATGTTCGCTGAAGGCCCAAAGGGGAGGGGTGGGGGTGAAAGTGAAAGTTGGCGAGGGTCGGGGTGGGCGGTGACGCGCGCTTCCGGGTGGTCCCTTTGTGCTGCCCTTCTGTGTGCCAAATTCCACTGCGCGCGTCCAAAATGGCCGTCTTCTGTCCCCTTTGTCTGATTTTCGGCTGTAGTTATGCCCAACGCAAGGGCGCCATTTGCCGTCACCCGACCTATGTGAAAGGCCTGGGGGGTACCTGACGGGCGCTACGGGCGTCGCAGTGCTCTTGTTGTCTGGAGGGGCGCCAGGCTAGCGGGCTGCTAGGCCGTTGGTGTTGGGTCGTGGGTACTCTGCCCCCGTGTGCCCCGCCAGGTACACGGCTTGAATCTACCCTGAATGGCTCTCCCTTGATTGTGAAGGCCGCTTGGCCGTGTGGAGGATGGGAGACTCCGGAAAATTAGTATACACGAGTTGGTGAGAATTACCTTTAATCTAGTCCCGCTACAAAACACTCTCACCAACACTTGGCGACGTCTAGCCGTTACACAATTAACACAGAAAAAACATAACACTATGCGATACTAGTGGTTACCGCGGCAGTCTCGCGGGACGCGGGTCGATGCTCGCTGGAGATGGCCAGCGCCGAACATTAACGGGTGCAGGGGGGGCTCTATGAGCGGGCTCCTAAATTCGGCGAAACACTTACGTGAGTGATACGATCTGCAGCGCAGTATCACGATGAAGACGGTCGGGATAGGCCCGGTTCCGTAAAATACGCGCCGAGTCGACGTGGGCAGCTTATGAATTAATAAGAGGTTTAAATTTAAATATTTAGTGCAAAAATAAAATGATCACAGAAAGAAAACTTGGATGCTGCCCACGGACACACGTCTGTTCCCGGCGCGGAGTGGTTCGAGACTGCCGGACATGGCCGCCTCGCAAGGAAGTGAAACTTTCTCTTCTTTGTGAGTCGGCGTCAAAAAACTTATATTAACTTAATTTGCTCTATTATAAGCTAAAAACACGTTCCAGGTGCTCAATTAAAAGGTAGCACCTGGTAATTGTGTGCTTAAGGCTTAACAACTGTTTTATAGTAGTATTTAATTATTTGAATTGTGGCATCAAGTTGGCGACTGTAAATTTATCAACATATTGTCTCACTGTGAGCCGTTTTAGTTGGATTTCTTCTAATCTGACACGATCATAGTCACGGGCATTTTAATTAAGGCCAGTGGCCGTGGTGACTGTTAATGAGGTTTGTTGTCTATTGAGGTCACGCCCGGGGCGCTCGCCTGACTCAATCCTGCTGGGCAAGAGGCGCGCTCCGAAAACGGGATACGGTACTGGCGGTGCGGAGCACGGGCTTAAAGGCCATGGTCGGTACGACGTCAAAATAAATTCCTCATCGTTCATAGGTAGGTCTAAGTACCTAGTACATTCAAACATGCTGGAAAGATAAGCTTCAAGGGACTTGTTTTTCTTTTGATCAAATTTTTCACCCCGTGTAATCTGGCTGTTTTCCCTTGTATGCGTACGCTCCAGAACTGCTGTCTAAACTGAGTTTGAAAGTCAGCTAAAGTGTGGGTAGATGATTGTATAACCTCCTACCAATAGTATGCGTGTTCGCGGAGGGCGGTGTTCAGACATTTTAATTTTTCGTCATTGTTCAGCTTGAACATAGCTGAGTATTCCTCAAATTTTTTTAGGAACCTCATCGGGTTCTCATTTTCCCCTCCAGCAAACCGTGGTATGGCCTCTGACCATTGTCTGGCCGGGTGGTGCATAACAGCTACTTGGTCAAATATAGGAACTGAATGTGGTGTAGCAATTGGGGAAACAGACTCTGGGGCATTAGCCATAGGCGCAACGGCAGTTGTGTTCTGTTTATCTAGTAGTTTGTCTAACCTAAGGGTGAGCATTCTGTTCTCTAACTGCCCTACTCGCTCCTCCAATTGGTTTCCTAGTTCATTCTGTTTGCGAGTAATATTTGTAATCCGATTGCGTATCTGATGCTCCACTACCCCATTTAGCTCATCCAGACCACAGTGATTTTGTGCAGCCTGTTGTGCTACTTGTTCTAAACGTCCTGAAATACTGCTTACCTCCTCTTGTATTTTATGAGTAGTGCCTAGACAGTTATTCTGTATTTGGGTTAGCTTCAGCTCGGTGTGTGTTTAGAGTATAGCTACCCGACTGGACACAGCTGCTACACTATCAGTAACCTCCTGCAGCTCTAATTTAAGGTTATTTTCTAAGCTGAAGATACTATGTTGTTTTTCCGCAGTGTTAGAATCAAACCTGGCGTTCATTTCTGCACTCAACTTTGTGGTGTCAGCACTCATAGCATCTAACCTAGACACAAGGCACTGGAACATAGTAGCTACATCCATATTGCCAAGGTTGTAGTCACTGAACCTGTATTTTCTAACTGTTTTGTGGGCTGGCTAAGTTCATTATCCTCTGTGTTTTGTGCTACAGAGATGGCGATAGTGTCATCTTCGGACATGCTGCTGTCCCTCGAACTAGTGTTGCCTTTGGTCTTATTCCTCCCTCTAGTGTTCATGTCTTGAAATTATACAATAATGTTGTACAACAAAATACAGGGCCCCACGATGCGGCTCCAATTTACTCTGTAATGCCCCACTATGCGGTGTAAGACCCTTCACAGTTACAGAGTAAAAATTCTCCTTGTCATGTCCTTCTGAATCGTTAATGTGCCGCGGCCTCGTCTCTGGTGAAGATGTGGAGACGGGGTGGACGTCGCTCGGTCGTTCAGTTGTTGTGTTGTTTGCCCGGCGCCAGCTCTTGGGTAAAGCAGCCTCACACTCTGAGGCGGGAGTGGACCGTTCGGCCCAGTGCAGCTGACCGAGGACGTGCTGACAAGGAGTAGCTAGCAGGAAGATTGGGTGTAGAAGAGAGGGATGCCCGCGGTCTCACGAAGAGTCGCTAGCGGAAAGGATGGAGGTTGGAGAGAGGGATGCCCGCGGTCTCACGAAGAGTCGCTAGCGGATGGGTGGGCAGAGAGAGGTAAAATGAGAGAGAGAGAGAGAGAGAGAGAGAGAGAGAGAGAGAGAAGGAAGCCCGCGGCCTCACGAAGAGTCGCTGGCTGAGGAAAGGAAAATGAGGAAGGCAAGCAAATAATATCACTTTTGCCTGTGTCAGTATTTATTCTCCCAGATTGGCTGGGAGAGAGGAGAGCTCACAATGGTGTTTCGTCTCCCAGATTGGCTGGGAGAGGAGAGCTGTCTAGGCAATTTTATTTTATTTTTCCTAATCTAACTAAAACTAAGTGTATTTTGTTTGGGAGGGTCTGGGTTAGGGAAGACTCTAGGTGCGTCCCAGGCCGAAGCCTTTACGCCTATTCATGCTGGGTTTAAGCCATGCAGACAAGGGAGCATGCATTGTGTGCCTGTTCGGGGATTGGCCAGCCATGGCTGCAATTGGCGCCATGACTAACTCCCCTTCTTAATACTAGACTATAACTAGATAAGTTGTGCCCAGGTTAGAGGTGGGTCGAAAAGTATCAACCTGATACTTTGACACTGATACGCGCCTGTATCAGGAATGGCAAACGAGTACACTTGAAAAGTATCAGGTACTTTAGTATCAGTTCAGAATTCGCCTGGAACAACACCACGGCCAATGTGCGCAGAACCCGATCGCAGATGACGGTCACTTGGGCGGAGCTTGTGAAAGGGGAGGGAGCAGGAACGACGAATAAGGGATAAAGAAGGGAAATAATGTAGGGGAGGAAGCGCAGGGGAAGGCGTTGAAGGAGAGGCGCAAAGCGAAATTGTTACGAGTCGTTTGGTTATTGTCCCACATCAACGTACGCTCAGAGCTCAGTGCGTGCACAGACTCGTTTAATAATAAAACTAATGAAATTTTAATATTAAAAAGTACATTAATACAAGATATAATATTTATATTTGTGCACCTAACAGCTATGAAAATGCAAATAAATTCTCAGTTGACACTAATAACAGATGTAATCAACATTAGGACTTTTTTTTCCCGAAAACAATTAGTAACTAGTGTTTTTAGGCTTGTTAGCCCGCACAATTTATACACGTTTTGTCTACAATTATTTGTGTTAAAGTTTTACATATTTCTTTCTCTTTTGATCTTTTGCATATACAATATTATTTACACGTCTACAAAACATACTTACAATATACACTCAATAATCTACATAAATATTTACATTAATAACATATATAACATAACTATAATACATTTGAGGGCGTACGGTGTTATGGAGAAATTATCGGTACTAAATAGTGGGCGCCACCACGTGAGTGGGCATGTGGACCCGGCGAGAGACTCTGACCCAGGGCGTTACGTGGCCCGTGTGCGGCGAGATATTTGGCCCTCTAGATATGAAACGCGCTGCTCTCGAACCTACCTAATCCCGCTCTCAGCGTCGGGCACGCTTCTAATACGCAGTGGGTTCTCAGGGCGTCCCACACGCCGCCGACCAGGTTGGGGTCCCACGTGGTCCTCCGAACACAATTACACGAAACACAGTTAATTGATTTATTTTACTCACGATTTATATCCGTACACGTTCCTTCACTGGTACAACTGAGAAAACGCCCGAGGCACGAATCGGCTTAGAGGAGGAGGCGAGCCACGCACGTGGTCGCCTCAAGGCAGCGACACGACCGCCCTCGGCTGGCGGGAGAGAACGACTGGGGTGAGATCATGGTTTGCAGGTGGCAACATGGCGCCCTTCGCGCCGAACACAATTACCGTTACAACATTCTGCGATTCCGTGCCCCGGCGAAAGTTAAGTAAATCATAGATTACATTAATAAATATATAAAAATTACTGGCAATTTAAAATACATTAATGTTTATGTAGTTATTGAGAATTATTATAAAACATTTCTACCCTCGTCCAAGTCTGTGCCTATTCGGGTCCGCCCGGGCAACGTCTATAGTTTTATCATTAACATAATATTTAAATTGAAGAAACACATGATTACAAAACACTGGGGCAAAAGAATGAAAGAAAAAGGGTTACATTATTAATTACACATTTAGGGGTGCGGCGCACTGCATCTAAGCGCCCTCTTGCTGGGCTGGAAACACACGCACACACGCACGCACGAGCGGGAAGTTTGAAGAGAGACGGTGGTTGGGCGGTGTCATATCGGGCTCAAAGGGGCCGCAGGCCCGGACGACGTCACATTGTCTCTTTATATTTACAACTGCCATCTGGTGGCGAGTGGGGGCACTACTAGGGCCATGGCTGGAGTGTTGCGCCGCGGACAGGACTGTGACCCGGGTTTTTGTTTAATAAAGAGGAGGTACGTCGTCAAATGGGTGCCAGTATCCTAAAGTACCCAACTTAACTATTTATTAAATATAAAAATAAATTGAATACTAATTATAATAAATTTATTATTTAACCTTAGAAAAATTAAATTACAAACAAGGTTGCTTACACATACGAATAAAAGTAAAACAACATATTATTTAGCTATTTAAATTACGTTGGGCACAGAAGATACAAAAGTTCATTTGTTTGGAGATAAAAATAAATTTTACTAGTTCAGAAATTCGTCGGTTCGCATGAGATTCAAAATAGTTCAAGACCACTGAGTGTAGTCGTATTAAACATTAAATGTGCCATAATTTCAAGAGACTAGAGGCTTTACGAGTATTCAAAATAATTATAATTATCAGGCAGCAAATGGTCACAAACACAATTGGTACTATGACACGATCCTGCGACAGTTCAGGAATTACCATGGCATATAGTCATACCTGATGATTTGCCGAAATCTGGTTTTCAGATTAAACCCCAATAAAACCAATATTATCAAACCTTCTCTGAAGCTCGGGGCGTATTTTCTCGCCAATTTGGGAGATGTAGCGATGCTATGAACTAATTTAAAATGTCGCGTCGGCAAGGCCCGACGCGATAGCACACACACAAACCACAAGATGGCCTTCTCTCTTCTAAATTAATAGAATGTCTTTAAAAGATCCGCCGATCTATCGGCCAATGACTGGCCTTGAATTAAGCATTTAAAAGATATTACATTTAACATTATTAACATAGAGAAATGTTTCAAAGCTGAAAGCAATATCCAAAACAAATAACAGAAGTTAATTAACATGAAAGATATATCAATTTGGCAAACACATACGGAAAAACATAAATAAATTATTTAAATAAAAGTTTCAGTGTTCTGTGATATGATGTAGTATCACATCATGAAGGTTCTATTATAATGTGTAACGTTAGCTTTTGTCATGGAGTTAGGAATTGTCAGGAGATGGCATGCTGTGACGTAGTTGAAGCCACATGCTACGCAGTGTTGCCAGACGTACTCGAATTCGGGTACACATACCCGAATTACTGTGTCTGTACCTGGTACCCGACAAGACTTGCTCGGGTACGCAAATGTACCCAAATTTTAGAAAACGAAAAAATCAATAGTAAAAAATTCTCAACTTTATTATTTTAATAAAATATTTCTGTTTTATAACAGTAACTTTAATAGTTAATATTAGTGAGATAACTCTAGAGTTAGGTTTGACCCAACATACTTGGAATATATTGGGGATTTACAGGTAAATGAATAGTAAATATGAAATATTTTCGTGTGTAGAACCACTTGCTTGAGTAACTTGTTTTTATGTATTACTACTCCTGCGTTTTTAATTGTGCATGGTTTGACGCCGACCGCCAATGCTCCTCTATGTTGCATAGACCGCTATGCCTCATCAACGTCTCGCAAAAGCGTGTGCACCGAATGCCCCCGTGCGCGCAGCAAAGGGTAGTGCGTGCGACGAGGCGAACGCCATGCAACGAGTGCTGCGCCGGCGGAAGGATCCGGCCGGGTGTGGCATATCCTTCCGCCGCACTACAACAAATTATTATAATTATGTTTTCCACAGGTTTTTATTCAACATTATTTTTCATTAATTAATAATTCAGTCCTTGCAAAATCATGTTTCACTGTGCGATTTGTCCCGAACCTGGCCGGTTCAGTTTCCCGCGAAATTCACACGTTTCCGCGGGAGGGCTGGCGGGGGAGGGGGGTCGCGCACGGCGATACCGGGAGTGTCCTTTGAGAACTCAACCAGGCCGGCAGCCTGCGCGCAACGCGGAACCTTCAACCTTTGCTTTCACCGACATGTAGTTTTCAATAGTGTAATTTCTTTTCAACCTTTCTCACGTACAGTTCCGCGGTCGGCCTAAATTTACCATGAGGTACTTAACTTAATTAAATCAGTGCTCCGAGATGAGTGTTCTACGTCATACGTAAGTACTGTGGGGAGTTTTTGTGTATTTACGTCGGCGCTTCACGCCCCAACCTAGCCTACGGGCTACATAGTTTTGGCCCGCACGGGGCAGCCAGCAGGCGACGCGTGCCATCGAACATAATAACGATTCAGTCCCTGGGACACATCTAGACATCACGTAGAGTCGCCGGAGATACGGGCCTACGTGTTGCTAGCCCAGTTTATTAAGAGCTATGTAATAGTGAAGTGTATTGTTCGTCGAGATATCGTGCGCCATGTCAGAGTGTATTTTGTAACTTTCGCATCACGTGTACCAGTCCGCCCCTCACGCGCATTAAAATCGTGAGCCGCCACTGAGGAAGTGAGCTGCGCGTGTGACTAGTCGCGTCGGGCAAACCGTTACGGCCAGAACGGGCAGCACCATGTATTGGGCTGTGCTGTATTAAATTCACCAACTAAACTTTGTGTTATTCTTCAGGCGTCCCGAGTGGCCATAACAGCTCGGGGGGCCCTACTGCGTTAACTCCTACCTCTAGCCACAAGGCCGAACCTTCCCTGAGATCACGAACCCGAGCAAAAATCACGTCTAAATAGTCAGAGGTAGCGGGGACGGCGTCAAAATGGCGCCCGACTAGTGTGGCTTTCATTTTCTAAAAAATTAATTTTCAAATTTTTTTTTCCTTCAAATTTTTCAAATTTTTTTGTGTTTCAAATTAGTGTACCAATAAGGGCTCGCGTAGGAATAAAGGAATCGCGCGGAAACGGACGCGACGCGCAGACAGCCAAAGGAGCGGGCACCTGGCGATAGGTGCGCGTCGAGTTACGCGCCAGACGCGCATCAAGTTACGCGCCAGGCGCGATAACGGCTGTGGGAGCGGAAGTCCGCGCGCCTCACACAGGGATCGGGTGGTGCAGCTGCGCAGCTGCTACGCGCCGAACATGAACATGAGCATGAGCATGAACATGAGTCGTGACGAAGCGGCGAGCATGCATAGTGGAGCAATGTAACAAGTCACCATTGGTCACTACAAATGAACGACTTCCAGGAGGCCTACAAGTCAATCAGAACACAGAACATATCCACTGTAAACCATTTTCATACATAGAAACAGGGGATTCACTTTCTCCTTCTCTCTCCAACACCGTGGGAGAATAGTTCTCCTCTAGTTCCCACGCAGTGATGAGATATCATTACAGTCTCTCTCTTACTGGGGAATCACTGTTTCGTTCTCACTCGCACTTACAGACCTTATATGCCTCTCTTTCTACACATCACCCCAGACACAGTCCCTTGATCTAGAATCATTATGCAACGTCTGCAATTTAATAAAAACGTAATAAATAATTATAATACAATATTAAAATTTAAATAAATAAAAGAAAAAACTCATTACACATTATATTAGGTAAATATAAGTAGCAAAACAAAGTTCAATGGATAACTGAAGAAACATGATTATTAAATAATTATAAATTTAGAATAAAATAGACTGGCATCCTAACCCATTCTTAGTAACACTTTTATTAGTAGAAAAGGCATATATACTGCAATGCTACAATTTTTACATATAAAGTTTTGTTTTCCTTGTAATCATAAAATGACTTAAGTTGATGTAAATTTTATAGGTAGTAATAATTTAGATTAGTTTGGAAGTCAGGTCGTGTTCTTTTATTGTGGAAGAAATTTTTTTTTTATAATATGAAGTTTCACAGAACAAGTTAATTTAAAAACAAACACATTCAAAAAGTACACATACATGTGCTTTCACTCTTTTGTATGCATTTGCACTTGCACAAAATGTAAATATGCTAAGTTACAGAAGAAAAATGTGAAACAACTTTTGAGAATGGATATACAATACATGCTACGGTCCGGCAGGATGTTTTAAATCAAGGCAGGAATATTAAATTTACTATTGTTAAAGAATTCATTACATGTTAATTATATGTACGTATTTTAATCTTTAATCTTTTTTTGCAAAGAAGTTCTGAAATGCCTTAAATAAAAAGTAGAAAGAAAGAAATGCGCAATAAAAATGGTCAAAGTTATGTCTACACGAACATTATAAAATGAACCCCCACCTCAAATTTCAGAGGACAGATTCCTGTGTGATTATTATACCATATTACTATTGACAGATTGTATTTTTTTCCCTCAAATTTTCTGCACAAAGACTTGTATTTGTCTCATTCTGAAAAATGTTTTGAGATAAATTTCATTATGTTCATATTGGTAAAATCTTCACCATTAATACTGTGAAGTTAAATGTTCTGTCCATTTTTAAAGGCTTTGCAGAAATTATATAGCTTAAAAACATTAAATGTTTTATAATATTAAAATTATTGTGGAGCCAGCTAGTGTCTAAAATGAAATTATCTAATTTATTTAATAATTTGCTCAATTCTAGCCGAACTCTCTCAGTATCAAGAATTTTGTTAGGATACTTGAGTGTATAAGTCAAGGTAAGGTGTTTCGAAGGTACGTTAAATAATAATATCATTACTTTAGACCATGGAATAAAGTGCAATCAAAATCCAAATGTACTGTCTATATTCATGTGTAGTGTGTGTTATGACGGTGACAATACACTTTGACATATACAAAACAACAATTAACATGAAGATTACCTTAAACTAACTTATTCTAAGCTACAGATGGAATTAGATACGACAATCAACTTCAAGCATCCAACAATTCTATTAACACTTGAGTGAGTTGTTTTCACTATCAAATGTTAAATATTTAAGTGTAATTTAAAGTATTTCGTACAATTAAAGTAACACATTAAAATGAAAGGTAAAATTAGTAAGTTATTAATTCTTAACTAAAATCAGTCCTGTAGAGCGTGGACCACTGGGTACGTTCAAGCAGTACTTGTCAGCAAAAGCTAATAACACATAATTAAAACACATTATTATACAACCAATTCCATCTGTACTGATTCATACTATCATGATCGGGATCGCGATTCCGGGATTTGAATCTAAATCTAAAGATGAAGAAGTTAAAAATGTTTTCTTTACAAAGGATATCCATTATAATATTACAGAGTCTAGATCGGTCAAAACAATGTTCGTTTCGCTTAAACTGAAATTAGTTCAGGGACTTCTATACAGAGAGTCTTCGGTTGATGGGGTAAGGGACCAAACCTTGATGCAGGATACCCACGAGATGTGTAGGCTCTCGAAGACTCCTTGGTTCAACACGTCAATGTCTGCGGTAGTTGTGTTGCTCCTCCATCCTCTAGCGTGCGGCAGGAATACGCGCCGTAAAACCTTCGCCCTTCCGAATATGGGCTGCGACAGGACTGGACTGCGCGACGGTCATCCTTCCTGGGCTCGAACTGTGACTTCTCATTTCTACAGGATTCTTCTTTCTTCATATTACAAACGGTATTAAATATTCGTAGTAGTCATAGAATATCAAATGAACACTTTCAGTTGTTACTTTTAGCGATGAAGATGAGGCAAGCGCTGCATAAAAAACTGAGGGCAAAACATGGTGATTTAATTTTTCCTTCTTTTCATTCACAAAATCTGAATCAATGAAGTAATTTGCAGAAATGAATTTTGATGAATATGTAATTGCTTCATTTGGATCACTGATGGAAGGAATGCCAGCTGCAAATTTCAAGACAGCAGAAAGCCATTTCATCAACCTGAAAAAGAAAAGATAATAAACCATTAGACAAAAAAATTTGAAGCAATTTTCTCACAATACAGTACACTCCCTATTTAACGCGGTTGTCGGGGGACATAACTTTTACCCGCGTTGTTTCATAACCGCGATGTTTCGATGTGACCAAGGTCAAAAGGCATAAAACACCGCCTGTGTTCTAATAGGTCGGCAAGCACGCACAGTATAGACGGCCCGCCTTTGTGCGGACTTTGCATCAGCAGTTTTCACTAAACGCGGGTGAAAAAATAAAAATAATAAATTTTAAAGATAAATATTAAATGTTGAATTTTTTTTTTCCGCATGCGGCGCACAGTTTGTCGCACGGCCTACGAGCGCGCCACACGCCGCCATACACACGTGCGGCACACAAGCTGCTGCTGCCAGTCTCGTGGTGTTAGCCACAGTATCTGCTTCGTCAGTGTCCGTAACAAAGTAAGTGCAGTGTGTGCGGTTACACACGATTCTGTGGTCAAAGTCTTCTAAATAGAAAGGCCATAGTAATACTTCAAAACGAATATGAATCGCAAAGTACCGAGTTTGATTGACAAAATAAAAATTCTAGATTTACGTACTTACAGATAGCGTGTCTTTTGCAGAAGTATGCAGCAGATACGTGAAAAACGATTCTAGCATTCGTACAATATAAAATAAAGAATCGTCTATCGTGTAAAGTGGTTAAACTTTGTTATCCATGCTTACAGTAAATTATAAATGGTCACATGTGGGATACAAAAATTGCGCCAAAATAATTTTAGCGCAATCAGTGGCGCCGTATTAAAAAGTATGTTAAACGTTGTCTTTACTTATTCCATCAAACGCTGTGTCGAGTTGCTGAGTGTGTGTGGCTCGGATCGGCAAGTGTTATATTCCCCAGCCTCTGGTTAAAGGTCGGGAGGCCGCTACACATAAACGTTTCCGGGGCTTGTTTACTACCTCACGGCAAAAGTGGTACAGTATGGTTCACGTAAGTATTGGACCACTGGGAATTCCTCGGCAAAGATTAAAAATACGCTAGCTGATTTACTTTACTATTTAATGTTAAAACATTATACCAAAGTAAAAAGATGAACGTGTATAATACAACGAATAATATTACGTCTGTAGGTTCAAGTTGTAACAAAACATTTATGTGTCTCCGCTTGTCAACACACGTGAACACGAGAAGTGTGCAGACGGAAATGAGTGAACTACTCAAGGTCACCAGACTTCCCTCCTTTCGGCTTAATCGCCCCTCTCATCACTGGCACTTATATTCCACTCCTCCCGTCTACCGCTCTACCCGGGTGTCTTGGTCGCATATTCTCGGCTCGCCTCTCCTCTCCCAGCGCTTGCCGTCAACCAAACCTATCCAAAATCAATCCCCGGCAGAGTCACGCTGGATAATGTCGCTGGACGGTGGGCTTTATCGGGTCCCCTGTCCGATGCTTTATTTGTGGGTTAAAAAAATGTTAAGAACTAGTGTTTCAGAAAATAACACTGGGCTGGATTGGACCATAATTTGAAAACACTACAAGATAGAGGAATAATGTACGGAGATATCTTGCTTAGAATTTCACTGCGGACATTTTCTACGCCTAGGCTATTTTCTGCCCGATGCTTAGTTTGTGAGTTACAACGCAAAATTATCCTAATCGGCTGTCAACCATTTATTCCATTATTATTACAGTAGAACCTCGTTAATCCGTGACGCGCTAATTCGGGAATCGGATAATCCGGGACGATTTAAAAGTGCAGAAAAAAAAAGAGAAGTAAAAATTGTCAGCGCTTAAAATTAACGTCACGCGGGCCGGCGGCCGGCAAACACTGCAAGCCTTCGCCAAACTCTGCAACGCTGTTTGTACCGACCCTTTGTGTCGTCCCCCTTTCAACTGTCACATTTGTCACTCTTTAAACTTGAGGGGGGATGTCCTGACTTCTGCTTCCCTTCTCCCTTTGTTTGTTTCCACCCGCCAACGCACGCACGGCAGGCTCCTGGCGAGTGACGTGTCTGGCTGGCATTCGGCTGGACGAAGTGGGATGAGAAAGAAGGGGAGGGGGGGTATCCAAAATTTATGTGTGCAAGTTCAGCACGATCTTATCTTTCTCTCTTCGGCTGTTGTAAATGACCGTGAACTAATGGCTAGGCAGTGCCGTATTTTTTTAAGCCGAGACTAATTCGAAGATGGCCTTTACCGTGAACGGATTATCCGGGTTTATTACTTTTTTTTTTACAGGATTTTAATCATCCGGGCATCGGCGGGTCCCAATTAACACGAATAATGGAGAGTTTACTATTTTTTATCCATCTGCTGCCAAGGCGCAGTAAGCCTCGGGAGATGTTACGTCACATGACCTTGGCCTTAACCCAGCTGCACGCCGGTGTCTGAGAAGCTTGACAAGACCTTCCGGGCTTTTAATCCCTAGTCCGTGAAATTCGGTAATATGTGATTATCTCGGTCCCAACCATCACGAATTAACGAGGTTCTACTGTGTTATTGTTATTGTTATTATTATTATTCATTTCTGATTGGGGGACATGGTTTGACCCGCGATATACCCGATTCCGCGATCTATCGGGGCGCGGTATACCGGGAGTTTACTGTATAGCAAATTTTAAACCTAATATATGTCCATGCATAAAGATACAAAAAATAACCAAAAAACTAACACTAGCTTACTAAAGCTACATTTACCAATAAATTATTGTAGGTGTACTTTTACAACTTCTATGCTCTGAAATCAAATATCGGTAATTTTCTGATGTTGTGGCTATTCCACAAATTAAAAAAAAAAAGAAAAAAGAAAAAAAAAGATTCTTTATTTTAACACCAGAAATGGCTCAGAATTTACCTTGAAAAGAGCTCTCATAAAAATAATATAAGTTTCTAAGAAATCACTGTCAACAACTTGCATTGTAGCATTTGTTTACGTGCTTAGTTTTTTTTCTCTGTGTAAAACTTAATAACGCGAGCCTTGAATTTTTCGTTGTTAAATCCTCAAATTACTACAATCAACGAAATTTCGTGCTGATAAATTCACCTTTAAAAATATAATAATAAAATAGGCGCATTTTGGTTAAATCCAAAAGTCATAAAAGCATGTAAGTTAAGATCATGCTTACTTTTCTGGAGCCCTTGGAAGTCTGAAGACGAAGACATCTTGGTTGACATGAACATTATTCGCACATGCCGTCACAAAACACTGATGACTATTCTTTTCCATGATAATGGCAGTTTGAAGAACAAGTTAATACTTTCTATAAATTTAAATAACTAACAACACAATACCCGCCAAAATTACCCAGAAACACATCAAAAAAATTACCAAAACAAAGCAAACAGGACCTACAGAAACAAACTGGTATTAAAATTAGAAGTTGGAAAAAATATTTTGATATTTATAAGGATATTTGTAAACATACGTACAACTTAAATATAAAAATATGATTTAAAATCATACCAAATTAAAATACTAATTATAATTAATTTAATGTTTGTAATGACTAGTTAGTTGGCAGCTGCTGCCATCTACTGGATGTCCAAAAAAGTTGTTCAAGGAACCAATCTACCCATTTAAGTTACACCCCCCTGGTGTGATCCATGGAGGACGAATGGTGCGTTATACTGTGCTTGTTTACGTTTTATACTTGTTAACGATTCTTGAAAGTAATAAATATTAATCATAAAGTACATTTATATTAAAGAACCCCTGCGCAAACACAGTAACTATTATGTTAAAATTTTCCTGATAGCTGGAAAAGAATAGTCGTTGTATTGAAAGGTAGGATACGTTTTTAATGTTAAAGTGAAATATTTTTACATTGTTTACATTGGTGTTTTGAGCGGGAATTTAAAATCATACGTTGAACTGAAAGATATAATGGGTTTCCTTTATTTACATACGCAAACAAGGTTAGTTTACACGTAATTTTAAATATTTTTATACGTAGGCCTAACCAAAAAAGTCTGAAAAGACATTAAACTCGAACTCGACTCGTGAGTCGTGAACGGCCGTGCTGAGTCCGAGCACTAATTAAAAACTCGACTCGAACTCAAAATTCGAGTACTCGCAGGTCTCTAGTTAACACCAGTGTCATATTTTTACACCAGCTGAGATTCGTGGAACACTAGTGAATAGATATATGGCCCAACCCTTATTCGAAGGTGATCCTAATGGTGAAAATGTTATACTTTTATACTCAAAATTAAAGTTGCAATCCATTTGCTGGGGTAAATACAGTACAGTAGAATCCCGCCGATGCGACCCCCCTCTGATGCCACCATTCCGTTTATATGACCGTTTTTTGTGAAACCGTGAAAAATTTGAGCAGAGAAAGTCGAAAATTTGAGTAAAATCGGCTGAAAAACAAGTCTGTTACACTTTGTTGGGTGATATGTGTTCACGTTTATTTTGGCGAGCGCTGTACTGTAAGCAGGCAGGCATACAAAAGACGGCTAAAAATAGATACCACCCCTCTAGACTGTCCGCGCTAGCCAATACGGTAATCTGCGCACATCACCTGATAGCATCTACGCGTGCGTCTATTGCCGTCCCAGTCCCGTGCCTTTGTCTTGTGACTGGTTAGTGTGATCTTGCCAGCTGCATCTCCGGTGTCACTGGACACACAAAGCTGTGTTCACTGTGTTAACGATGCCGCCAGGTGTTTGGTTCTCGGCTATTTTTCTATAACATCGCTGACTTCGCACATGCGCAGATAAACAAAAAAAAATGCGTGGAATTATGCTATACACCTCGGACTTGCATACCCTGAACAATGGGTTCCGATAAATACTCGCGCTACGTGAATTCGCGTCACGCGAGTTCGGCTATGCTAGCCGGCTTGTGGTTATTTTCATTCAAAACGTGGCGAAGTAGCTTGTGTGGATCAGGTAGAAAACATTCGGCTATAAACGAAAGATATAAGAACAACGCTATCCTGAAATGCTGTAACATGTTTTTGGAGTAGATAATCACAGCCACAGACCGACAGGATGCGCTCCCGCCCTTGCCGTCAGCGATGTTTATTTTGACAGCTCAAGCAATTATCTTTTCCACGTCCCTTCACAGCGTAAAAAAAAAGGAAAAAAACACGTTGGAATGCAGATGGAAAAGTAACTGTCCAGTAAAATAAATATACTTACGGCCCTGCTAAATTTTTCTATTCAATAAAATTCGAGGTATTAATGATTTTTCAGCAGAAACTGCTGTGTGACTAATAAACAAATTGTATCATAATAACTTATAAAGTATTTTATTAACGGCGAAGAACAGTCGTATAAGCCCATAAAAATATTTATTTTACAGAGAATGGACTGTACAACCTGGCTTTTGTCGCACACGGTGTGCGAGGGGGGGAGGATGCTAATAGTTTCTCACGCAGAAGGTTGAAATAAGGGAGGGAATGTGTTGAAATGTTAGTTGGAAAAAGGGGGGGGGGGGGGGGTTTACATGGTTTGTGGCTCTGGGAGGGATGAGCCTTGAAGAATTAGCAGGGGATGGAGAGGTAAGCGTCACGTCACGTATGACGTCAAGCCGCCGCTACCGCCAGCCTGGCCGGACGAGTTTCTTACGCTCTCTCAGAAGCTACCACAGCGGCTTTTCGTGCGGGTGGGTTTAAGATAACATGACAGCTGAGACGGCTTTTCGTGCGATAGTGGATGCGCCGAGCTTGGCTAGACACTGCCCGAGCGGCATTCACGTGTATGTATCTGACGATGCGGTGACACCCCGAATTCTCTATTGCGACCATTCCGTTTATAAGTCCGTTTTTCCGGAAACAGTGAGGGGTCGCATCAGCGGGATTCTACTGTTTTTGAAAGAAGAAAACAAAAGGTCAGTTACATGGAAGCAGAAGAAAGTTTTATGAAAACATATTAACTTTTATTATAGACCAATTACAAAATTTGAATAAACTGTAGAAGCACTTGTGAACTGTGAAGCGGCAGTCTAGCACCATCTGCACAGTAGGATTCGTGTCGCAGCCAGTTAGTTACACTACTACAACACCACTCGATGCTTCTCAATCACAGATCTTGCTCTAGAACAAAATACATATATATGCAAATGTGATGTAAAACATTAATGCAAAGTGTTCATCGCTAGACAAATACATTCACACCCACACACTCGTAAATACTAGATAGTACTACAAAAATTTATTAGCTAGATAGCTAATAGCTTTGTTTTCTCAAACAAATTTGCAATAAATTATGAATATTATTTTTCTCTTGTAAAACAAGTCTTTTTGACAACAGAGCATCTTATATATACAGTAGAGCACCCCTCAACCGGAATCATTGGGGGGAGGTCTATTCCGGTTATGGGAAAATTCCAGGTAAGGGGAGTTGCGGTAGGGAGGCAAAGAAAAAAGCCATTACATGCTGCACATATTAACTTATATGTATAGCCAAAGTTGTACTGTAAATATTTTCCACAGTTATAAAACCATACAATAAAAAATATGTAGATATACCTACATACGTACTGTTTTCAAAATGTGCCGGGTCTTAAAACTCCGGGCTGGTTGAATTACCTTCATTCTAGCAAGCTGGCAAGCGGGTGTTTCTTATCTTATATGATGATGATGATGATGATGATGATGATCCAGTTAACAATGAACAGGATGCTGGTGTGCTGGATGCTAATTCAGAATTTGGTGCTGTGGAAACACTTTAAATAATTGATCCCTTTGTTTCTTGGTGAATTAAAGGCTTTGTTAAGTATGCTGACATAGATGCAGAAATACTGCTCGCAGTAACCAACTGTTTGTGAAATTTCCCTTCTTGATGGCTGTTCACAGACTGCCTACCCATACTACTCAAAGAAAATACCTTTTTACACAAAATACACTTTGCACTATTGTTATCACCCTCAACACGACGTAGCCACTTTTTCCAGTCAAGAAACAGTGATCCATCTAGCCAAGCAGGATTGAATTTAGACATCGTGAATGTCACACAATTATCCACTCAGACTATCAAGGATAGGCCTAGGCCTAATGTAGAGTAGCAAAACACATTCGATACTGAATCGCTTAGTCTCACAAGTTTCACCATGTTTTCATTGCACAATTAAGGAAACTGTGCTAGTACACACCCGTGAACGTAACCTATATTTCTAATGAGAAAATAATAAGAGGACCGCCGTTGATTTCTTCTGGGGGAAAAAAAAAAAAAAAAACTTCTGACAATTGACTAAAAAATTTCAAATATATTTAAATGCTTCAGTAGAACTCTTGTCTCAGAATAACACAACGTGTAACTATTTTCGCAGTGTTTTTGTTATGTTTGATAGGCAAAAATCTTGTCATGAATCCATAATACTACTAACTACACAAATTACAGTGATACAAAAACACCACCACAGCTGCAACACTTTTAAAAAATGCATCTAAATAAATGAAAATACGTTCACAAAACAATCTTCAAAAAGTTTCCAGTATACCGGATACTTCAAAGTTCTGACAAACGGCCAAACGTATACAAACTACGGTGCCACCATTTTCTACAACTGGCTTGGCGCAGCTCGGCACGGTCCAGGGCCACCTAGCATGAAATTCGGCACGTCACAGCTGTATGGTAAACCAAACTTTCCCGGGACTCGTGGCTTATCTATTACTTTGATTTACATGTACAACCCGCACCCCAACTTTACGATTTTGTTTTTAAGAAAAAATGTGCTTGTGATACATGTATTAATCAATATATATAAATATATATACACACTGTGATTGCCGCACAACAAATTTCCCTGAGTTTTCCCTGTTTTTATGACCCATTTAAATTTCCCTGAATTTTCCCTGTTTTCCCGGTCGTTGGGAACCCTGAGTGGCGTGTCCTCGAGGAAGGGCAGTGGCGTGTCCTCGAGGAAGGGCAGTGGCGTGCCCTCGAGGAAGGGCAGTGGCGTGCCCTCGAGGAAGGGCAGTGTCGTGCCCTCGAGGAAGGGCAGTGGCGTGCCCTCGAGGAAGGGCAGTGTCGTGCCCTCGAGGAAGGGCAGTGGCGTGCCCTCGAGGAAGGGCAATGTCGTGCCCTCGAGGAAGGGCAGTGGCGTGCCCTCGAGGAAGGGCAGTGGCGTGCCCTCGAGGAAGGGCAGTGGCGTGCCCTCGAGGAAGGGCAGTGGCGTGCCCTCGAGGAAGGGCAGTGGCGTGCCCTCGAGGAAGGGCAGTGGCGTGCCCTCGAGGAAGGGCAGTGTCGTGCCCTCGAGGAAGGGCAGTGTCGTGCCCTCGAGGAAGGGCAGTGGCGTGCCCTCGAGGAAGGGCAGTGGCGTGCCCTCGAGGAAGGGCAGTGGCGTGCCCTCGAGGAAGGGCAGTGGCGTGCCCTCGAGGAAGGGCAGTGGCGTGCCCTCGAGGAAGGGCAGTGGCGTGCCCTCGAGGAAGGGCAGTGGCGTGCCCTCGAGGAAGGGCAGTGGCGTGCCCTCGAGGAAGGGCAGTGGCGTGCCCTCGAGGAAGGGCAGTGGCGTGCCCTCGAGGAAGGGCAGTGGCGTGCCCTCGAGGAAGGGCAGTGGCGTGCCCTCGAGGAAGGGCAGTGGCGTGCCCTCGAGGAAGGGCAGTGGCGTGCCCTCGAGGAAGGGCAGTGGCGTGCCCTCGAGGAAGGGCAGTGGCGTGCCCTCGAGGAAGGGCAGTGGCGTGCCCTCGAGGAAGGGCAGTGGCGTGCCCTCGAGGAAGGGCAGTGGCGTGCCCTCGAGGAAGGGCAGTGGCGTGCCCTCGAGGAAGGGCAGTGGCGTGCCCTCTAGAAGGGCAGTGGCGTGCCCTCGAGGAAGGGCAGTGGCGTGCCCTCGAGGAAGGGCAGTGGCGTGCCCTCGAGGAAGGGCAGTGGCGTGCCCTCGAGGAAGGGCAGTGGCGTGCCCTCGAGGAAGGGCAGTGGCGTGCCCTCGAGGAAGGGCAGTGGCGTGCCCTCGAGGAAGGGCAGTGGCGTGCCCTCGAGGAAGGGCAGTGGCGTGCCCTCGAGGAAGGGCAGTGGCGTGCCCTCGAGGAAGGGCAGTGGCGTGCCCTCGAGGAAGGGCAGTGGCGTGCCCTCGAGGAAGGGCAGTGGCGTGCCCTCGAGGAAGGGCAGTGGCGTGCCCTCGAGGAAGGGCAGTGGCGTGCCCTCGAGGAAGGGCAGTGGCGTGCCCTCGAGGAAGGGCAGTGGCGTGCCCTCGAGGAAGGGCAGTGGCGTGCCCTCGAGGAAGGGCAGTGGCGTGCCCTCGAGGAAGGGCAGTGGCGTGCCCTCGAGGAAGGGCAGTGGCGTGCCCTCGAGGAAGGGCAGTGGCGTGCCCTCGAGGAAGGGCAGTGTCGTGCCCTCGAGGAAGGGCAGTGTCGTGCCCTCGAGGAAGGGCAGTGGCGTGCCCTCGAGGAAGGGCAGTGTCGTGTCCTCGAGGAAGGACAGTGGCGTACCCTCGAGGAAGGGCAGTGGCGTGCCCTCGAGGAAGGGCAGTGGCGTGCCCTCGAGGAAGGGCAGTGGCGTGACCTCGAGGAAGGGCAGTGGCGTGCCCTCGAGGAAGGGCAGTGGCGTGACCTCGAGGAAGGGCAGTGGCGTGCCCTCGAGGAAGGGCAGTGGCGTGCCCTCGAGGAAGGGCAGTGGCGTGCCCTCGAGGAAGGGCAGTGGCGTGCCCTCGAGGAAGGGCAGTGGCGTGCCCTCGAGGAAGGGCAGTGGCGTGCCCTCGAGGAAGGGCAGTGGCGTGCCCTCGAGGAAGGGCAGTGGCGTGCCCTCGAGGAAGGGCAGTGGCGTGCCCTCGAGGAAGGGCAGTGGCGTGCCCTCGAGGAAGGGCAGTGGCGTGCCCTCGAGGAAGGGCAGTGGCGTGCCCTCGAGGAAGGGCAGTGGCGTGCCCTCGAGGAAGGGCAGTGGCGTGCCCTCGAGGAAGGGCAGTGGCGTGTCCTCGAGGAAGGGCAGTGGCGTGTCCTCGAGGAAGGGCAGTGGCGTGCCCTCGAGGAAGGGCAGTGGCGTGCCCTCGAGGAAGGGCAGTGGCGTGCCCTCGAGGAAGGGCAGTGGCGTGCCCTCGAGGAAGGGCAGTGGCGTGCCCTCGAGGAAGGGCAGTGGCGTGCCCTCGAGGAAGGGCAGTGGCGTGCCCTCGAGGAAGGGCAGTGGCGTGCCCTCGAGGAAGGGCAGTGGCGTGCCCTCGAGGAAGGGCAGTGGCGTGCCCTCGAGGAAGGGCAGTGGCGTGCCCTCGAGGAAGGGCAGTGGCGTGACCTCGAGGAAGGGCAGTGGCGTGCCCTCGAGGAAGGGCAGTGGCGTGCCCTCGAGGAAGGGCAGTGGCGTGCCCTCGAGGAAGGGCAGTGGCGTGCCCTCGAGGAAGGGCAGTGGCGTGCCCTCGAGGAAGGGCAGTGGCGTGCCCTCGAGGAAGGGCAGTGGCGTGCCCTCGAGGAAGGGCAGTGGCGTGCCCTCGAGGAAGGGCAGTGGCGTGCCCTCGAGGAAGGGCAGTGGCGTGCCCTCGAGGAAGGGCAGTGGCGTGCCCTCGAGGAAGGGCAGTGGCGTGCCCTCGAGGAAGGGCAGTGGCGTGCCCTCGAGGAAGGGCAGTGGCGTGCCCTCGAGGAAGGGCAGTGGCGTGCCCTCGAGGAAGGGCAGTGGCGTGCCCTCGAGGAAGGGCAGTGGCGTGCCCTCGAGGAAGGGCAGTGGCGTGCCCTCGAGGAAGGGCAGTGGCGTGCCCTCGAGGAAGGGCAGTGGCGTGCCCTCGAGGAAGGGCAGTGGCGTGCCCTCGAGGAAGGGCAGTGGCGTGCCCTCGAGGAAGGGTTGTGGCGTGCCCTCGAGGAAGGGTTGTGGCGTGCCCTCGAGGAAGGGCAGTGGCGTGCCCTCGAGGAAGGGCAGTGGCGTGCCCTCGAGGAAGGGCAGTGGCGTGCCCTCGAGGAAGGGCAGTGGCGTGCCCTCGAGGAAGGGCAGTGGCGTGCCCTCGAGGAAGGGCAGTGGCGTGACCTCGAGGAAGGGCAGTGGCGTGCCCTCGAGGAAGGGCAGTGGCGTGCCCTCGAGGAAGGGCAGTGGCGTGCCCTCGAGGAAGGGCAGTGGCGTGCCCTCGAGGAAGGGCAGTGGCGTGCCCTCGAGGAAGGGCAGTGTCGTGCCCTCGAGGAAGGGCAGTGTCGTGCCCTCGAGGAAGGGCAGTGGCGTGCCCTCGAGGAAGGGCAGTGTCGTGTCCTCGAGGAAGGGCAGTGGCGTGCCCTCGAGGAAGGGCAGTGGCGTGACCTCGTAGAAGGGCAGTGCCGTGCCCTCGAGGAAGGGCAGTGGCGTGCCCTCGAGGAAGGGCAGTGGCGTGCCCTCGAGGAAGGGCAGTGGCGTGCCCTCGAGGAAGGGCAGTGGCGTGCCCTCGAGGAAGGGCAGTGGCGTGCCCTCGAGGAAGGGCAGTGGCGTGCCCTCGAGGAAGGGCAGTGTCGTGTCCTCGAGGAAGGACAGTGGCGTACCCATGAGGAAGGGCAGTGGCGTGCCCTCGAGGAAGGGCAGTGGCGTGCCCTCGAGGAAGGGCAGTGGCGTGACCTCGAGGAAGGGCAGTGGCGTGCCCTCGAGGAAGGGCAGTGGCGTGACCTCGAGGAAGGGCAGTGGCGTGACCTCGAGGAAGGGCAGTGGCGTGCCCTCGAGGAAGGGCAGTGGCGTGCCCTCGAGGAAGGGCAGTGGCGTGCCCTCGAGGAAGGGCAGTGGCGTGCCCTCGAGGAAGGGCAGTGGCGTGCCCTCGAGGAAGGGCAGTGGCGTGCCCTCGAGGAAGGGCAGTGGCGTGCCCTCGAGGAAGGGCAGTGGCGTGCCCTCGAGGAAGGGCAGTGGCGTGCCCTCGAGGAAGGGCAGTGGCGTGCCCTCGAGGAAGGGCAGTGGCGTGCCCTCGAGGAAGGGCAGTGGCGTGCCCTCGAGGAAGGGCAGTGGCGTGCCCTCGAGGAAGGGCAGTGGCGTGCCCTCGAGGAAGGGCAGTGGCGTGCCCTGGAGGAAGGGCAGTGGCGTGCCCTCGAGGAAGGGAAGTGGCGTGCCCTCGAGGAAGGGCAGTGGCGTGCCCTCGAGGAAGGGCAGTGGCGTGCCCTCGAGGAAGGGCAGTGGCGTGCCCTCGAGGAAGGGCAGTGGCGTGCCCTCGAGGAAGGGCAGTGGCGTGCCCTCGAGGAAGGGCAGTGGCGTGCCCTCGAGGAAGGGCAGTGGCGTGCCCTCGAGGAAGGGCAGTGGCGTGCCCTCGAGGAAGGGCAGTGGCGTGCCCTCGAGGAAGGGCAGTGTCGTGCCCTCGAGGAAGGGCAGTGTCGTGCCCTCGAGGAAGGGCAGTGTCGTGTCCTCGAGGAAGGACAGTGGCGTGCCCTCGAGGAAGGGCAGTGGCGTGCCCTCGAGGAAGGGCAGTGGCGTGACCTCGAGGAAGGGCAGTGGCGTGCCCTCGAGGAAGGGCAGTGGCGTGACCTCGAGGAAGGGCAGTGGCGTGCCCTCGAGGAAGGGCAGTGGCGTGCCCTCGAGGAAGGGCAGTGGCGTGACCTCGAGGAAGGGCAGTGGCGTGCCCTCGAGGAAGGGCAGTGGCGTGTCCTCGAGGAAGGGCAGTGGCGTGCCCTCGAGGAAGGGCAGTGGCGTGCCCTCGAGGAAGGGCAGTGGCGTGTCCTCGAGGAAGGGCAGTGGCGTGTCCTCGAGGAAGGACAGTGGCGTGTCCTCGAGGAAGGACAGTGGCGTGCCCTCGAGGAAGGGCAGTGGCGTGCCCTCGAGGAAGGGCAGTGGCGTGCCCTCGAGGAAGGGCAGTGGCGTGCCCTCGAGGAAGGGCAGTGGCGTGCCCTCGAGGAAGGGCAGTGGCGTGCCCTCGAGGAAGGGCAGTGGCGTGCCCTCGAGGAAGGGCAGTGGCGTGCCCTCGAGGAAGGGCAGTGGCGTGCCCTCGAGGAAGGGCAGTGGCGTGCCCTCGAGGAAGGGCAGTGGCGTGCCCTCGAGGAAGGGCAGTGGCGTGCCCTCGAGGAAGGGCAGTGGCGTGCCCTCGAGGAAGGGCAGTGGCGTGCCCTCGAGGAAGGGCAGTGGCGTGCCCTCGAGGAAGGGCAGTGGCGTGCCCTCGAGGAAGGGCAGTGGCGTGCCCTCGAGGAAGGGCAGTGGCGTGCCCTCGAGGAAGGGCAGTGGCGTGCCCTCGAGGAAGGGCAGTGGCGTGTCCTCGAGGAAGGGCAGTGGCGTGCCCTCGAGGAAGGGCAGTGGCGTGCCCTCGAGGAAGGGCAGTGGCGTGCCCTCGAGGAAGGGCAGTGGCGTGTCCTCGAGGAAGGACAGTGGCGTGCCCTCGAGGAAGGGCAGTGGCGTGCCCTCGAGGAAGGGCAGTGGCGTGTCCTCGAGGAAGGGCAGTGGCGTGCCCTCGAGGAAGGGCAGTGGCGTGCCCTCGAGGAAGGGCAGTGGCGTGCCCTCGAGGAAGGGCAGTGGCGTGCCCTCGAGGAAGGGCAGTGGCGTGCCCTCGAGGAAGGGCAGTGGCGTGCCCTCGAGGAAGGGCAGTGGCGTGCCCTCGAGGAAGGGCAGTGGCGTGCCCTCGAGGAAGGGCAGTGGCGTGCCCTCGAGGAAGGGCAGTGGCGTGCCCTCGAGGAAGGGCAGTGGCGTGCCCTCGAGGAAGGGCAGTGGCGTGCCCTCGAGGAAGGGCAGTGGCGTGCCCTCGAGGAAGGGCAGTGGCGTGCCCTCGAGGAAGGGCAGTGTCGTGCCCTCGAGGAAGGGCAGTGGCGTGCCCTCGAGGAAGGGCAGTGTCGTGCCCTCGAGGAAGGGCAGTGGCGTGCCCTCGAGGAAGGGCAGTGTCGTGCCCTCGAGGAAGGGCAGTGGCGTGCCCTCGAGGAAGGGCAGTGGCGTGTCCTCGAGGAAGGGCAGTGGCGTGCCCTCGAGGAAGGGCAGTGGCGTGCCCTCGAGGAAGGGCAGTGGCGTGCCCTCGAGGAAGGGCAGTGGCGTGCCCTCGAGGAAGGGCAGTGGCGTGCCCTCGAGGAAGGGCAGTGGCGTGCCCTCGAGGAAGGGCAGTGGCGTGCCCTCGAGGAAGGGCAGTGGCGTGCCCTCGAGGAAGGGCAGTGGCGTGCCCTCGAGGAAGGGCAGTGGCGTGCCCTCGAGGAAGGGCAGTGGCGTGCCCTCGAGGAAGGGCAGTGTCGTGCCCTCGAGGAAGGGCAGTGGCGTGCCCTCGAGGAAGGGCAGTGTCGTGCCCTCGAGGAAGGGCAGTGGCGTGCCCTCGAGGAAGGGCAGTGTCGTGCCCTCGAGGAAGGGCAGTGGCGTGCCCTCGAGGAAGGGCAGTGGCGTGTCCTCGAGGAAGGGCAGTGGCGTGCCCTCGAGGAAGGGCAGTGGCGTGCCCTCGAGGAAGGGCAGTGGCGTGCCCTCGAGGAAGGGCAGTGGCGTGCCCTCGAGGAAGGGCAGTGGCGTGCCCTCGAGGAAGGGCAGTGGCGTGCCCTCGAGGAAGGGCAGTGGCGTGCCCTCGAGGAAGGGCAGTGGCGTGCCCTCGAGGAAGGGCAGTGGCGTGCCCTCGAGGAAGGGCAGTGGCGTGCCCTGGCGGAAGGGTAAGTGGCGTGTCCTCGAGGAAGGGCAGTGGTGTATCCACAACATCACACCACCTCAAGGCTCGCTCTGATTGGCTGGCGAGGCAGCGCCCAGCGAAAGTTCTAGTTAATTGTTCCGCAATCATGGCTCATGTACTGCGTTTTCCCAATAATTTTAGGTCTGAAAAATTACTTGCTGGCAACAGTGTGTCGCACCCGTGTCTTCTTTTCTTTTAAACCTTCTAGAATGTTCTAGAATGCTAGTGTCTTACCCAGAATATGCGTTATAATTTGACAAAATGTAATTAACACACGTGTTAAATTTAAGTGATTAAGTAAATTACAGTGAAACAAATAATAATATAAAACACTACATTCAGCTTTATATAGACCCTAACCCAAATCAATAATGATATTATAGAAGAAACAAAATGATTAAAATTACTATACATAATAGAAAAAAACTTGAGTACAAAATAATTATGAAACATTCAGAAAACATCAACATAAAACATTCTCAGTCAAAGTGTTATTGGAAGTAAGGGGCAAGATTTCTGCGCTGTTACAAAGTCTCATATCTCTGAAAGTTAAGCCAGGGTGACGATTGGTCGGAAAATTCGGGAAAACCTGAAATTACCGAGGAATATTTTACCTCTGGAAAAATACTGGAAATACCCAGGAATATATTCACCCCTTGGGAGATTTGCTATTCTTCCATACTGTAATTATCGTCTAACGTTAAAGTCGTTGATTATGTACATCTGCAATTGATATCGATATTGAATATATATTAAATAGCAATGGATTGTGCAATAAATATTTATTTTTAGAATAATAGACGACATGGGAGAGTCAGCATCCACAGACGAAAGCGTGATCGTCAATCCTGACGCCATTCATGTTTACGTGTGACTGTGACGCTCAGAGAAACTTTTTCAGAACCTGACGCCAGAGCGCACGCAGAATTAAGATTGTTTACCGTGCGTAGTTCCAATTTTCTTAAGAAAAAAATGAACTTTAATATTTTTATCGTTGGATAATTTATGGATTCTGTTTATTAAATTTTCATACCGTTTATCTTTTAACTAATTGTTGTTGGTTTTATAACAGCTAATACTTGTTTAGGTGTAAAATTTTATCTTGTCAATAGTTGGCAACACTTCATCTAATGTACCAATATCATTGTATTGTATCTGCAATGTGCATTTGTGCGGAAAGTAACGTAATTCTGCATTTTGTTAGGATATGTTTGCATAGGCAGGCTTGGAAGTAAACTTAAATTTAATTAATTAACGTCGCTGTAACGAAAATCGTTTACGTCCTACTTTATAAGTGTATGGCTGTTGAAGTAACAAATGGAAAGATCAAGCTTGGAAAAAATAACATGTCGTATGTAACTTAACCTCAATTTTTTTGTTTTGCATTTGTTATTCTGTTTTATGTTGTGATGTTTTAAGTTAAGATAGTTTCTGTTTGTTAAATACCGTATTTACTCGTATATAGGTCGCCATCGCAGATAGGTCGCACCCATAATTTGAGGTCTTGAATTTGGTATTTAAGATTCCCCCCATATAGGTCGCACCGGTAATTCATTGTCGCACCGGTAATTCATTGTCGCACCGGTAATTCATTACCGCGCCATGCGCGGAGAAAGGTCATCGTACTCGATCAGCTGCTGTTTCGGCGCGCCTGCTGGCTCTCTTTGTTCACTGAGCTGCGCATGCGCAGTATAACTCACTCAACGCTCCGCCCAGACTCGTGACCTTGCATCAGCAGCCAGCCAATAGATGCGAGCTTAGCGGAAAAAAATATAAGCTCCACCTCCCCTGTACCAGTTTTGTCCAGTTATAATACCAGTTTATTGGTATACGCACCAGTTTTCTCGCTGCCGTGACATGTTCAAGTTTACGTCCATCTTGATGTCTTGATACCAATAATTAATTAATTAATTACGATCCCTAGAAATAAATTGTTAGTTTAAAAAATATGCGTCAACTGTACAATACTTCCGAAATTATAAAATACCTATAAAACAGTTACCAAGACTCCGCTCATTTTATCTTGTGAAGTTTGTCTCGTACCAGTATTTCGGCTAAGTTGTGACATAAATACAGTATCAGAAATTAACAATATGCCACGTTCAGTTCATACATTCGTGAGTTTACGTTTTTCCCTCGTGCATTTTAGATTGTCTCCTGATATAATTACTCGGACTTTTACACGCCTAGGCTTAAATTATTACATGTTTAGAAATAAAAGCAACTTTTCATGTTATAAAATATGTATATTTTGCGATTTAAAATGTTCATTGCCGACTATAAACGTTATGTTTTTCACGATGTTTTTAGGCCTACTAGCTAATCTTATCTACTCTTAAAGTACCCACAGTATTTTCTGGTTGTTTATGGTTATTACGTGACGTAAATAGTGGGATGGATTCGATTTTTGAGTCGTAATTTGCGTGAAAGTATTGTATTGGACTAAATGGGAACTAAACGGGACCTGAAGAATAACGGGAAAACGTAAACAACAGTAACGTAAATAAGGGGTTTCGCTGTATGTGTACATTGTAAATAAATAAATTTGCCTATACCTATATAAACTTCGTTTTCGCATTTTAAAGCAAAATATTGCAAAAAAAATTCCTCAAAAATTTTTTAAAATTTTTTTTTCACATATAGGTCGCACTTCATTTTCCCCCCATCAAATCTGGTAAAATTGCCGCGACCTATATGCGAGTAAATACGGTAATCTTAGTTACTGATATGTTAGTATCCGTTTATATTCAGTGGTGGTGAATTTTTTCAATAATGGCCAAACCAGGCCACACAGGAAAGTCTTCTTTTCAGGAACAGTGGCTTAATGAACCTTATTTTAATGATTGGTTACATAAAGTCCAGGGTGACAAATATTCAGCCTCTTGCTCTCTTTGTTGCAAAGTATTTTCATTGTCATCAATGGGGCGGACTGCAGTTGTGAGTCATATGATAGGAGAAAAACACACAAACTTATGCAAGAGCAGTCGGCAATTTTCTAATATGCAAACATTTTTGTGCCCAGCTATAAGTTCATCTTCACATGCAACAGATGGTGTAGTTGCTATGACTCAGTCTTCCAGCTCAAATTCAGCTCCTGTTACAGCAGTGAAAAATGTTGGATGCATACCAGTGACTGTTACAGAAATGACAAATGTTACAAGCAGGCCAATGCAGTCACTTGAAGATCCAACTAAACCTACTGGTATTCATAAGTATTTGCTTAATGATGACATAACAAAAGCGGAAATGCTATGGGCAATGCAATGTGTGATGACTCACAAATCCATGCGAAGTGCTGCTACAGATGTTTATCTCTTTGTTCAGATGTTTCCTGACAGTCAGATAGCCGCAAAAATGAAACTGCAGAAAGACAAAATTGCATACACTATTGTCTTTGGTTTAGCACCATTTTTCAAGGTAGAAGTTCAGAATTTGTGTAAGGATAGCTATGTAGTGAATGGATTTGATGAATCTTTAAATAAGGTAAGCCAGCGGCAACTAATGGACATTAACATTCGTTTCTGGGACAGTATTAAAGATGAGGTGACTGTGTGCTATTTTACATCAGCATTCTTGGATTGTTCAAGAGCAATAGACCTTTTGAAGGCATTTCAAAAATCAATTTCACCACTAGATTCGAGGAAAGTTGTACAGATTTCTTTGGATGGTCCAAATGTAAATGTAAAGTTTTTAAGGGACTTGAAGGAGTCTATGAAAGATGATGAAAATGACAGAGTGCTACTCGATATCAGAACATGTGGCCTCCATACTATGCATTATGCCTTTAAAGCTTGTGTTGGTGGCACAGAATGGAATGTAGTGCCTTTTTTAAGGGCACTTTACAATGTTTTCAAGAATGTTCCATTTCGGCATGCTCAGTTCACATTGATCACTGGCTGTAAAGTATTTCCTCTCAAGTTCTGTGCTGTACGCTGGCTGGAGAATGCAAGTGTTGCTCAAAGAGCTATTGATATTTTGCCTCAAGTCATTGTTTATGTTGAAACTGTTCAAAAAGAGAAGTTGGAAACTATTTTGAAAACTGAGGTAAAAGACCCTTTGCTTGGCCCTAAATTAGCATTTTCCAAAACTCTAGCTTCATATTGTGAACAATTTTTAAGAGAGTTTCAGTCAGACTGGCCTCTCGTGCCATTTCTCTATAGTGCATTGAGTTCTGTGGTTCAAACTATCATGGGAAGATTTGTGAAGCCAGAGTCTGTGAAAATGTCTGTTGATGTTGACGAAAATGATAAACTTCTTCCAGTCAAGAACATTGACATAGGCTTCAGTACAAGTGCAGCTATAAGAAAATGCAAAGGGCTTAAAGAGATCGACATTTTGAGGTTCCGCAATGATTGCAAAAAAGGACTTCATAAATTTGTTAAAGAGATTATGACACGTTCCTCACTGAAATTTAAGCTTACAAAAGCATTGTCATGTTTTGATCCAGCAATAGCAGCAGATGATGTCGTTGCAAGTAAACGACTCAAAGACATACTCGGAATTCTAGTTGACAATAACTGGCTGGATGGCACAACTGCAGATAAAGCAATGCAGCAGTACAAAACAGTTTGCTCCAAGAGGGATAACAAAGATGCATTTAGCACATTTGTTAGATCAAGAGATCGTGTGGACCAATTTTGGAAAAATTTGTTGAGTAGTGTTGACAGTGAGACTGAAGAATTTTGGAAAGTGCTTAAAATCGTTCTCATTATATCGCATGGTAATGCCAGTGTTGAGAGAGGATTTTCAGTCAATGCAGATTGTCTTGTAGACAATATGGAAGAATGGACCCTCGTAGTGCACAAATGTGTGTATGATGCTGTCAGCTATCTGGGTGGGATTCAGTCAGTGCCACTTACCAAGCCTATCCTCCACGCAGCACGCAAAGCACATGCTCGCTTCACAGAAGCCCAGCAGGAACACAGAGCAGCAGCATCAGCCCAGTTAGAGGAATCTCGTCGTCGCAAACTAAGCGATTTGGCTGTGAACGAACTGGAAGCCAAGAAGTGTAAAATACTTGAAGAGGCTCGTGCTGAAGCCAGAAAAATTGATGATGAACTTGCTGATTTAAAAAAAACTGTGAAGCTATGAAATTAAGTGCTGTGCTTACTGACAACATATATTGGTGTTCTTATATTAATTTTAACCAAATTGATTGTATGTTATATTATTTTACATAATTTGAACTAATAATTTAGAGTTTCTAAGTTTTTCTTTGTATGACAAGTTATTCCAGCGTACCTTTTTCCGAGAAAAATTTCCACATTTGTGCAGGTATAGCAATATTATATATTTATATTTTTAAGTGTAATTTAGTATTACAAAGAACGCATAGACTTAGTATAGAAAATGAGTTAAATATTCTGGAAAAATGAAAATAAATTTCTGGAAAACCAGGACATACCCAGAAATTTTATTCTAGGGTTGGAGTAGTCACCGTGTAAGCTCTGAACGAAAAACGGTGACAATTTTTTTTGTAGTTATGTCTTTTTGAAAATATTTGTTCTTCTTTTACAATATGCTTATATCTTTCAAGTTTGTAATTTTATTAAAAATCCGTCAGTATGTATGGTATGCTATATAAATTTTTTTTGTCAAATATATATATATATATTTTTTTCAATTTTATGTATAATTGTAAATAATGTTATAATTTAACCAACTTTAGATACCTTACATTATCAATTCAATTAATTGTAAAAAAAGAGGTTCATATGGTTAGGTTAAGAATTTAATTTTCAAGCACAACTAAATAATGATCCAAATAAAATGACAATATAACCTTGTTTATACATATTTCAAGGGACCAGGGTGAAAAAAAATAAATAAAAAGAGGGAAATGTAAAAATAAAACTTTATATTCAAGGTAGCGTAACTTGATGGTAATGAACTATGAACATACTTTTTAACATTATATAAGCTGTATATAATGTTAATTTCTGCACAGAAAATGAAACACAACACAATTACATTTTTAAAATATATAATATAATTATATTATATTAAATATATTATATTATATATAAATATAAGAAATAGTTTTCATTTTTTTTAATAAACAATTTTGTGTGTATTAAATTACAGTGTTTGTTATATTCATCATAAGTCAACGGGTGCCTTAGGCACCTTGGAACTTCATAGTTAGTTTATAAACACAAAGGACAACTGTTAACAGTTTGAAAGCAAGTGAGTTGGGACTTGTTGCAGGATAATTCCAGGTGTGAACATTGCCAATGCAGGAAGGATAGCTACAACTCTATAAATATAAGGTTAATTTTTGTTTGTAGGAAGTATTTACAGACAGATTTCAGTTGTTTAAGCAAAAACAAATATACAAACAATACTTAGTGTTATAACATGTGTTTTAAAATGTTTAAGTTAATATTTTAGTAATGCCATAGAAGTATAACTTCTAATGTGTGCGAAAACTTTAAAATATTAACTGTATAGTTAAATTTGAACAATATTGGCAGTATTTTACTGTACTTTATTGTCCAAAAGCCAGGTCCAAAGCCGGGGTTTAGAAATTTTTAAAGTTTTTCATCGGAGCCGTGCTGCTATCTGTGTATGATGGTGCCAAGCAACGTTTACAATTCAGGCAGCAAATTATAGCGGCGGGTGCGGAAAGTAAGTCTGTGATCAGCGTCTAGAAATTTTGGTATGTACTTGAAAATCAAATATTTTATTGAACAGTATGTTTATCTTGCTTGGCATTATTTTAAAGAATTCTACTTTAAATTTTGTGTCTTGAGTTTCATATTTTAAGTTTATTTGCAATGTGAACAACATGAGAACAAGTGAATTTGCTTGTTATCGAGGTTACATGTTAACACTAGTGATGGGTCGATTCCGATTCCGGAATCGGTCGGTTCCACCGATTCCAGTATAATCGTGGGATTCAGAATACAATGGTTTTGGAATCGACCATGACCGATTCCTGCATTGTTTTTAAGTTTGAAAAATACATCTCCTACGCAATGTAAGAAAATATTAAAATGCATGCAAATATAATTTTTAAACTACATAATACAATCTTTTTTTACGTAACTGATTTCCGTATTACGGCGATTAACGTATTTATTTACTTGCACCGCCATTTTCCCTACAGTACAAATGCAGTATCTACTTTCCCGCTTTAAGCGAAAGCATTTTTCGGAAATTACGTTGTAACAGCACTGCATTTAATAGTAAACCTTCAAAAATAATTAGACAAAACCATAATGTTTAAAGAAAATTATGTTAATGTAAACGGCAAGTAAAATAATGTAAACGTTAACTATTTGATCATGGCAGCTACATTTGCCATTGTAAACATCCTAATTTTTTGTTTGTGCTACCTGCCATGGTAAACCATACGGCTATAAACCAAATCTTTGGTGACGTGAACGCGAAAATTAAGATGTTTCACATCTCCGCACTTTAAACTTCAAAGAATTAAAATGAAATAATTTTTGAATGAGATTTTACCCAAATTCAGAGTGGATTACTGCGACTATATTAAAATAAGTTTAAAAGCAACATAACCAAATTGCTGTATATCGGCGTTCTTGTGCGTGTTCAGCGATGCTCGTTTTACATTAGATATATTTTGGAAAGGCAGTTGGCTAATCTGAATTTCCAAACATTGCTGCTGAAACGTTCGTAAATTTTTATTACCAAACATAAACATTCTTTTTAAAGTAGTTGTGTTAGTTAACAGAATTGTTTCCGATAAATTTCTGAAATGAATTAAATATTAACACGCGATTATTTGAAGAGTTTAAATATTTTGTGTAAGAAAATCTCACCATAAAATTTGGAAATTTTGAGATGCTAAAACATGCACATAACTTTCTTACTCAAGAACCGAAAATTTATTTTCTCTTTACGGTTGTGAAGAACTGCAAGACTGGATGGATTTATTCTTTTCACCAAGTGAGATAATTAAGTTCTAGGTAATATATTAAGACGTAAGCATCTCTGACATTTTATTTTAGTGTGGTGCATATTTGTTTCTTGTCATTTCCATCATAATGAGATAATAAAGTTTTATTTTTACATTTCCCTCTTTTTTTTTTTTTTTTTTCGCCCTGGTCCCTTGAAATATGTATAAACAAGGTTATATTGTCATTTTATTTGGATCATTATTTAGTTGTGCTTGAAAATTAAATTCTTAACCTAACCATACGAACCTCTTTTTTTACAATTAATTGAATTGATAATGTAAGGTATCTAAAGTTGGTTAAATTATAACATTATTTACAATTTACACGTCATAAGACATCTTTGATTATTTAAGTGTTTGAACACGTGTTTCATCTAACTATATGCAAGGTTAAAAGGCCAAATTGTGCTAGAAATTCAAGGTAGCGTAACTTGATGGTAATGAACTATGAACATACTTTTTAACATTATATAAGCTGTATATAATGTTAATTTCTGCACAGAAAATGAAACACAACAGAATTACATTTTTAAAATCATAAACAAACTTTTTTTTTCTGAGTATATTACTCTGTTGAACATTGTCAGATAAAAATTAACGAATCGGAATCGGATTCGAAGAATCGACCCTTTAATTAAAGAATCGAAAATGGAATCGGAATCGGTATATTTTTGGAATCGGCCCAACACTAGTTAACACATCACTGGCGAGTACTGAAAGACATTTTTTACTCACTGTAAAAACATTTTTTTATTGAAATACCATGTTTATCAACAGCCAGCATAGCACAAGAGAAACCAGTAGCTGCACAGGTAGTATCAGTGTGTCACCATTCACCATCTCTGGCTAGCTCAAAATTAGGTGATGAGTGGAACATACAAGTTATGTATGTGGCAGGTCACGAAGAAATTCTTACTCAATGTTCGATGTATTACCTCCTTTTTTTTTTAT
This sequence comes from Bacillus rossius redtenbacheri, assembly GCF_032445375.1. NCBI lineage: Eukaryota > Metazoa > Arthropoda > Insecta > Phasmatodea > Bacillidae > Bacillus > Bacillus rossius. Next base: position 27,623,395 of record NC_086333.1, on the reverse strand, counting down.
TTATGTAAAAATCACACTGTAGATTCCGCATAACAGAACAAATAAAAATTAAATGTACATAACAAAAGATAAAACACGGAGCCATCGCCCGACCACGGCCTGCTCGGCCCGCCACCCAAACAACGGCCGCTCGGCACGGTGCTCGGACAATGACTGAATTTTACAGCCTTCCTTCCCTTTGAGCGGGCAGTGTCCTGGGCTTGCTGACGTAATTTTCAGTCAATCACGGCGCAACAGAGGCTCAACGAAATGCTTACTTCTGTTCCCACGACGCAGAGATTATGTCTCTTTCTCACACTCCCGTGACCGTGACTCATACGCCTAGCGTGTGAAACAACGCCTCGGTCGTGGAAAAACAAAGGAGAATTACGTCAGCACACCTTCCCACACAAAGAAGCCAGCAAAAACAATTACTAGAAAAATAAACTTATGAATAAAATAAAACCAAATAACCCGGAGAATTACGTTTACAATAACTTTGAAAAAACTTTACATCAAACCTGAAATTTGACAAAAAAAACTTATAACCAATGATTATTACTGTATTGCATGGGGAAGGCTGTAATCTGGATTGTTACAAGTGTCACACAATAAGGACTGTGACTCTTGCTACAATACCACCTTATAGAACACGTTTCGAATAAAGAAGCTGGAAACTATTTCAATTTCGAGTTGATTTGAGGTGGTACTGACAGTTTCAAAATAATGCATTTGAAATACTACCTTCCAAAACACTACGTCACAACGTGGTCACTACAGTGACGTCATGCACTAGTACAGGACGAACTGTGATCAGCTGACAGCCTGATGCAATGTAATTGGCTGGACGTACAGTGGTGAGCCCAAAAATATCCATTTGTTAGTGTCTATGTATACATTCACAAGTACATACTGCTTCTGCACTGTAACAGGGATAGGAGTGGCCCTTGGCTATAAAAAAAGGTAAAATGTAGACTAAATCTTTAAAAAAGTAGACTTTGTAGACCATCAAATCTCTATAAAAGATACTTCAAAAATCATGCCTCAATCATCAAGAATCGGCAAATTCATGACCATTAGCAAGCCTCTCGCGTTAAAAAAATCCATGCAATTTGATGAGCAGCTTACAAAAATGGTAGTGAAAGGATATCACACATTCAGCATTGTAGAAGAGGAAGAATTCATAAAATTTGTAATGCTTTCTCCTGGCTATCAGTTGCCGATGCGAAAAACTGTTTCCCAGAGCCTTATTCCGAAAATATATTTTTCAGTGAGGGAAAAGGTGCAGCAAAAATTAAAAAATGCCAATGCAGTGTGCCTGACAACAGACAGTTGGACTTCCCTTAACAATGAAAGTTTCGTAGCTGTCATTGCCCATTTCATCGATGGCGAAACAATTCTAAGTTCACATTTGCTGGATTGTATTTCATTTAATGAGAGGCACACAGCAGCCAATCTAAGTTCATTCCTGAAAACTCTGGTAAATGAATGGGAAATCAACAACAATAAAATTGTTGTTGTAACAGACAATACACCGAACATCAGCAATTGGAGACATTTGTCATGTTTTGCCCATACTGTCAACCTAATTATGCAATCATCTTTGCAAGAAATTGATGCAACCATTGCTAAAGTGTAAAGTATTGTTGAGTATTTTAAAAGGAGCTCTAGGGCTCTGTCAAATCTAAAATCAACACAGGAACAAATGGAATTGCCACCCCTGAAACTAATTCAAGATGTAATCACCCGGTGGAATTCTACATATGAGATGATTTCACGACTGCTGAAAATAAAGATGCTGTTATAGCCACACTAGCCATTATTCAGCCCGAACTGAATGTTGTAACAACGACTGACTGGGAAATCTTACAGAGAGCAACTGATATTTTGCAAATTTTCAACTAAGTTACTGGGGAAGTTGGTGCAGAAAAGTCTGTTTTGACATCCAAAATAATAATATTTTACAAATCAATAAACAACCATGTTCAAGAATATTTTGCTGATAGGCAGCCAGTCCCAAAGGAAATAACAAGCATGTGCACTAAATTAATGGATAACCTGAATGAACGTCTGAATGACTGTGAATCAAATGAATTGTATTGTCAAACAACTCTTCTGGATCCCAGGTTTAAAAAGTACTGTTTCATACAAGACAAGAAGTACGAAGAAGCATATGCGCTACTACGCAAGAAAGAATGTGCGATAAGAGGTCCTGTTGAAATTGAAAGTGATGCCGAGTGTCTGCTGCTAGAGCTACAACAACTTCACAGTCATCATTGTGGAGAAGTTTCGACACAACAGTGAAGAACCTTTCACCAAAAAACCCAACCGCTGCTGGAATCGTCGAAGCCGACAAGTACATACAAGAGCCGCTACTAAACAGGCTCGAAAATCCTTTAGATTGGTGGCAAGAGAGGAGGTATGTATACCCTCGACTGTACACACTCGTCCAAAGACGGCTTTGTATTGTACCAACATCTGTACCCTGCGAAAGAATATTTTCCAAAGCTGGACAAATTCTCACTGAAAAAAGAAACAGGTTGTCATCTTCAAAAACCTCGCAACTAATGCCTATCTCCATCAACTGTTACCATCACTGGTTAGAAGGTATATTCTCTAACCAGACTTATAATCCCTCCAACACATTATGTTATGTGAGATACACTGCCTGCTAAAATTGAATACCACAGCCAGGACCTCAACCAGAGGGTAAACTATATTACAATAAATGCAATTTCTCTGTAATGTAACTTGATACGAACAAATTTATTTAGATTTAGATTGATTTCCATACAGTTATTGGTAGGAAAGGTCAAGCATGCTCTGCATTCTGCAGTATTTTGCAAATTAGTAATGAGCAAATTTATGAATATTTTAAAAATTCTTCAGTTTAAGAACAAAAAAGAGACCGTGTAGACTGATTTCAGATAAATAGACTGATTGAGGCTTTTTTTTTTTTTTTTTAAAAAAAGATACTTTTAGCTAGAAAAGAGACTCACTCTGATGCCTGCTGTAACCATCATAAAATAATAAAAAAAAAACATATGTGGGGAGTATTAAATAGGGATTGGCAAATTCCACATTACTTTTATTTTAAATTTTTTAGATTTTCCTCAGTTCAAGTTTTGATCATGATTCCAAGATGCTCTTTCTAAGCCAGGGTTTTCCGTCTTTAAATTCCTATTCCAATTGTTAGTCAAGTCTGGCTCTCCAATATGCTGAGTAATGTGACATTATTCTATGCAACATGTTTCAAGGAATTGGAGAGCCATACTCGACTAAAGAATGGTACAAGATATTAAAGGTGGCAAAAATAACTCAATATGGGAGTTCAAAAGGTTAAAGAATGACAAAGTAGAACTAGCAAAAGTAAGCATGATTACGAAATTCATGTTCAATAATATTTAAAAAGGAATTTTGTAGTACTTAAATCTTTTCAACCCTCTTGACCATCGTTCTTAGGTACTCAGGTACTCATTACCGTGTTTTATCGCATAATTGTCACACATTTTATACTAAAATCAAGTTTGAAAAGTAGGGGTGCGACTTTTATGAGAAAATTTTTTTTTGGTTAGGTAACGTTATTCATAATAACAAAACCCATTCATGGAAAGTAAGTTTATTTAAAAAGTAGAGTATACAAAAGCACACCAAACAATTTAAATTAATAAGTCATGCAACAAAAACCTTTCTTCAACTTTAAATATAAAAACATAATCTGTGACCCCAATGTGAGCCTGAACTGACGCATAACTATCGTAGTACACAATGACCACGAAAGAGTGCGAGCCATCAAATGTAGTAGACTCGGCACTTTACAGAGAGTGCGCGTTGCATGCAATCGGCGAGATATCAGTATTGATATTTGACTACGTGTGCGCGCTCTATAAGGGAAGCAACATAACCAAACACGAATGATGCCAACTAGCGCTGGCTACATTTTTAAAGGCGGTACACAGTGGCGACGAAGATGAGCAGATAAAGGTTATAATGTTTAAAAACATGTTTAACAGAAAATTTACACATCAGACAACATCGTATTTCTGTTAATTAAATAAGTAAGTGGTAATGTCCGATAAATATTAGATGTCTACTTTAAAATACATTGTTTTATACGAAAAAAATACGTACACAAGGCGGTCGGAATCTAATAGCGGGACAAAAAACATCATGCGACATTTACGCGACAGGTTTTTTATCTAAATTTTGACGCCCTAAAATATCAGTGTGACAATTATGCGATAAAACAGGGTAATCACATCTAGCCCGCAATGATTAATTATTTTGTCATTGTTTTGGCCCCAACAGTTGAGTACAAACAACTTTGTGCAAACTATATCAAATTTCCTGATTTTAAATCATACAACTGCAAAATTCCTTCAGCTCCTACCATGAGTTACGATGTTCCTGTTATGTTTCACAGGAGCGTTAAATCAGAATTGATCTGTTTTATCATGCATAAATTAAAAATACATAGAAGTATTAAAAAAAAATGACTGTTTTATTTTTTAGTCTTTCTCAGACTATAATCATACAAAATTTTGTGAAACCATGGCTAGCCAACTTTGTTTGTATGTTTACAAATCCATTATTATTATTATGTAGAGATGGGATTTTCGAATCTTGGATTCGTCGAACATACCGAATCATAGGGATTCGTAGGATTCAAAGAGGATTCGTAGGATTCGAGGTGAATATTTAAGAGTTTTAGTAATTGAAAATTGTATACCTAAACTATATTATTAAGGTAACGGAAATAGCACAAACATAAGCTAAACTACGCTGCATTTTGTCAATTAGCATAACTACTCTATCATTTCCAACCTTCAATAATATAACATTTGAGAAAAAAATGTAACTTTTTTTAAATGGCGTCTGTTATACAAACGTATTTTATTGAAAACATAGGAAGGATTAATTTAACAGAGAATTAGACAGATGCAAACTTACGTGTGTGGTTTTTGAGGTTATTTGTCTCTATTTTAAATCAGGTGTATACACTATGCACTTTTTTTATTATTTCAAAATTACAATATTTGTTTACAACAGCTTGTTTGTTTTAAATTTATTGAACAGTAAACAGACGCCATTTCAGCTCAAGGAATATTTGTCGATCCATGACACGGTAAAAGTAATGACACAGAAGTTATTCTTATAACTTTACATCTAAAAATATATAAAATAAACTAAGTATGATATTTAAATGTGCAAAAATAACAGGTGCTATAAATCCCAACTGCCAATCAGATCATTGCTGCTAGCACGCACTAATGAAAAGCGGCACTTCCGTCTTCATCAAGTTTCCCCCAATGGTTGTTTTGTTGTTAACCATTTCCAGAAGTAAAATGATGCTTTGATTAACTGTGAGAAATGCCCGTAATTAACTAATACTATTAAGCCATCACTGCATTTATTAGCAATCTACAGATTTTGCGCTTGAAAGTAAATAATTGCGCTGACGCCAGAAAGTAAAGTGGCCCGCGTGGCGTGCTGTTATTGTTTCACAAGATGGCCACTATAATTATTGTGGGGGCACGTTATTCAGTTAGAACAGCGAGCAAATGATTGGTTGAACATAGAGGGAAGAGCCCAAGCAGCGTGTAGGATAAGTTGAATTGAACGTACTTGAAAGAACATATACGTCATGTAGTTAAAAGTTTCATTATTTTCAACGTTTTTTTTTTTTAAAAAAGGAAGGAGTATTTAATGTTTACGCTCATGCTGAATGCCATAAAATAGGCGTTTAGTATTTTATTATAGACAAGTGATGTGATATTTCAGATTTCGGTTCATTTGAAAATACCATTGAAAATCGCACAATGTCAGATGTGTGGCAGCATTTCCTTCTTGACGAAACTGACAAGACGAAAGCAGTGTGTGTCTTGTGCGGTGTAAAAATATCACGAGGAAAAACTGGAACTACAAGTGCCATGAAAAAACACTTAAAAATTCACAGCGAATAAATATGCACACCTTTTTAAACAAAAATTTGAACCTAATAAATACTAAAGTAATTTTTTTTAAATAAACAATTTTATAAATACACATGTGATTTTTTTTTTTAATACATAGGCCTATGTAATTTTTTAAAATAAATGTGTGAAATTTTTTAATAACATGTGGTGAAGTTTAGTGTGGGACTGGGATTCGAGATTCAATGACAAACACTGAGGATTCAAACAAGGATTTGGATTCGACCAAAATGTGGATTCGTCCCATCCCTATTATTATGTTATGTAAATATTTGATGCCATCTTAGATTCCAGGTTGTCTTAAAATTCAAGTAAATATAACAATCAGCATTTGTGGATTTAATGGCAATAAGTATTAAATAATTTTTTTTTGTTTACTGCTCGAAACATAAGATGCGATATTAAAGAACTGTTATCACCCATTGCTTATTATGTGAGATAATTTTAGAATAAGTTTGGGCAAACCATGGTCATAAATTATTGCTATAAAAATAAATGAAGACAAACACTTCAACAAATATTGATTTTGAAACTTTCAGGTTCCAGAGTTTCCGTTCAGTAACTGTGAACCAGCATTGATTCTGAATGTAATATAGTATAATTGAGCATCATGGAGCATGAAAACGTGTAAAACACAGGGCGTACCGTGCATTGCGGTCGACACGGAAGTACTCGGTGGCAAGGTGCTGGTCGTTCAACATTTCCAGGAACTGCTGGTCGTGCGTGATGATGATCAGCTGGAACTTGCGCCTCACACCGCGCGTCTTCACGATGCTGCAACACATCAGAGGCCCCTGCACTGCCGTACACCGGGCGCCTGGTTCGCACCCGGAGGAAACATACGCTCTGACCTTTACATTCAGTAAACCTGCCACTTGTAGCCATGCCTAAGTTGATCACATGTTTTACATCATGTCATTAGAATATGACAATTCTTACTCAAATTAATGCAAAACACAGAGGCAGTCGATGGACGTGTTTCGTGCCTGCTCGTGATCAGGAAGTTACAGTAATGTCATACAATCATGATCAGTTTGTGATAAACTCCTCCAGCAATGACTGTCAGGAAGATCATGACCATGATGCTTTAACATTTTAACTTGTATCAACATGGCAATGAATAAAAGAAAGACTTCGCCTACGAAAATGTTTAAAAAAAGGAAAAAATAAAGCTACCACAATTTCTATGCCAGTGGTAACCAAATCCAAAAACATTAGTGAAATAATACATCTGGCGAAAGTTTTGTGATACAAAGTTGATTATCTTAAAAGTGAGTGAAAACCAAGTACTGAAGACACTGAAGGATGATTCCAGGAAAGAAATTTCAGAAATAATATCCTACTAAATGGGTTTGACTACTCAAAATGAACCAAATAAAAATAAATCATACAGACAAGTAGCAAGAAAAGTGAACAGACACCAAGAAATGTGGCGTTAGTCGCCTCACCGAGTGACCAGACGGCTGACCTACTTTCAACTCTGCGGAATTCCCAGAACACCAGCAACTCTCAAAACCAACAGATGGTAGATGATCAGGGTTTTATCAAATACTGTAGAGGGAGAATACAGGACAGCTCGCTCGTTTTCGCGAGAAAGCGACGGTGCTGCGCTCTCGCGGCTCGGCGTGATGACTGCCCCTAGCTGCCGCGACCACGGCCGCGCCATACGAAAACCTCTGAAACTAAACTCGCTCAAGTACAAAGAGTAACCGTCAGAATTGAAAGGAATTATTATTAAATATTTTTTTTTTTTTAAATTCTATAGCCTTATAGAACGTAAAAATTTTCCCCAAGTCAAAAAATTTCTTTTAGAAAAACATACTATCGGGAGTTGTAATATTTCCCACTTCCCGCTTTCATTGTTAACTAAATGTGCCTTATTTCTTGGTTTGTTGATATTATAGTGATTTTATGCTTTGTTTTTTTCTCTTCTTATTTTCACACAATTCCTTTTCAGATAATGTATTGCCTCGCAAAAGCATCGGTTACACCTTTTATAAAACAATTGATTATGACATTAAAATATTTGTTTTACGATGAATGTGGGAGAACCCGGAGTAAAGAAAACAAAAAAGCAAAAAAAAGTCATGCACATGTAAATTGTATGGAATATCTAGCATAGCAGTGGTTATAAGGTATGATCGGGGAAAATAAACTTCTTGCTACCTATTTAGGTACAGCTGGATAAAATTTTACAAGCATATTCGTCTCTAGTATATTATTTGCCTTTTTAATTTACAATGGAAGTGAATCTTGTAAAACTTGTTCTAGCTCTGGTACCATTGTAATAATGCATTTATTTAAATATTATTATTTTAAAGTAACGAGGTATTAATACATATTTAATATTTATGGTAGCTTAAGATGGTGCAATGGTAAGTTCTAATTTAAGGATTATATTGTTTATTTACATTGTGTCAAACGCTATGTACTGCTACATATTTATGTCATACTGAAATTATGTATTTTTTCATCTCCTGTTAATTTTCAATATTATTAAAATGTTCATGTTATTTAATTTCATAATATCGTGCTCAAATCTCTGTTAACTGTACATATAATTATTATATACGTATTATACACTATATGAACAACTGTACTCGTTATATTGCACATATTCATTAAAAAACGATAGAAAATAAATAGTATTTAGTGGCTAAAAAATTTGGATAATTTAATTAATTCATTAGATAATTCCCTAAATGAACGATGATTAGCAATATAATGCTTTGAAAATTTTTACTTCAATTTTCCTTGAAAATATGTTGTTCATTGTTAACTATTTTTTTACATCGAAAGCAACTAACTTTTCAGCGAATAAATTTACATCTGCATGGCCGCAAAGAATACGAGGGTCAACACAATTTTTTTCAAAAGAATCTGTTGGTTAGTCTAGGTGCAATGACGAGTTGAATTTAATACATTTTAGGCTTGGAATGCATGGCCGTGGGTGCTGTTATCACGCCGAGCCGCTAGGTAGCAGCGCTGACGCTCTTCGCCCGCGCGGCTGTGCTATTAGTATAGAGCTGTCCTGTATTCTCCCTCTACAGTATTTGTTTTTATTCTAGTGTAGAACAGTCGTAAGTTCAAATCAAATCCAAGTTGGAATAAGAAACACTTCCTCTCTAAATATATCTCAAAACCTGCAGATAAAAGAACAAAAAATTGTTTGTAACACCTTTTGACCTGGTTGTCCAAGAAAAGGAAACAGTTGATTACATTGCAGATGAACTGAATCTTTCAGATGTTAAAGTTGTTAAGTTTCGGTCTAAAATACAATACCTCAGCTTCTTTTCATGGTTCTGGAATAAGATTTTGATAGGATTCACAACACATTTTTTTTGACGAATGACTGCCTTATCAGTCTCTCCTATGGGAAATTACACCATGAATGCACAAACAAATAACAAACAAGCATTCACTATGAACAAAATAGCTTGAGAGGTTCTGTTGTGATACCTGTTTTTTCACGTAAATATAAATGGCGTAACGTTAATCTAGTGCTTAATTGCTGAAGAAATAAAAATTTTCTGAAATAATTTTAATGTCACCTTTATATATATATATAAATATCAAACTTTACTCTAATTATTAATTTTGACACACTTGTAAGGAAACAAGTTGATATGGGTATTGGTCACCATGATGATCACAACAGAACAATCAAAACTTATAATTGCTTACAGAATGAAAATTTGAACATTGGTTAAATTCATGTATACTCATCAAAATCAAACGAAAGTTAAAAGTTAAAAGTTTCACACTCACTCTGCGAGAGCATGCACAAAGTTGTTGATGTTTTCCCTGTCCAGGTTGGCAGTTGGTTCATCCAGGGCCAGGAACGCACACTTGGTGCTGAATGTCTCGGCCAGTGCTATGCGAATGATCAAGGAGGCCAAAACCTGCACATGGTCAAAAGAAGCTACAGTAAACCTGTAGAACAGTAGAACTTTAACTCACCATAACGGTAAAATAAGAGTTTTAAATCGCACAGTCATGTACAGAAAGTAGAAACTACGTCCAAGCTCAACATCACTTACAGTATTATCCAGCATTGATGACTGGAATTTAATAAAATATTAATGATGATTCTCATTCTACATGACAGGTCATCTTAAGTGTAAAATACACAAAAATACAAAAATATGCAGTAATACAAAATAATGAAATAAATAAACCAGAAAAACTCGGTTAAAATTGATGGATCTAGCTTTCAGGGATGCTGGGTGAGCTCACAACATTTCCTTGTAGTATGCTTAAATAACTAAATTAAAAGATTAAACATAAATTTGCAGAATTAAAAGAATAATTCACATTACACACCTAAATAAATGTAAGTATGGTGCATACTTAGACCAGCTACAATAATAATATATAATCTATTTGTTAAAATATTTAATACTGGAAAAAAATGTGTTTTTATGCAGCTAACTTAACCAACCTTTGACTTAAGTTATTATTTGCTTTATATTCTATAAGCTAAAACTTGTAACACCCCTCGTGCCTCAAAATAGCGTTATTTGGAATTAATTAAAAGAGCCTTGGAAACAAGCTGGAAAAAAAAATACGTTAAATGAAATGATTTACCAGAGGCGACACGAGGTGGGAACAAACACAATTTAGGAACTTCCTGTAACAAGCAAAGGGGAAGTTGGGGGATCGTTATAATCAATAAAATAAAAACTACACGATTAACTTGATCTATAGTTTCCCTGTTTTATTTGCCCTGATGAATATCATGTTTCAATTATTTTAACATACATACAAAAGATTTAACAATTTTCCAAGATTAACAAAAGGAACACGAAATTGGGGCTGGCCAGCGCTTACTTAAACTAATTTACATTCTTAGTTTGAAATATAAACCTTTGCATTATGAGTGGATGGATCCGATGATTACATTGATAATTAGTTCTATTCGTTTTACATTTTCTTGAGAAAAACACTGGTCGCTGGTGGGTTGGTCATCCGGTTGAGATAGTTCGTCGCTAGGTAAAGGGGAAATGTTGAAATTACATTACCACCCGGGGTCTTCAAACAATCACGTCGGGTAGTAGAAGCGTTTCTTCGAATGTGACCCACGGAACAGGAAAGGGGGGGGTGGTCACGAGATGAGACCAATCAATCTCTCCCCGTCATCGAACCCTGTCTGCAACAGTCCAAATCAAAACTGATTAGAACTTGTATACAGGCAGTTAATGGGGCAGAAAATGCCCGGAAAAAAATTTAAAGGGAAAAAGGAGGGTTCGCGAATTATCACTCACCAAAACAGGGGAGTTGCCCAGCACGCTGCAGTCGTGGAGTCAGCCAGGCTCGGGAGCTCGCGAATTGCGCGGCAGGACGCGGATGATTTCTTCATAATAATAAATTTCAAAGAGAAAAATTTCTAAGGCAAATAACTAAACTATGCAGACAGACTAATCTACTAAAATGGACTTGAGGGATAGCATCCCTTATACAAGGCGACTACATATTCGTTAACGGTCGGATGAAATCTAGCCAATTCGCGATGGAGGTCTGTCTGCAGCCGCGACGCGAGTTGATCTGTCTCGCGGTATACGGCGTCTCGTAATTAAAAAGTGCCCACCGGCTCTAACAGGTGGAAGGGGGGTGTCTGGCCCGCCGAAAAATACCGAACTTGCCCGAACGCGGGCGAAAAAAAACTCTAGCAGGAGTCTTGAAGTTGGCCACACTGGGCGACCGTAGGGAACTCTGTCGGAGGCGGCTGAGTTGAAAGGAATCGACTCGCGCCGGGCGTCCATATAACTCAAGGGAGAGCGGTGCTGTTCTCTGGTGCCCTAGAGGGCAGGCAAGCGGAGAAGTTCGCGACTTGGCCGCTAGGAAACGCTTGTGATCAGTTTTGGCGCACTCGCTTTGCGAAGAGACCTTGGAAACGGTCACCGGTGTCCAGGGGATTACGACCGGTCATTGGTCTTACTTGGAACTGAGAAGGGGGGGAGGTGGGGTAAAATGCAACGCTGATGGGAAACTACGCCCCGTCGTGGCTACAGAGGGGCGAATATAACACTACGACGTGATGAAAAAGGCGAATCTCAGCTCGTCTCTGCGAACTGGTCGCCTGCAAGCTACAGCCTTGCCATGCAGTTAGGGTCACGAAGGGAAATGATATTACAGGCTTGAGGCGTGACTGAAGGCGGGGGAAATGGTAAGCGGTCTGCCAGTCAGTGATTAGACCAGCAGAATATCCGATACGCCGATGGGAAAGGGGCTTCAGGGCACTGAGACAAAGTTTAACTCAGAGGAGTACACCGGACTAACATATTAAAATTACACTATAGTAGAGCAAATAAAATTTCCACACAAAAATTTAAAATCATAATAAAAATTTAAAATATATTGTGTCGAATTTACAAATTAACGGCACAAACTGTAATTATTGTTTCTGGAAATTTTTGCACAAAGTAAGATAGTGTGAAAGGTAAACCGCACAATACCATGAAATTAGACTTATTTCAATTTTAAAAAAAAGTTTTAAAAACAGCTTTATTCACAAAATAGTCACAAAAAGAGCTTATATTTACATTTTAAACCACAGTTGACGACCAAATAAACTATATTCTAGTTCAGCAAAATTGCAAACATATTTTCTGCCAATTTCCTCTGGAATAAAAAAAATTGTTTATTTTTGAGTTAACCATATGTATTGCCATAGATAAATGCAGCAAGAAAGTTTCTACTGAATTGCATGGTAATAGATTGGTTCATACACCAATGTAACTATCGCATTCACTTCTTTTAATAGCCATCCCAAAGGATTGCTCATGTGTGGCATGCACGACAAAATTAATTAAATTAAAAGTATTCCACTACTGTTTCATGAGACAGTAGTAATATATACTTGAAAGCTTGTTATATTAAAATGGACAGCATGGTTCATATTTTTGATGGCACAGTCCCATTTAAGTTTCTGAACTGGGTATTTATATTGCACTAATGACAACCTCAACAATCAACATTGCTTTACGACAAACTCAAGATGTATAGCATTTCAAATATTCATAAGCAATTAAATTATAAATATTTCAAAATCAAATAAGAATAAAAAAAACACTATGTGTATTTGCAAATTCAAATACTAACTCAAGCCAATATTTTAAAGATGTACTCATTTCTCTCACACATACATGCAAAATGTGTGCATTTTTGCTGTATCAAATGGAAACCACATGCTGTTGAGCTTCAAACACATACATATTGCTGTTAGTGGCACCCTGCGTACTTCATAGTTTTGCCCATCTCCAACTGCTAATTTTACAAACCAAAAAAATAAAAAAACTAGATTGAATTAATGTAGTAACAATTAATACCTGAAATATAAATTAATTAATTTTCCACACATTTTAATCTTAAGTAATAAATTAAAAAAATTAAAGGTATTTAACACTTATTTTTGGTTTGTGCAATTCTGGTACGCTAACCCCATGGAAAAAAAGAAAAGTAGATAATAATAATAAAAAAAGTTTGGCTTAATATATTGGAAAATATGTACCGCATTTACCCGCAGAAGAGTCACTCTCCTATCGGGCTTTTTACTACAAGAGCTTTTAACTTCCCCCTTCCCTACCATATTTACGACCCATCCAATTCCTCTACTTCCAAACAAGACCAAGGAGAAGACTGCTATTTATTATATCGCTGTTTCCCTTTCCTCCATTGTATTATATTTTTTTACCCATCCCTTTGCTGCGAAGATAAAAGAGGCAGCAAGCTACTCTTTGTCAGTTCCCTCTATAAAAACTAGCACCTGTCCTCCTATGTACCACCCATGGGGCTGGACGAATATTTAATTGTTCTCATAAACACCGGCGATGGCTGTAGTTTTGTCACAGTATGCTCATTTGAAAGCATGAAAAATCTTATTCAAAAACAATAATGATTGGGCACACTTGCGTCATGAACACCTGTCAACATAGACACATTAATTGTGAGAGTGCCATATGGCCTCACGTACTTGCACACACATGCCCACACACACTTGTTCCCTCACTGGCTAGTTTGTTTTTAGATTTTCCTCTCTGCTCCTAGCAGTGCAGCAGACATGTTACTTGCCGACGCTGCGACCGGTCGGGCGGTAGACACTGCTCACGTACAATAATGGCGCTGTTCACGGAGCTTCGTTGGGACGACATATTTTGAATAAACAATTTATACTTATTCTGGAGTTATACTTATTAAAAACCAACAAAAGTTAATTATTTATGCACATATTCAACCACACAGTACAACAGTACTTTTTTTAACCAAAAATTCGCAAATGGTTCACAGTTCATTTTTACACTAAACATCGGCATTAAATATGCGACCCATATGCAGGTGAATACGTATGAGAAAGCCTGCAATGAAAACATGTCCTGCACGCAACGACTGCCCACTGCTTGCTGCCTCCTACCTTCTGGCCGCCGCTGCAGCGACCCCTCATGTTCATCTCCACTCCGGACTTCACCTGCACCACCTTGTACGTGTAGCTGCGTCGCTTCATGGTGCCTTCGTACACAAACCACACTTTACACTTGCATGCAGCCAACATTTTTTTTAAAAGCAAATTCAGACACTTAAAATAGTTGATTTCATCTCCATCATCATTAAAAATAAAAAATAAACATTTCATGTTAAGTTTATATAAAACTAAATAATGTTGATCAACTGCTTCCACAATTTGTGGTAACACACTTAAAATAAGCACATAAAAAATACCACATACTATATTGATGAGTGTTAACTTAGTTAAACAAAAACTGTAACTTAAAACTAAGTTCAAAAAAATGTTATAAATAAAACAAAGTTAAGCTAAACATTTTTTTCTACAAAGCAATGTTTAGAGACAAGATTTTATAATTCTAAATTTTGACAAATTTCATTACTATCCTTTTTATTTTTAAAGTATGATATATTAAAATATTAAACTACTCAAATATAAAAACAAGAAATGGTAGTATTGGAACTACTAAACGTACATACTTTTTTTAAGCAGAGGGGAAAAAAGTATTTCATTTATTGTGTGGTTAAGTTTATTTCTGGTACCGGCATATTTTAAAATTTAATTTTAGAATTTGTAACAGTATTATTATTTCAATACTATTAATATGATTAACATAATCATAATACAATATTAAAAATTCAAAATAATCATACTCAATACATTTCCCATTTCCCTGTTAAGTTTCTCTGTAGGTCTTTAGCCATGGCTTTAGTGTCAGCTATAGACTTCATCTTGTTTACTTCACTTTGAAAATATTATAAAAATACACTAAATAAATTATTTAACTTAGCACATAATATTTCAGGTTTTTATTTAAATGCCTATACTAAAGATTTATAAAATATATATTTTATGTTTTAATAGAAGGATGAGGTAATTGAGGTGAATTTAGATGCAATGTGTGTTTTACACATTTCATTCATTTCAGTGTTTGGCATTTTATTGACTTCAATTTCCCTTTTGTTTAGGTTATATGTATAGCTTTTCAGCAGTGCTGAATCTCGGCTCGACTCAAACACCTGCAGTACATATGTGCCTATGGAGTAGTAGTAACACACTGAATTCACATTTCAGAGGATCCATGTTCAATCACTCCAGGCAAATGCCAGGGTGGTGCCTTGCAGCAGGCCTCGGCACAGTCCTACAACTGTGACAAGTCACAGTCGTGGCTGGCTAAGATGACAATCGTTCCTTGCACACACAGGAAACAAACATATTCCATCGGAGGTTGCAGGAAGTAAGGTGTAAAGTTTTGTCTATAACGGTTAATTTACTCAAAACTGTTTATAGCTGTTTTCAAATAAAATATTTTAAAATGAATTTTAAAATTTACTCTTCTCCTCATGGAAACACATGTACGTCTATAATGTACCAGAAAATAATAACACTCAATTTTTCTGACAGCTTCTCAAAGTCCTGTGCTTTCATGAAATAACGTCCCCTGTGACTGTCGTCTAGGCACCAAAGAGAAGGGAACCCCAAGTCCCAGTGGACTAACAGGCCACCCGGGCCTGCACCGCACGTCTGGGCCCTAAATTACTAATAAAAATTTGAAACGGGGCCCTATACATGAAACTGTCCACCTCTATTTACTCATAAAAATGATTTTCCTGAGCCGCCTTAACGGCACTACCTATTGGCACAGCACTTAAAAACAAACAACCAAACGAGGCCACGCAGGTAGAAGGTAGCCATGTTACTTCACTGACCAATCACAATGCACCTCTTACATCTAAGGACACAATAACATACAAAATACATTAACCTCGCATTGAGGCATTTCTGCAAAAAAACAAAAAAAAAATATCAGCCTTTTCTGATTGGTTGGCATAAAACCTGATAATTTTACCACCTCCAGTGGGAGCGAACATCATAAGAACACACAGAGAAAGTGACAGAATGTATTTGCAACTGAAAAAAATGTCTAGAAAATTGGTGCTGTCGTGTAGCACACCTGTCCATCATTCTTCCTTTTCAAAACAATAAACAATGTTTTAGAACCATGCTTATAGCTTTTAAATAAACACAAATGTAATATACAGGCACAAAAATAATATTGAAAGTAAACCAAATAATGAGAAATATATTAAAAAAAACACTAACTAACCCAGCAAACAATGTGAAAACCAGCAAAAATATAGTTAAGTATCAGAAATTATAAAAAAATATTAACAACAGTAAAATACATATACTAAACTAGGTTGCCATAACCTTGAAATATATAATCAGCTGATAAATTAAACTGACTTACTGAAAAACATAATCTCTGAAAAATATCATGAAAATATAGGAAGGGCAGTGGCTTGCAATGCCACACAATATCTCAGGGCTGTGTCATTAGTTAGCCTCTCTTAACAGACTCCATGTTGACTAGACATTATGTAAAAATAATAGTAATTTTTATTTATACTAATTTATTTAAATACAAAACAATAACAGCAAAAAACCTAAGAATTGTTGTAAATATGTTTGCACCAGAATATTTAAAATGGCACTGCTTTGAAATTAGAATTAAGAAATCAAATATAATAAATAAGTACAACTAAATTCAAAAGTGGAAATGCTACACTCACTTTTAGCATCAGAGCCAGTCTTAATCTCTATGTAGTCTATGTCAGAGCCACAGTATATCTGCCGCCACAAGTTACGTATGATGGTATTGATTATCTTCATGCGCTCAGAGTGGAAGTGTGTGACCGCCCATTCCATAGCCTGAGAATAGCTTTGCAAGTCTTCTTTGGCAAGATGCTTAACCTGTGAGAAAAAAAATCTCAAACTGTTAGTCATCCCAACCCCTTTTTGTTCTTCACCTGATGCTCAAATGCAATATTCTGTTTATTGCTCTCTTACACTCCACTTATTTTCCTCCTCTCCCTTTCCGTATTCATCTTCCTCCACATCTAGATAAATTTACTTCTCCCTCTCTCTATCATTCTTTAGGTATCTCACTCCTCAATCATTATTTTTTATTTTTTTTTATTTTTATTTTTATTTGTTACATGCCACACCAACAGAATAAGGCTCCAACGGTGGGCACAACATGTAAGACATGTAAAAAAAACAAATACAGTAACAGAACAAAAATAAGAACAAAACAATAAATTATAAGAACAACAAATAGTAGGACAAAAACAAAGACAAGACAACATAACATACAAATATCCATATGAGTGCTTAACTTCTGAAAAGTACTTAAAATAACAAAAATGTTTCATGATAGTAATAAATGTATAAGTACAGAACATATAATATTATGTGGATAAATACAGTTAGTATCCTTAGATTAATACATCTGGTATTAAATAATTTAGGTAATAACATTAGAGCATAAAGATAATTAATCTTTGGATGCCGAAAGAATAATTTTTTTAACAAGTTTTTTCTCTCTGGTAGGTTGTAAGTGATTAACATACATATTAAAATTGTTAACAAGTCTATATATAATATCATTTGTATTTAAAAGTGTGCACAAAAAAGGTGGGTTACGGCTATTAAAAGAAGGAATTTTAATGCCAGTAACATCAAATATATGAGGACATATAAGATTACCATAATAACAATGGAAGACAAAAATGGCATCTAAGATCTTTCTTCTAGTTGATAATGAACCAAGGAGGAAATTTAAATCTATGTTATTGATGGTATTTAATTTTTTGTTAATATAGTCAGATACTTTAGATTGAATCCTGTCAAGCTTTTCAATATCAGTGTTATTGATGCTATTCCATATAATAGAACCATATTCAAGTTTTGATCTTATTAGAGCTGTATAGAGGGAGAGAATAGAGTCAATATTGAAGGTGTTAAAGGTGATAAATTTAATTAGACCAAGTATTTTGTTAGATACCGAGATAATGTTTTCAATGTGAAGATGAAAAAATAGTTTTTGATCCAGAAAAATTCCTAGGTCTTTGACATGTTGAGATTTTTTAATTGGTGAGTTATCAAGTTTGTATTCATATTGCAATGGGTAGGTTTTTCTAGAGAAGGTAATGATAGCAGTTTTTTCCATGTTTAGATTGACCAAATTATTTGTGCACCAATTTGCAATTTCTGTAATATCACATTGTAGTAGATAGCTGTCATGATATGAAGAGATTTTTCTATATATCTTTAAGTCATCGGCAAAAAGAGTGCCAACTGAGTTCTTTAATCCAGATATTATATCATCAATGTAGATATTGAAAAGTAAAGGAGATAGTGTGCCACCTTGCGGGACGCCAGAAGGACTTGGGTGGAGATCTGAACTTATATTCTGTACTGAAACATAAAAGTTTCTGTTATTTAAATAGCTTGTTAACCATGATAAATATTTATCACTTAGCCCAATTTTGGAACATTTGCTTAGTAGTATTTGATGATTAACAGTGTCGAAAGCTTTAGCTAAATCAAAGTAACAAACATCTACTTGACCACGTGTGATGACTTCTGAATAAATAGGATTAAGAAAGGAGACTAAGTTTGTCATGGTTGTTTTACCTGTTCTGAACCCATGCTGTGAATCAGACAATCTATTATTTACGTTAAACGCTAAGTGTTTAAATATTATTTTGTCAAAAATTTTGGCAAATCCATTTAACAGGGATATAGGCCTATAATTTGAAACAATAGAAGTTTTGCCCTTTTTGTGTACAGGAATAACCTTGGCAATTTTCCATTTATCAGGGTAGATGCTATTTAGAATACTGAAATTATATATATGCTGTAAGAGAGGAGCAAGGATTAAGGAGCAACCTTTGATGATAAAATTTTGTATGTTATCAGGTCCTGTGGACAATGTAGATTTTATGGTTTTTATACTCCATAGGACTAAACTAATCGAGATATTAGACATTGGAATATTGTATGAACAACAAGGAGATATGTTTTGGTTATTTGTGTTATTTGTAGTAACATAGACACTTGAAAAATATTCAGCAAAGGAATTTGCAATTAAATAATTATTATCCGTAATTGAGTTATTAATTTTAATTGAGGGATGCTGACTATAACCCTTTCTCATTATTTTAACATAATTCCAAAAATTTTTTTAGGGTTTTGCTTAATTTTATTGTTAATATTACAAAGCCAGTTTGTTTTATCCCTACACATAAGTGATTTAGTTTCCTTACGGTAATCTGAGAATAATAAATAGTAAAAAGGATTCAGATTATGGTATAGAAACAAGATTTCATGGTTTTATTTATAGTCCAATTTCATATTTAAAACAGAAAAATTTTGGTGCTAAAAAATAGTGCAATGCTGCATTTTTGCAATAATATAATTTGTAATATATTGGTCTAAAATATGTAACAAAAAAAAAGTTGGCTTAATATATTGGAAAATATGTATGAGGAAGCCGGCAATGAAAATATTCTGAAAACATTTCCTGCACGTAAGGACTGCACACTGATGGGAGAAGCGGCTTCTTCTATATTCAGAACAATAAAATAAATTGTCAAGCATTTGTGGTTTAAAAGTGATTCAATAAGAGATGCAAAATAATGGAAATTAATTTAATTTTTTTTATCTACAAATTTTAAAGGTTGAATTTGCTTGATTCCATGATATAACTTTCATTACGGCGTTAAGTGGTGCATTGACATGATTTTTGGTGTTATTTCAGTTTCATCACATTTCACTTGTCCTTGACTACAGTATTAGAGGACTTTTGTGACTCGGTGGACATTCTGTGTTGCTGGTGGCTTAGTCCAGCCAGGTGACATACTTCCTACAGCATCGACTGTAACTCCCAGGCGCCACCCTTTACACACCAGAGTTCCCAAGAGTTCTCAGCCACCTGCAGTGCAACCAACTGTGCACCCACCCACCTCGACTGCCCTCCTATAGAGAAGGAAGCAATCTCTTTGAAAGTTGACTCGCCCTCCGAGAAGGGACACAACGTCCTATCATCCTCACCCCCCTCCCCTCCCACTCGCTACGTGTTGCAGCCCACGGCTCGCAGACCGAATACTGACAGTTGAGCCAACAACAGGGGTCAATGTAGGCTGAGCAGCACACAATCACTAATATTCCAGTGTTTTTAGTACAAGGTGCAAAAAATAAACTATTCATTGATATAAAACTAAAAATTCTAAAATAAAATGCTCTGGCATTTGTAACGTTGCAAACCCCTGCCCCCCCAAGCTAAATAATTTTCTTTTAAACTTCTTTTCTGTATATGTAAGTATTAATAAGTCAATGTTTTTTGAGTGGTGTAATGTTATGAAACAATATGATCAGACATTATGAATATTAATATATGTTGTTTGCACGTGCTATGTGTTTTAAGAAGGTATTTCATATTTTATTAGACATTTTTAATCATTACTATTTTTTATGTAATTATTCACAAATAAGTCGCTGTACTAGACTTTTGCCTATTTTGGCCTACTTTTTCAGGTTTTTTCTAAATAAGTTTAATTTTGTAAAGTAATTTGTATTATGATTGCTGTTCTTAAATTTTATTAACCTGCTGCATAATAATTCTAGAACAAGGGACTGTGGTGTGATCTGTAAAAAGAGAGAGGCATAAGAGACCTGTAAGTGCGAGTGAGAAAGAAACAGTGCTTCCCCACCAACAGAGATAAAAGCTGGGATTCACCATGGGTCGTGGGAAATGTGTGATAACTGCTGTCTCACGGTGTGGGAGAGAGAAGGAAAATGTAAAGTCCCTGGCTCTATGGAGAGAAAACAGTTTTCAATGTGTGTTCTGTTTTCCTATTTGCTTGTATCTGTAAGTGTGAATGAAGAGTGCGTGTGATTGGTCGGTGAGGTCATGTGACGTCTACTCCCTGCGTGAAGGAGACGTGTCAAGTGTTCATCAGTCATCGTCGGGCGATCGCTGCCAGGCGAGGCCGCATTTCGGCGGCTCGCGGTTTTTCGTTGGGTGCGGCCCTGTTTGAGGCCGCACTGATTTTCGTATAATTACAGATTTAGGATACTTAAGGATTTAAGCGACGTTATTTTATTTATTAATTTTCATCGCCCGAGCTGCGAGCATTTTTCGACAGGCGAATGTATGTGTTGAGTGAATGAACAAAATTTTTGGAAGTGTTTGGATTCGTCTGTACATTCTAATTTCAAAATAAAACAAAACAAAACTAGAATTGGCGCAACATATTTTTATTTTTGTATGTAACGAACCATTACACATTTATTAGGTCATATACCAAATTGTAAAGAAAAATGCTTATTTACAGTTTAAAATCCCTAGAAAAATTCCACAGGATACAGAGAAATGTAAAACAAGAGAAATTCATAAAGTATTAACACAAGAATATAATAAAAAATTTACGAAAATTTGAAAGCTGTGATGTGGGAAGTCTTTGCCACACATAATTGTACAGTTAAGTACAGAAACCGCTTCACTTACCTTTATAGTAAATGATGTTTCATTGAACTTATCATCAGCATTCTTAAAAATTGGTGTGTTAAGCTCTTTCTGTAAACTTCCCATAATTTCCTTCAGCTCTTTAAGCTGACCTGTACACTGGGCTTTCTGAAAGTGAAACCATATCACATTTAAGTATTCACTCAAAAGTATTCAATATTGCCTACACAATCTTGCAGAAAAAAATAGACAGTGAATACAAGACATAGGAGAAAACTAGAGGTGAAAGGAATAAAGTCTAGAAAAAGTGTTGTGGCAGTAGCCTGTGCTCCGCCTCGTCACTCTACCTGATGACTGAGGGGAACAAGTGAATCTTTTAGTTCCAGAAGGTAAAACAATGATTTCGTCTAGGCGTTGGTTTCTCTGTTTTTATTTTACTTTTGGTTATTTATTTGTCATAACATAGAGTTACAATTTGTGATTCAATTAACAGAAAGCATGAACAACCTGGGATTGAGATTACATTAATACAAGAATGGGATTGAGATTACATTAATTGGCTAATCTGATCACATCTTCAGAGAAACGGTGAGGCATCCCAATGACGTTCGTTCTATGCAGTCAGTCCTGACTCGTAATTGAAAGCGTCGTTAACGGAAGAAAGGGGGGTGGCTTCGGCTCTCGAACCGAAAGGTTCCGAACATTACCGAGGTGCTGGTCGAGGAAAGGCAGACTTCGATATCTCAAAGTTGTTGATACTACCCCGGCCGGTCAAAGACTCAGGGCGGTGTTCCCAGGAAAACCTGGAGAGGGGGGAGGGGTTAAAACTGCAATGCCAGAGGGAAAGCTGGTCTACAAGACACGTAGACATGACTATACTTTGGTGAAGATGATTCGCGATCGTGCCAAGGAGTACGGCCGTCAGGCGAGCTCTAGGGATTGTTCAGTCTTGGGAGTTCACAGGCCTTAGCAGTTCTCGTCACGAATCGGGGACGAATTACAGGAGACGTCCGTGCGCCAAGGCGGGATTAATGGGATCGTCCTGCTGGCTCATTGAAATGGTAAAGGCTGGGAAAATTAGGGGAGACGAGTCTGACAAAGGTTGGATGGGAGTGGACAGGAGGAGGAACAAGTTTAAGTTCATGTATCAGAGAAATGATTGGAGACATTATTTAAGTTAAAAAAAAAAAAAAAAAAATCAAATTAGAAATTGTGTCAAAACTACTAGTTAGCAGCACACCTGATATGTTAGAATGTAATCTATCAATTACTTTGCTTGAGATTGTTTATAGTTCAGTGCTTCTTTTTAAAAGTTGGCACCCCTGTTAATTTTTTTGCTGTATAATTTCTTGTTAAATTAATTTAGCTCTGTTATTCTGTTTAATTGGACTGTTTAATAATTATGTCAAATATAAATTTAAATCTGGGTGAATTTTAAAGAAAAACCAATTTTGAAACGAAAAGACAAGTTTATCGTTAGCCTGAGGCTTTGGACTGTTTCACGTCACCTTCGAGGAATAATAGGCTCTCGCGGGAGGAGAGAATTGTTCCGCGACAGTAGCAAGGTGACTGCGTCAAGGCGTTACAGTTAGAAGATGGCACTTTACACAACCTACACCATGACTGGCCTCTTCAAGAACTTTGGCAGTTATGGTACGTGCAGTACTCTGGGAGAAAAAAGGCACATTTTACAAGCTTTGTGATGTGGCACCAAGTAAAAATTTAAAAAGGAAATTTTTGTGCAGTTTGGAAATTTTGAATGGTGCAAGTAACTCTCTTTTCCAACCTCGTGAAGCAGTCCTTTGAAACTGCTTCGTTTTACAGTGCCCTGTAAAGCTCACTTTTACAGCCTGGAACTGCTACGTATGACATTTTAGATAGAAGGAACAACGGGACATTTATTGGTAAGATTCATAGAGCTGTGAGAGTTGTACCCACAGATATTGGTTTTTCAGTTTGAGAAACTACAACGTTCATTACTAAGCAAGTGTTGTAGCAAAACTTCGGCAGCAAGGTAAACCGTAAAACTGATGGCAAGATTTATTTGAGAGAAAATAATCACCAAAATATTCTAATTGGGTGGTGAGATGTCACTGCACGCAGAGGTGTAGCAGCGATGCACAAGAGAAGTAGACAGTGAACAAGAACTGTGACAGTGAACTGCAGACTCGCACAATTATTTTTTCTACTAGTAAAGATGTTAACCTAAACTTTCATTTCCTTATGAACACTTTCAATTGATACTGATAGTAAAGATGACTTTTGGAGTTTTCAGTTGCACTCAGTACGATTTCTGTAAAATAATTGAAGTATTTATTTTTTAGGCATTTGTATTTTTTCTTTGAAATATTTAGTAATATATATATATTTTTTTTTTGTAAACCTTTGTCATGCAATAAATGTTATGTTGCCACAGTAAGACACTGGAATCACATAAATTTATGGATATAATTTTAAAGCCTGTTTACAGGAAATTATGTTAAATATAATATTGCATTTGGTATACGAGGTGTGGCTATTAAATAACCGGACTGATGTTGCTCCCAGCAAAATGTGAGCATGCCGCAACATGTTTGAACATGACTGTGTCTGATGGTCCTTCCACCACTCTGAGCTCACTAGACAAGATAGCAGATTGCTCAGTTTGACTGTAGCAGTTGATTGAATTAGTCTACACACTAGTGACGTGTCGGAAAAATGCCAAGTGGTCAGACGGAGCAATGGGTTAACCTCAAGTTTCTTGTTAAACTAGAGAAAACTGCCACAGAAGCTTATGCAATGTTGAAAGAACTCTACGGGAATGAATGTTTATCCCGCACACAAGTTTTTGATTGGTTTAAACGGTTTAAAGAAGGGCGTGAAATGACCAAAGAAGATCAGCGCCCAGGACGGCCCCCAACATCAAAACAGACGAAAACATTGAACAAATTGGTAAATTAATCCACACTGATTATCGTCTGAGCATCCGAGGGCTTGCTGAAATGACAGGAATCTACAAAGAAAGTGTTGGACAGATTTTGCATGAATGCGGAAGGTATGCGCAAAAAATGGTGCCGTACTCCTCACTCCTGAGCAAAAGGAATCAAGACATAACATTTGTACTGACATCCCAAAAATATTGCCACTAATCCAGATTTGTTAGACAAGGTGATTACATGTGTTGAATCATGGTTTTTTACTTACGATCCCGAAACAAAGAGGCAATCCATGCATTGGAAGAGCCCAAGCTTGCCAATGCAAAAAAAGCCAGGATGAACAAATCCAAATTCAAAGCAACGATGATTGTCTTTTTCGACATTCATGGCTTGTCTACGTTCACTGGGTACCCAAGGGTCAGACGGGCAATCAACATTTCTACATCGAGGTTCTGACGGCCCTACGTGAGCGTGTGAGAAGACGAAGACCCAATTGGTGGAAGACCAAGTCCTGGATCCTGGATGTTATACAAATTCATGTTCCACGAGGCATAAAGTTCCGGAGGACCACGCGCGCATACACCACCACTTGTCGGCCATCTTGATGCACTGAATCACACACTAGGTTTCGTTTTTTTATTATTACGTCTGACCAGGGTGGCCACACCACAGAAGTTAGAAAACTAAATTTCTTAACATACAATATCAAACATACCGCCCACCGAGACATACATGAGGTCTCCGAACAGATTTATACACAAAGGGCACACACTCCACAACATATTAAAACATTTGTCTAGGTCAAAATATGTCTGACACACACATCTATTCTAATCTGAAGCCAAATTAGCTACAGACAACACTAATCAGTTCCCCAGCATGGATTTATTGAGTTGGAAGTCTGTATAGTTTATGCACAGGGCGAGTAAGTTCTCCCGTCTGTGTGCGAACAGTGGCAACTCTGACGACTCTGTCTTTGCCTGGGTGCACCTTAGTCACTCTGGCCAAGCACCACCCTTGAGGAGGCACACGTTCCTCGCCAATAAGGACAAGGTCACCCACAGTGAGTCCAGGTGTCTGAGTGGTCCACTTCCCTCGAGGCTGCATCTGTTGCAAATATTCTCTATACCAGCGTCTCCAGAACTGGGTAGCGAGCGTGCACACCATCTTCCATCTTCTGGAAAGACACAGCGTCTGGTCGTCCTCATTGGGTTCGGGTATGGCTACAAGTGGAGCTCCAATCAAAAAATGACCGGGAGTCAATGCAGCGATGTCACATGGATCTGACGATAAAGGAGTCAATGGTCTGGAGTTCAGAACAGCCTCCACTCTGGCACAAAGTGTCATCAACTCTTCAAGAGTGAGGACCTGTTCACCAATAACTCGACGAAGATGGTATTTGGCAGATTTTACTGCAGCCTCCCACAGACCTCCTTGGTGAGGACTTGCAGGTGGAAGAAAATGGAAGACAATGGACTGTGACAATGCAAATTCTTGCAATGCTGTGGATTTCAGAAGATGTTGGAAAATTTGAGTCAGCTGTCTGGATGCTCCCACAAAATTAGTGCCACAATCTGAGTAAAGAGCAGTACATAATCCTCTCCTCGACACAAAACGTGAGAGGGCTGCAATGAAGCTATCAGCAGTCAAATCAGTCACGATTTCGATGTGGACAGCTTTTGTCACAAAACAAATGAAAATGCAGACATATGCCTTTTGAATTGGACAACTGCGCAGTCCATTCAATCGGATTGAAATTGGCCCTGCATAATCTACTCCTGTTTGCTCAAATGGCCGAGTATGAGTAACTCTAGTTGATGGCAGCTCACCCATTAGTGGTAATTGGTTAACAGGTTTGCATCGAAAACACCGAACACATCTGAATATTCTAGAGCGAATCAAACACCTTGCAGACAAAATCCAGAAGTGTTGGGAGATAAGAGAGAGAAGAAGTTGGGGTGCAGCATGAAGATACTTGAGGTGGTAATAATCTACAAGAGTTGCAACCACAGGATGGTCTTTAGGTAATAAAATTGGATGTTTGGTACAAAAATCTAGGGTGGAGTTCTTCAATCGACCGCCCACCCTGAGCAGACCATCATCATCCAAAAATGGAGAGAGTCGTTGCAGCCTTGTCGAACACATTCCCTTTTTTCTTAGAGCGTGCACATCAGACTGAAACTGTAGACCTTGGATCTTTCGGCAAATAACCTTTGTTGACTGCTGGAGTTCACAGGAGGACAGAGGTCCGTGAGTGCGAGCCTTTTGTCGAGCACATTTGACAAAACGTAACACGTAAGTCATTATCCTTACAAGTTTAGGCCATGCAGGGGGTTTTTGCAAGATTTGCAATTCTTCACAAGCAACTTGCTCTGCTAGTAACGTGACAGTAGAAGACTTTAAATCAGGTAACTCATCGGGAATCAATGTGACACCAGACTGAGGCCAATCATCTGGTGAGCTAGCAAGCCATTGTGGTCCATGCCACCACAGATGATGAGATACAAGCTCATGTGGGAGTATGCCACGACTAGCACAATCAGCCGGATTATCCTTGGACCTGACATGTCTCCATTGTTGGGGAGGTACCCATTCTTGAATTTGAGCCACACGATTTGCAACAAATGTCTTCAATAAATAGGGGGGAGTTTTTATCCAAGCTAAAGTGACGCTTGAATCGGACCAGGCTAGGACTGAAAGAGTATTTACATACTGGGAAAGAAACTTTAGGCAGTAGTCCAGCAACTTTGCCAACAGATGAGCAACACACAACTCAAGTCTAGGTAGCGACACTTGTTTCAGAGGAGAGACCTTAGACTTTGCCATTATCAGATGGACAGAAACCTTACCCCCCATATCAACTGATTTAACATATACAACAGCTGCATATGCCTTTTCAGAAGCATCTGAGAATCCATGCAGTTCTACAATCGTAGCCCCTGGACATACATAACGGGGCAATTGAAGCTGTTTCACCAAGTAGAGGTTCTCTAGGAATTTGTTCCAAGGGGTCAACACTTGAGAAGGTAAGAGTTCGTCCCAATCCAACCCTTGAACCCAGATCCATTGCATCAGGATTTTCGCCCATATCACCATAGGAGACAACCAACCCAATGGATCATAGATGCGTGCAATCTGCGACAATACAAAACGTTTAGTGGGTTGACCACTAACAATATTCAAATCATATGAAAAGGTGTCATTGGTTGGGTCCCATTTTAGGCCCAGGATGTTTATGACAGATCCTTGGGAGAATTCTAACATCTGAGGGTTTTCACAATGGCTAGGAGGTAGGTCTGCCAAGACCTTAGGTTGGTTACTTGACCATTTCCGGAGCTCAAAACCGCCAGAATGTAAGAGATTGATGAGCTGATCCTTCAACAAGCATGCTTCTTCCACAGTCGAAGTTCTTGTGATATCATCATCAACAAACATGTGGTGCTTCAAAACATCTGCAGCTAGTGGATATAAGTGGCCATCATCAGCTGCTAACTGCTGCAACATACGAATTGCTAGGAATGGAGATGGTGACAATCCATATGTGACGGTGTTCAATTGATAGACTGAAAGGGGTTCCGACGGATGGTCACGCCACAGGATGAGCTGATAGGGACGATCATTTTCATGTACTAAGATTTGTCTATACAGTCAAACCTCTCTGAAACGACCCCTCACGGTTCCCAGGAATAGGGTCGTAATAGATGAGGGGTCGTAATAGATGTTTTCCGAAATTTTCAGTTGATTCCCCCCCCTCCTTTCCCAAACCGCTACTCGCTAAAACACCAGCCGTACAATGGCAGGATGCTGTCACTCACAATGCTAGACGGCTTTGCTTTAAACCCACTTCAACCTTCATGACAAGTCCGTCGCCCTACAGGCCACCTCTAAAGAAAATATGTCAATAGACAGTTTATTTTTACTGGTTAGTTTACATGTACGTTTTCTGCTTGCCGTAGTTAAATACACTAGAACCCCGGATTTAACGAAGCAGTGATTTTACGAATACATTCTCGGGAACCGTCAAAAAATTGGACATTTTGACCAAAATGTGAAAATCAGAAGGAAAAAAAAAAAAACGAAATGAAAGATTATTAAACTCTGTTAATTTTAACAGACAGCGTATTTTTGTGTCGGCTTTAATTCTTCCAATAATGTTCATGTAAGAATAACAAAAAAATAATGGGACATTTCCTTTAAAAATACGGCAGCAGTAGCTTGTGCAACGTAAGTGGGAGCGCGGGAATATCGTCTAGACAGGCTGGCGGCAGCACAGGCAGCGGATGCATGACATCATACGGCTTACCTCTCCTTCCCTTGTCCAGACTTCAAGGTTCATCCCTCCCAGGCATACAAACCATCGTGTCTCTCTCCCCCTCCTCCCTCATCGTCCTTTGGCATGTGAAACTGTCAACATCCTTCCTCCCCTTCCCAAATTGCGTGCAACGAAAGCGAGTTGTATAGTCAATTTCTGGTAAAATGAAAAATTTTTAAGGGCTCCCGCGACAGCCATTTACCGTTAATTGTTTAGATACAATTTGTTTGTTAGTTACACATTATTTCTGCTGGAAAATCACTGAAACTTCAAAATTTCTTTAATGAAAAAATTTAGCAGGGCCGTAAAAGTATTAATTTTTACCGCAAATGAACTATACTCGCCCTTTCTGCCGGACAACATTCTCGGTCCGTGACGTATGGCAACTACAGTTGTGTGCCGCGCACAGCCACGAAAAACCTACGCGATTTCCAAACTACACTAGATATCCGACTGGAGTCTGTTTACGAAAAGCATTTAAGAATTTGTTAATGCCCAACTGGTTCTAATGAGATAAAATGGCTAAAAGGCATGTTTTCGAAGTTTTAGGAATAAAAAACCCGTTACAAATTTCTTGAAAGTATCCGAGGGAAATGCATTACACCTTTATCTTTATTTTTCCGCCATATAATGTTACGGTCACCGCTCAAATTTCACAGTTATCTGACGGGAACGAGATGACTACGCGCCAGTTCAGAGGCTTGCACTTAGAGGTTTTACCGCGCTAGAACTACCATTGAGCGTCGCTCTTATCATCCCGCTTCACTAACACACACGCTGACCAGACGGCGCCCTAAAGCTGATTAGAGGAAGCATGTAGAAATGCAAGGCAGGAAATTTTTCCAGCATATCAACCAGGACCCGGGCAAGTCTTGACTATCAAGCTTTTCACATTAAAATATATAACTTGTATTGTGTAATTTCGGTGTTATTTAGCGGTTTTTCTTAAAAATCACTTTTTTTTTGCATTTTCCATATAAATTCGCGGAAAATTTCTCGATTTCGCGATTCATCATATAATCGTGGCCCTAGTTATTGCTCGCGCGAGAGACAGACGGCAGCCAGTGTGTTCCCTGCGTGGGGAATAAGTGGCATAGCCTTTTTTTTTATGCTGGGTGTAGCGACCTTTTTCTATCAACCCACGGGAAAAGATAATTGCTTGAGCTGTCAAAATAAACATCGCTGCGGCAGTTAAAACAAGTCGAGGCGGGCGTGCATCCAGTCGGTCGCTGTGTATTGTCAACCGATAGTAATCAAAATCAAGAGAAATCCAGCAGGTAGCTTTGCCTTAACTGCGTACCACACTAGACACACGCAAAAAGCTAAACGTAAACACGTTGCCACAAAAGCCTTTATCTGCACCCTGCCGGCAAAGGGACGTGGAATGGGGGTTGTTAAGCGCTGATAGCGGTCGACAGGAAGCACTCGGCAAGAGAAACGCAGTAACACGCTACTCACCACAAGAAACTTATTTTCTGTCCGATTTTCTTCGGATTTTCGGCAATTTTTTCACGGTTCCTGGAAATCGGGTTGTAATAGAGAGGTGGTCGCAATAAATGGGGTCGCAAAAAAAAAGTTTTACTGTACATTTGTTTTATGTCACAAGTAAACACAACACAGTAAAGCCTAAAGCGAAGAACAACATCAGTGATTTCATTTTGGAGTTTAGGTCCTGGTAGAAGAATGTCATTTAATGCCAAACCATTCGACGTTTTGGCACTGCCATCAAATACAACTCTTAACTTTGTAGTAGAGCTGGAGGTTTTAATTACCCCATGGTGAGGGATATAGCATTCTGAACTTGTGGAAACAGCAACAGTACTGTGTGACGACTCATAACACTCCATATGACCAGAATCCACATAATCTTGCATGAAGGTCCTGTAAAAATCGTTAAGAGATGAGTGGCATGCCAACCTTTTTTCCAATGCATAAAATCTTTGCTCTGCATGAACACGAGAGTCCCCAAGACTCTGAGAATGAGGTGATATGGGTAATCTAACCTTGTATCTACCCGATGTTTCACGAGAATGGGTGTTCACAAAATAATTTTCACAATAATCATCATCAGGTGACTTCACATGGGCATGACCGGGTTCTTCACATTCCCAGAATCTCTTAAGGGTGGAATCAAGAGCTGGTTCCATCCCTACAAACATTGAGATGCAATCATGGGCTGAGGTTCCAACGGGATGAGATTCTGGGCATTCGCCAATAAATACCCAACCAAACTTAGATTCCAATACCACTGGCAATTCAGCTCCCAGCTCTAAGCGTCCACTCATACAACTGTGGGCGTAGATGTCAGCTCCAAGAAGGATATCAATAGGTGCAGGCATGTCAAAGTTAGGATCCGCAAGGGGGAGAGAGCCCAACTTGGTCCGAATACTTGAGCTAATTGCAATACGGGGCAAGTCATTAGTAATCTTTGACACAATGAACAATGAATGATTTATCTCAAATTGTGGCTGTGCTACCGACATCATCCTGCAATCTATCACGCCCTTTAAATGTACAGCACTGGTGGACAAGCCAGAAATGCGTTCAACAACCCTTCGCCTGGGTAACAACAACAGTTGAGATGCTGATTCAGTGATGAACGATGCTTGTGCTGCATTATTTAACAGGCACCTCATGACATGAGATTTACCATCAGCACCATAGACCCTAACCAATGCAGTGGCAAGGAGGACCGTTGTCCGAAATTCATCAGCCGAAATACCTACAAATTGTGTATCTGTCAATTCTTTGTTAGATGACATTTGAGGTTGGTCCAAACCATCAGAGCCCTGAAAATGCAGCAGTGTGTGATGCCTTTGTGCACACTTTGCACACGTATTCGGTGATGAACATTCTGCCAGCCTATGAGCGATACCCAGGCAATTGAAACATAACCTCTTATCCCTAGCTATTTGCTGTCTTTCCTTTGATGAGGCATCCAGAAAGTGAGGACAGGTATAGATTGTGTGTGTGGTTTGTTTGCATAGTATGCATGATCTGGCTGAGCTGGATGAATTTGCAACAAAGACTGACTTCTGAGAATTTATGTTAGGTGGCTTATTTTGTACGACAGTTGTCTTATGTGACGTACCAGGTTGCAAATATTTCGACCCAACATCAAGGGCAGAGTCCATTTTAATTGATTCCTTTTTCAGAAAATCCATCAATTCTATCACTTCAGGGAGAGAGTCATTATCCTTGTTAATAGAATGTTCAAATTTTGTACGCAGGGATAAATCCAATTTTTTCATCAAGATAATTAACAAAACAGGATTTTTCTGAGTGATACTATGGCTTAGTGCATCCAATGCTCGTGAATTTTCATTGAAAACAGTGACAAAGTTAAACAGTGATTTTAAATGTGAAGAATTGACAGTGGGTAATTCAAGAATCCTATTTATGTACATGGTGGCCAGCTTTCTGTTATTTTGAAATTGAGATGTCAAAACTCCCATGCAATAGCGTAGTTTTCGCTAGTAATGGGTAGATTCTTTACAACTTGAGCAGCATCACTTGTGAGGCATCCCACAAGGTATTGAAATTTTTCAACATCGGCTAATGCCTGATTATCGTGTATTGTTGCCTGATACAACTGTGAAAATGTAGGCCAATCCTCCCACTTGCCCGAGTACATAGGCAGATTGAGTTTTGGTAATTTCACATTCATGTGGGACACAACAGCAGTGGGGGCCACAAGGTCAACATGGTTAGCTAGGAATGCAAGAGTCACCAAACGGGTATCCGACACTAGGTCAGAAAAATCATTATGGAATGCAAAAAACACATTTTCGTCATAGTCTGGAGGCATTTTGTTCTTGTTGAAGGAATCGATCATACAAAATCATTGTAGCCTTTTCAATCTCACAAATTTGTTCGGCGAAAACTTGCATTTCATGGACCATAGCCATTGTAACATTCGGTGTGGTGGCAATAACTTTCACTCGGGACTGTATGTGCTTAACCTTAGATTCGTGTAGCTTAGCGCTGACCGAAAACATTGCAAACCTCATTGTGCTGGCGGCAGAGAACAAAACAGAAAGAAAAAAAAAACTTCACGATTCAACAAACGGTAACAACAAAGTAGGTTCCGGCAAAAGAGAGCGAACCAAAAAGACAAGCACGAAAAAAACTGGACCTAACGAATGTATTTGTAGCCTACCCTCATGATTCAACACAAAAAATAAGACAAGAAACGACCTTACAATTTCTCCATTCCTCCTTAGCCTGCAATGTGGCGAGACATGACTTAAGATGCCGACGCAGGATGGTTTCACACACACGTATACGCGCGAACACAAAACGACAAGACGAGGAACAAGAAAAAAAAAAAATAAAAAATTACGTGAGTACAAAACTCTGACTACTAGGGGTGATAATCCGGCCCGGAGGACCAAAAATGTTATATTAATTCATGTTCCACGAGGCATAAAAGTTCCGGAGGACCACGCGCGCATACACCACCACTTGTCGGCCATCTTGATGCACTGAATCACACACTAGGTTTCGTTTTTTTATTATTACGTCTGACCAGGGTGGCCACACCACAGAAGTTAGAAAACGAAATTTCTTAACATACAATATCAAACACTGGAACATCCACCGTACTCGCCTGACCTTGCCCCGTGACTTTTTTCTATTTGCCAAGGTCAACTCGGCGCTAAAGGGGACACAATTTGAAAGTGTGGAAGCGGTTAAAGCAAAAGCGACGGAGGTTCTCCACCAGCTGACAGAAGAAGACTTCCAGCACTGCTTTCAACAAAGGAAACGTCGTATGGAGCAGTGTAGAGATCGCCAAGGGAGTACATCGAAGGCGATAAAACTTCTGCTGTAAATGGTGACAAATAAAAAGTGTTATGACTTCAAACTGGTTAATTTATAGCCATACCTCGTAATAATGGTAAATTCAATATTGAAAATAAAAAATTTGATGAGCACTCAAATGAAGATGTACAGAAGTATGTGCAGGCGAGGACAGCTCTTACCTTTTGATTTTATTGAAACTTGTGGTAATTTTTTTTCATAACTTTCTGTTTAAGAAACTGCGTACTTTCAGCACCTAACCATAAATCCTCCCTGTCGTTGTTTAGGCTATCTGCCTAATAGGTGCGACTGGTATTTCAAAGTTTTCTGCTGTTTCAAATTTTGGTAGAAAGATTTTATGAAGTTTCCTTGCCCTTAGTTAGGCAACAAAAATATGAAATGAGGTTTCAGGAGAAGAACATGTATCAGGATGTGGATGTACATACTTCAGAGTGCCCAACTGAAGAGTTTTTTTTAATGAAGATGTGGTCCAATTGGCGCTTTACGTTCTGGCACTGCCGCAAACACAACTGGTAGGAACTTAGAGTCTGTAGTTTTTTTTGTTTGTACGTTAAGTGTGTCAGATGTCATGTTAAAGAGTGCTCGATTGGTTCAGTGAATTCATTCCACCTGGCAAACAACACAGATTCTTCCAGTGGCCTGGAGTCATGACAACTTAGCCAAGAGCATAACCATCCCAGCATATACACCATCAGTAGGGCCACCTGAAAGTGGTGAATAAAAATGAGGTATTTCGTCATTATAAACAGGTAAAAGCGGTGTAAAAATTCGTTAAAAAAACTGAAAAGCGGTGTTAAAAATCGGCAAAAAAAATTACCAGCAAATAATATTTTTTAAAATTATTTTTCCATTGAATTTCCTATACAAATATGCATATATACACTTTATTAACTTTAGAATAGCATATTAAAACTAATCAACTTAGCATATAATATATAATGCATTTATATTCAAGCCACTTAATGCATATACCTTGCAATAAATTTTAAAAATATATACATATATGTATAGGTATATTTATATTGATAATTTATTTAAAATGTACAACAATGTTGTATGCTTGAAATGGTTGGCCTGAAGTATCAGACTGCAGTTACAGGAATCAAGTCTTTTCGCAGCCACTCCACACTATATACAATACTTGTGCAATACTTGCACATCATAATTTTACTTCCTTCATCAAAAATAAAAAAGCCATCACTTTTAAATTCCTTTACACGTTTTTGGCATGTTGAACTAACCAACAATTAATTACTTCCCAGAAATTTTTTTTTAATTTCAGGACCTAATGTGCTGCATTGATTGTGAATACTGAACATTTCCAGAACGGCGCCATTTTGGAATAGTGGCGATATTGCCTTTTAAAAACATTGTGCTGTATTGGATGGATAACTTACAGTTCAAATAGAAACCACAAGCACAACCTGAAATCTTCCGAAGTTAAACGTTATCTTAGGTTAGGTTGGTGTTATTTAAAATACTTAATGACCGTAAAATAAAAATATTTTAATCCTTTAATTTTGGTGCTTTTTTACTTGCGATCGGAAAACTTCGGAACTGTTCAGGTGAGCGACTTTCTACATTTGGATAGACACATCTATGCATAGAAAGAGTGTGTGACTCTTTGGTCAAATTTGCCCACAAAGAAGATGGCGCGTGACT
Source organism: Bacillus rossius redtenbacheri (assembly GCF_032445375.1). NCBI lineage: Eukaryota > Metazoa > Arthropoda > Insecta > Phasmatodea > Bacillidae > Bacillus > Bacillus rossius. The sequence continues at coordinate 27,587,922 of NC_086333.1, read as the reverse complement.
TCCTTAATAAAATAAATTATACAATCGTTTCGACGTATGGTTCTATTTAATTTTTTTCCGACAGCTTTATATATACAAGTTATCTGAGGTTAGAAAAAATATATTATAAATTGGTAACGTTGCTACAGGGGAAAAAAAATACAGTTTGGAATCCAATCCACATCCCTTACCGCATGAATTTATGAGAATACAAGTTTAATACTCTACTCACGTCAGATTTTTAAGGATTGTTGAAATTTCTTGCCGTGTTTACAGTTATAAAACGTATTGCATATTATTTTCGTAGTAAGGTGGTACAAGTTGGCACTGTCTCTGTTGTGTTGAACAAAGGAGTTAATAAATATTTTTTGCGTTTATCCCTTTTTTTTATCGTGAATTGTCAAAAAAAGGCAAATTTCGTGGGAAAATCAGATTTAATGAATATTTCGCGTTTTTCGTCGTTTTTCCGCGATCGCGAAAATTGCATGGCCCTAACCATCAGTATTCGTGAAGTGAGTGTACTCCAGACCCAGAAAAGCTATGTTAGTAGGGCTGCACTGCCACATTCTGTGTCTGTAATTTGCTCCTCACATTCTAGCCTGTATTTGCCTATCTGACTTGCAGTCTGTCTCTTCAATTTGTTTTCTTTTACATCAATACAGTAAACGTTTAATGTTTAAAAATTCACCTACTGAATGTTTTATAGGGGCATGCAAAGTTTCCGAAGAATGAAATTGAATTGAAGACGAATTTTCTTACATTATGAAATTGGGAAAATTTAAGAAGTTCAATTTGTAAAAGTTCTGTTTTTTTTCTGAGAAAAGACTACAGTAAAAACAAAGATTTAGTGACTTTTTTTGGGGCATAACTAACCCTGCGTTATCAGCTTTTTTTAAAAAACATTAACAGAGACCGTAAAGTTGTTTAAAATAGTATCGGACAGCTAGAACACTTGATACATACATGTCACTAAAACAGCATGCAACACAGGTGTCAAAGTTATGATTTTCAAGCCTACTCAATTCATATAATTCAGATAATTGAGAAATGTGTGAATACTTAAAACCGACTAAGAACAGTTTTATAATCAACTTTGAATACTAACACTTCAAAATAGGGGTGAACCGATCATGCCGATGCCAGAAATGTGGTACCGATCATGCCAATTTTTTTGACTGATTAGTGCTTTTTTAAGTTGGTTGTAAAATATGCTCCAAATTACTTGAAAAGTATTGCATAAAGTTACAAACGTGATCACTGTTGGTAAAAAAAAAAATATGCATGGGGGTGGGGTGTGTGTGTGTGTGTGTGTGTGTGTGTATATATATATATACATACACACACACACACACACACACACACACAAGTAATTTGGAGCATATTTTACAACCAACTTAAAAAAGCACTAATCGGTCAAAAAAATCGGCATGATATATTTCACGGTCATGAAATGACATTAAATGTCTCGACAAATTTGTGGTGTTGAAGCCACATGTGGAATTTCCGCCACATGTGGAATTTCCACCACATGAAATTTCGGCTTTGCAAAGGTTGCATCTTGCTTTCCCCTCATCACATACAACAACAGTAAAATGTTTCCAAACAAAGCTGCTTTTCTTTGACATTTACAATCAAAATGCAATATTTAACTGGAAAATATAAACTCCAATTTTTAACTCTGACTGTCAAAACATTAACAAAATGACTAAACGAAAAACGTGATGAAAATACTGTTGTAAACACGCCAGACAGTCGACGAAGTTGTCTGATGTGTAAATTTTTTTAAAGATATTTTCAAACGTTTTAACCTTTATCTGTTCGTCTTCGTCGCCGCTATGTATCGCATATGAAAATGTAGCCGGTTGGCATTATTCATGTTTAATTATGTTGTTTCCAATGTAGAGCGAGCGCACGTCGTCGAATATCGATATCGATAGGTCGCAAAAAGCATGCAACACGCGCACTCTTTCTCTTGTTGAAATAACTAAATTTAATAACCCGCACTTTGTCGTAGAAAGCGCGTACTATGACGATAGTTCAGAAAAAAACCTGGACAACTTAGCAAACATATAAACACAACAATGAAAATATAAAAGTAGTATGGACAACACAAAGACGAAATGAGTTTTCTTTGTTCTATTTTAAGTTGAACAAAATGTTTTTGTTGCATGACGTATTAAATGGTTTGGTGTGCTTTTGTTTACTCTCATTAAAAAAAAAGGTACTTTTCATGAATATGTTTATTTTTTAAGAATAACTTTACTTAATTTTATTCTACCTGTTGGCACAGCACTCGAAAAACGACTGACTAATATATGGCTGCCTTTCTTTCTCAGAAAGAACCAAGGGCTCTCATGTGACATAATTCCAACCAACCACAAAAAAAAACTCTCAGAAAGCAACCAACCACAACACATTTCATTACAGAACAACTTCCGGTCCTAGCACGTTTCATAGAATTATACTGTGGGAAATGCCAAAGTTCAAGTTTCCCATCATAAGAACACATACAGAAATTGCCAGAACGTCTGGGGGTGCGGCGTTTGTCCTAAAATCGTTTGTCCTAAAGCGTTTATCCTAATTTCGTTTGTCCTAAAAATTAGGACAAACGACTTTAGGACAAACGACGTTAGGACAAACGACTTTAGGACAAACGACTTTAGGACAAACGAATTTTAGGACAAACGACGGAACAGCTTCAAAATATTTTTACTCTGAGTTTTAGGACAAACGACTTTAGGACAAACGACTTTAGGACAAACGACTTTTAGGACAAATGACGGTTCCAGTATCGATAAATCCTTACTCTGAGTTTTAGGACAAACGACTTTAGGACAAACGACATTAGGACAAACGACTTTAGGACAAACGACATTAGGATAAACGACTTTAGGACAAACGACATTAGGACAAACGACTTTAGGACAAACGACATTAGGACAAACAACTTTAGGACAAACGACTTTAGGACAAACGACTTTTAGGACAAATGATTTTAGGACAAACGACATTATGAAAAACCAAGTTAGGACTAATGACTTTAGGACAAAAAATTTGAGTCAAATTATTTTATTTAATAAACCACAGAGCATGTGAGAACTTACAGTAAAAGAAAACGTTGGAAAAAAATAGTTATATACTGGGGAAATACTTTACATTCTATGGAAAAAAAATTCAGCGTTTACGATCGTTACAAATTTTTAACATCTAGGAATGGACGACTACGGTTTCAACGAACTTAATCTGTTTTTTTTTTTTTTTGCCATCTTGGATCCGCCAAATTTAAATAGAGCACCCCACTCATTATGATGAAATTTTCGTCATGACCGCCATATTGAATTTTTCTATTCCACTGGAGACCGCCATCTTGGATGCCATCGACTTTGTTTCTGTTCTTTGTTCCTAGATAGCGCCAGCAACGCTCTTGATTTTTTTTGTTCTTATGGAGGCCGCCATCTTGGATACCATTGACTTTGTTTCTGCTGTTTGTTCCTAGAGAGCGCCAGCCTAGTTCTTTTTTTTTTTTTTTTTGGTCTTCTGGAGGCCACCATCTTGGATACTATTGACTTTATTTCTGCCGTTTGTTCATAGAGAGCGCCAGCGTCACTCTGATTCATCACATAAGGTCAATGTTCCATTACCTACCATAGCTATTATAGTCCTTATCGACATATTAAATTTAAATTTTTTTAACAAAATTCATTGGAAGCGCTGTGATTCGAACCATTGCAGCTCTGATCTCTAGGTTGGAAAACATACGCCTTTAACCGCACGACCATCGATACATTTACCAAACTGAGAATAAAATAAGGTATATATAAAAATAACAAGCATATTCGGACTTGTAATTTTTTTGATTTGAAGTAATAATAGCACCTCATGTTCGAGACAGAACCACCATCATGTATTAAGACGTAACTGTAACAATTATCGTTACGGTCACAATCTTGAATATCCGTAATTGTTTTGTTAGAAAATCGGGAAAAAATTTAAAAATCATTAAAAAATTAATCAATCGAATGAAAAAATAAAAATCTTAAAAAAACACTGTTGCACTTTTCGTTACGGTCGCCATTTTGAAAATACATAATTTTAATGCTAGAGATTCGAGAAAAATTCCAAAATTCATCAAAAAAAAATACTTATTAGAATACTGATTAATTAGTTAGATTCCTGTCCTTGCTTAGATTCTATTAGAGCAAAAAAAAAACAGATCCTTCCTCCACAGAAGCCACCTACAGACTGATCTCCGCCACCAATAGCAAGGTATATATATATCGTCAGCTGGTATGACGACATGTCCGCCATCTTGTCTTCATCCGCTGGAGACCACCATCATGTTTTCGTCTGCTAGAGTGTGCTGATACCATGTTAGTATAATATTCTGTTCACCATAACTTTGTCCTCAACTGTTTGCATTGAACTTTGACCTTGACCTTGAAATTTGCACTTGACCTTGAAATTGACTTTGAACCTTGACATTGAAATTTGACCTTGACCTTGAAATTTGACCCTGACCTTGAAATTTGACTTTTACCTTGACGACCATCATGGATCCGCCATTTAGGTTCAGTACATGCTACCAGGAGCTACCACCTGCTAGAGGTCATTGCCACCATCTATTTTTCGTCTGCTGGAGGACACCATCTTGTGCGTGTACTCGTCCTATAGAGTACATTACCATCATACTTGTCTAAGTTTTACCCGCTAGAGTGCAGTAATCATTTATTATGACTGAAGTGCCTGCCATCTTGAAATTTGGGCGCCATTTTGGAATCGTGTAATTATTTAGCTAGAAATTCAGGAAAAAATTCCAAAATTCATCAAAAAATTCACTCATTAAAGTAGGTAATGATTGATTATATCAATTCCTGTTCTTGGTTCGATCCTTGGATGACGAAAAAAAATAATTTTATGTAAAAATAATTATTATAATAAATTATTATCAAAGTCCTAAATTATAATTAAAATCATATATTACCATCATCCTATAAACCATTAAGACAACCATTTTAGATATTTGTATTTATTGACTTATTAGTTCGGGAAAAATTCCAAAATTCACCGAAAAAATCACACTATGTTTTACATATTGAATCGAAACTTTCTTCGATTTATGAACGAAGCTGAAAAAAAAATTAATTTAAATACCAGAAAAATGTCAGGTTCGAGAAATAATACACCGCAATTTCTTTCACAAACATAATATTTATTACATAATTTCTATCCTACTAAAGGATCACTTGCGAAAGCCAGCAATCTTATAAACATTTAGCCCTGCATAGACGTGAAACGACTAATTCTAAGCTCTTACAGCTCCAACTGCTCCAAATGCTCCAAATGCTCTAACAGCTCCAACAGCTCCAGAGGCTCCAAATGCTCCAAATGCTCCAACAACTCCAAATGCTACAAAGGCTCCAAATGCACCAAATGCTCCAAATGCTGCGAAAGCTCCAAATGCTCCAACAGCTCCAAATGCTGCAAATGCTACAAATGGTCCAACTGCTCCAACAGCTCCAAATGCTCCAAATGCTCCAACAGCTTCAAATGCTACAAAGGCTCCAAATGCACCAGCAGCTCAAACAGCTCCAAATACTCCAACACAAGCTTGATTAGGATAATATATTTTGTGTCGGAAATTAGGCATTTCGTCACTTTTTTTAAATTATTCTATAATTTTAAATATTTTTTTTTTTGGAAATCTTATTTTTTTTAGTTTATCTGGTTGTTAAGGGGGTGATTTACTCTTTGTTAGGCCGGTGTACGCCACATGTTTAAACTTTGTGCCAGTGGACCGAACACCCCTTTCCCAGGGGGCCTATCTGATATTTTTCTGTCAAATGTGGACGTGGGCAGCCCACTTGAAATTTATCTCGCCTGCAGTCACGTCCCGAGTTTGTAATTTTATTTCTCTTCATGACCAAATTTGCATAGAGCAGCTTCTGGGCTGCAAGATGCTACTTCTTAGAGGCCTGCTGAGAATAGCAAGTCTCGCCACGAATGGGTCTCCAGTGGACCTGTGTTCCCACCTTAGTGGCTATTTTTGTCCCCCCTTCCTCTCACTCCACCTCACCTTAGTTCTGAGAAATCAAGTCGGGAGCAGTGACCTGACGTGAACTTAGCCAAGACGATGGGCTAATTCAAGGACTTTCTCCCTGGTCTTACAGAGACGTCCACGACATCTTGCGGCAGAAAAAGTAACCGCGGGCCTGATCACCAAGGTGTAGAGCACACCCTCGTGACACCTGGTGGCAAGTCAGCTCACCGCCTTAGTTAGTTCTTCTTTACGCTGCTAGAAAGCAGCGTCGCGGCGCCATAAGGAACTATGTTTCTTCTCACGGCCTGTAGAAGTCGATTGTTTGTTGCCTTCTGTACTTGCCGGTAGAGAGTGCGCATGTCTGTGTTCTTGTCACGACCGCCTCGGACTCCTTCGCATGTTTTCGGCCATGAGCCGAACCTTCCCCCTCTTTTTTCCTAGGGCCGACCACCCGATTTAATTAGTAGCTTTGACCGTCATCGCCAGAACTCAGTACTCTGACCTCGGCTGCTGACCACGTCTTCTCGGCGTCCTCTGCGCTAAGAGGCTTTACGCGGGAACAGCGATTTTCGGTTGCATAAAAGATGTCAGTTGCTTAAGGGATGTGATCCCATTTGTACAGTAGCCAGGCAGATGTAGTTTTTAAATAAGTCATATGTAGTTAAAATTTTTATTTTTTTTTATTCTTTAAAAATTTGTTTTCCTAACGCGCATCTGCGATTTCTCGGTGCACGTCATCCTTATGTCGGCGCGTGACACCTCGAAAGCCCTGTTTCCACACCCTGTTTGGTGAGATCCGTTGTTTTTTTTCCTCCCCATATTCTCGTTTGTTGGCCTTTCGCGCCGACTGTGTATGACTGTCTGGAAGTAGGTCTAATTCGTTTTGAATTTGACTTGTGTTTCAGAAAGGGTCCAAGTTTCTGGGGAGAAAAATTTCTCCCCGCATGATCTTCGGGACCTCCAGCTGATTTCCCCCTTTAGAAGAGTTTTTCTCTCGGTCCGACGTCATCCTGGGAAGACCCGGATGATATTAGCTATATATATTTTCCGCTTGCATTGAAGGAACTAAATTCCATAAAAAGATACCAGCGAGCAGTGCTGTAAGAATGTAATACTCAAGAACATGTAAAATCAAGGAAACTAATATATATGTAATCGTTGGGAGAGTCAAATTTTGGTGCTATACTTGAAATTTTGTAAATGTAATCATTTTTTTGTTAAGGTATAATATGTATTGTTTTAAATAATGTAGGGGCTCCCCTTTACTTTGTTAATTACTAAGATCTTTATTATCATGTCGAAATATCGATAAAACAAAACCTCTTAATGATAAACCAGGAAAACCTATAGACCAAATTATATATAGTGTATTTATTTATCATATACCTTCTACATAATGATCCACGAACTCCCAAGTTACTAGAGTGCAGGGAGTGTAAATTTTGTCTTGTTCACCGCCTCGTGTCCCCTCTGGTAATTAACTTTTATTTTCTTAATATTTTGCCCAGCAGTTTCCAAGGTGTTTTTAATTAATTGAAAATAATATAGTTTTTGGGCACGAGGGGCGTTGCAATTTTATTACGTCATTTCCATCGTTTTGATCTCAAGCCACCATCACTGTCTTCGCTCTTGACCGCTTTAGGTGCTTCAGCACAGTACTCAATTATGTCAGCATCACAAGCTTGCTCAGGAAATTAATTTTATTACGTTCTTTCCATCGTTTTGGTCTCAAGCCACCATCACAGTCTTCGCTCTTGCATGATTTAGGTGCTTCAGCACAGTACTCATTCATGTCAGCATCACAAGCTTGATCAGGATAATTTATTTTATTACGACGTTTCCATCGTTTTGGTCTCAGGCCGCCATCACAGTCTTCGATCTTGACCGCTTTAGGTGCTTCAGCACAGTACTCAATCATGTCAGCCTTAGATTTGTCAGCACAGTCATCGATCATGTCAGCCTCAGATGTGTCACCACAATCTTCAATCATGTCAGCTTCAGATGTTTCATCACAGTCTTCGGTCTTGCCAGCTTCAGGTTGTTCTCCATCTTTCACATTTTCATGGAGACGACTAGATATTGATATAAATATATTTTCATTTCTAATGAGGTTGCTACTTTCTTCGTTTTTTTTGTTGAAATTATTGTCTTGATCTATATCAGTATTTTTAGCATTAGCTTTTTTACATTCTTCATAATCATTATTGTCGTCTAATATTCTGCCTTCGTTCCTCTTCCACGATGTTGGAGCACAGTCTTCATTATCTTTATTCATCTTAGTTGTACAGTTCTTGCAATGTCTATCCAAGTAATATCTTCAACCAAAGGATTTATGACACTGACTGCAATTATATGGTTTTTGACAAGGACCCAAATTATACTCCTTCTCTCATGTCGTTTAGCATTCTTTCTCAAGGTAAACACCTTGCTGCAGTATCTACAGTGATGTCGTTTTGATACAGGTACAGGCAACGAACCAGGGTACATGTTAGATTCTGCGACTAATGGCAGATACAAACTAAAAGTTTTAAATTAAAACCATTACTTAAATAGAATTTTTTAAATATTTCGTCAGCGAGAGTTAAATTATCTCATGCAAAAGTACTGGTTGTAAGTAGTTATGCTTTTCAACAACAGATGATGCCACGTGTTGCTGCAGGTAAATAATATTTATTTCTTTTATGCGGGATGCGGATGTTCACTAACGATCGCAAAAGAAGGATGGCTTTGCTAGACTCCAAGGGGAAGGAAGTTTGTTCATCCAGTTAGTGATTCTCAGATTTCTCAGGACATATTATTATTTGACAGTATAATGATTTTTTTTAAATTCCACCTGATAAAAATATTGCAAGTGGTGATTTAGTAGCATAAATTCACTAATTAAATTTAACCTTGAATATAATGACATGTCTCATTAAAAGTAAAACTCCTTTATGAAGAGATCGGTTTCTCAGAAATAACCAGAAGCACTTGGAGAAACCACAGGAATGATCGCAAACACACGGAAAAAAACCATGAAAATATTGACAAGAATAATTAGGAGCACATGGAGAAAACCATCATAATATTGACATGGATAATCGGGAGCACACAGAGAAAACCACCACACATTTTCTTTGATAAATTACAAAAAAAAATTAAACAAAATTACAAAATATAAAAAACTGATTCTGCTAGCTTATGAAATTCTCATTATTGCGCAAAGATAGAGTTCTAGTCCAAGCCAGAATCAGTTTTTGTATGTTTTGTAATTTTTGTTTAATTTTATTAATTTTTGTCATCTATGAAAAAAAATGTGTGGTGGTTTTCTCTGTGTGCTCCCGATTATCGATGTCAATATTTTGATGGTGTTCTCCGTGTGCTCCTAATTATTCTTGTCAATATTGTGGTGGTTTTTTCCGTGTGCTTGCGATCATTCCTGTGGTTTCTCCAAGTGCTTCTGGTTATTTATGAGAAACCGATCTTTCCATGAAGGAGTTTTAGTCTTAATGAGATATGTCATTATATTCAAGGTTAAATTTAATTAGTGAATTTCTGCTACTAAATCACCACTTGCAATATTTTTATCAGGTGGAATTTAAAAAAATCATTATTCAGTCAAATAATAATATGCCCTGAGAAATCTGAGAAACACTAACTGGATGAACAAACTTCCTTCTCCTTGGAGTCTAGCAAAGCCATCCTTCTTTTGCGATCGTTAGTGAACATCCACATCCCGCACAAAAGAAATACATAAATATTATTTACCTGCAGCAACACGTGGCATCATCTGTTGTTGAAAAGCATAACTACTTACAACCAGTACTTTTGCATGAGATAATTTAACTCTCGCTGACGAAATATTTAAAAAATTCTATTTAAGTAATGGTTTTAATTTAAAACTTTTAGTTTGCATCTGCCATTAGTCGCAGAATCTAACATGTACCCTGGTTCGTTGCCTGTACCTGTATCAAAACGACATCACTGTAGATACTGCAGCAAGGTGTTTACCTTGAGAAAGAATGCTAAACGACATGAGAGAAGGAGTATAATTTGGGTCCTTGTCAAAAACCATATAATTGCAGTCAGTGTCATAAATCTTTTGGTTGAAGATATCACTTGGATAGACATTGCAGGAACTGTACAACTAAGATGAATAAAGATAATGAAGACTGTGCTCCAACATCGTGGAAGAGGAACAAAGGCAGAATATTAGACGACAATAATGATTATGAAGAATGTAAAAAAGCTAATGCTAAAAATACTTATATAGATCAAGACAATAATTTCAACAAAAAAAACGAAGAAAGTAGTAACCTCATTAGAAATGAAAATATATTTATATCAATATCTAGTCGTCTCGATGAAAATGTGAAAGATGGAGAACAACCTGAAGCTGGCAAGACCGAAGACTGTGATGAAACATCTGAAGCTGACATGATTGAAGATTGTGGTGACACATCTGAGGCTGACATGATCGATGACTGTGCTGACAAATCTAAGGCTGACATGATTGAGTACTGTGCTGAAGCACCTAAAGCGGTCAAGATCGAAGACTGTGATGGCGGCCTGAGACCAAAACGATGGAAACGTCGTAATAAAATAAATTATCCTGATCAAGCTTGTGATGCTGACATGAATGAGTACTGTGCTGAAGCACCTAAATCATGCAAGAGCGAAGACTGTGATGGTGGCTTGAGACCAAAACGATGGAAAGGACGTAATAAAATTAATTTCCTGAGCAAGCTTGTGATGCTGACATAATTGAGTACTGTGCTGAAGCACCTAAAGCGGTCAAGAGCGAAGACAGTGATGGTGGCTTGAGATCAAAACGATGGAATTGACGTAATAAAATTATAACGCCCCTCGTGCCCAAAAAATTTATTATTTTCAATTAATTAAAAACACCTTGGAAACTGCTGGGCAAAATATTAAGAAAATAAAAGTTAATTACCATAGGGGACACGAGGCGGTGAACAAGACAAAATTTACACTCCCTGCACTCTAGTAACTTATGAGTTCGTGGATCGTTATGTAGAAGGTATATGATAAATAAATACACTATATAAATAATTTGGTCTATAGGTTTTCCTGGTTTATTATTAAGAGGTTTTGTTTTATCGATATTTCGACATGATAATAAAGATCTTAGTAATGAACAAAGTTAAGGGGGTGCCCCTACATTATTTAAAACCATACATATTACACCTTAACAAACAAATGATTACATTAACAAAATTTCAAATATAGCACCAAAATTTGATACTCCCAACGATTAAATGTATATTAGTTTCCTTGATTTTACATGTTCTTGAGGATTACATTCTTAAAGCACTGCTCACTGGTATCTTTTTAATGAATTTAGTTCCTTCTATGCAAGCGAAATATATATATAGCTCATATCACCGGGGTCTTCCCAGGATGACGTCGGACCGAGAGAAAAACTCTTCTAAAGGGGGAAATCAGCTGGAGGTCCCGAAGATCCTGCGGGGAGAAATTTCTCTCCCCAGAAACATGGACCCTGTCTGAAACACAAGTCAAATCAAAACGAATTAGACCTACTTCCAGACAGTCATACACAGTCGACGCGAAAGGCAACAAACAGGAATATGGAGAGGAAAAAAAAACGGATCATACCAAACAGGGCCTACGAGGTGTCTCGCGCCGACATCAGGATGAAGCGCACCGAGAAATCGTGGATTTGCGTTAGGAAAACAAATTTTTAAAGAATAAAAAAAATAAAAATTTCACCTACACATGACTTTTTCTAAAAACTACATCTGCCTGGCTACTGTACAAATGGAATCACATCCCTTAAGCAACTGACTACATCTTTTATGCAACCGAAAATTGCTGTTCCCGCGAAAAGCCTCTTGGCGCAGAGGACGCCGAGAAGACGTGGTCAGCAGCCGTGGTCAGAGAACTGAGTCCTGGTGATGACGGTCAAAGCTACTAATTAAATCGGGTGGTCGGCCCTAGGAAAAAAGAGGGGGAAGGTTCGGCTCATGGCCGAAAACATGCGAAGGAGTCCGAGGCGGTCGTGACAAGAACACAGACATGCGCACTCTCTACCAGCAAGTACAGAAGGCAACAAACAATCGACTTCTACAGGCCGTGAGAAGAAACATAGTTCCTTATGGCGCTGCGACGCTGCTTTCTAGCAACGTAAAGGGGAACTAACTGAGGCGGTGAGCTGACTTGCCACCAGGTGTCACGAGGGTGTGCTCTACACCTTGGCGACCAGGCCCGCGGTTACTTTTTCTGCCGCTAGATGTCGTGGACGTCTCTGTAAGACCAGGGAGAATGTCCTTGAATTAGCCCATCGTCTTGGCTAAGTTCAAGTAAGGTCACTGCTCCCGACTTGATTTCTCAGAACTAAGGTGAGGTGGAGTGAGAGGAAGGGGGGACAGAAATAGCCACTAAGGTGGGAACACAGGTCCACTGAAGACCCATTCGTTGCGAGACTTGCTATTCTCAGCAGGCCTCTAAGAAGTAGCATCTTGCAGCCCAGAAGCTGCTCTATGCAAATTTGGTCATGAAGAGAAATAAAATTACAAACTCGGGACGTGACTGCAGGCGAGATAAATTTCAAGTGGGCTGCCCACGTCCACATTTGACAGAAAAATATCATATAGGCCCCCTGGGAAAGGGGTGTTCGGTCCACTGGCACAAAGTTTAAACATGTGGCGTACACCGGCCTAACAAAGAGTCAATCACCCACTTAACAACCAGATAAACTAAAAAAAAAAATATATTTGATATTATAGAAAAATTAAAAAAAGTGACGAAATGCCTAATTTCCGACACAAAATAAATTATCCTAATCAAGCTTGTGATAATCACTGGTTTCGATGACGAAAGTGACCTTGTGGTTGGTGTTGAAACAGAAGACACCAGGGATAATCATATTAATTATAAACATACAAAGAAAATGAAGGTAGCAGAGAGATTGATTATAACTCATGGGAAGATCCTAACATATTGGTTGACAGTCAAAGACTTCTACATGGTTCGCTTTGTGCAGGAAACTATTCGAGCATCAAAGAAATATCCTTCATACTTAAAGAACTGAGGGAAGCTGGCTACATAAAATAATGGTTTCCATTAATTGCATGTGTATAAACTTGAAGAAAAATTAAGATTTTTTAAAAGTGTATTTTATCATTTCTCGAAAGCTCATTTCTAAATAAATTTATAACTTAAAGGTGTAAAAAAGTCACCACTGACATCCAAAATGTATACTAATAAAGTCATGCATGTAATCATGTCAAGTTCGATAAAAAAAAAGTAATTGAAATCAGTTGGAGCATTTGGAGAATTTGGAGCTGTTGGTGTAATTGGAGCTGTTGGAGCATTTGAAGCATTTGGAGCTGTTGGAGCATTTGGAGCCTTTGGAGCATTTGGAGATGATGGAGCTGTTGGAGCATTTGGAGCATTTGGAGCTGTTGGAGCTGTTGGAGCATTTGAAGCATTTGGAGCATTTGGAGCATTTTGAGCTGTTGGAGCATTTGGAGCATTTTGAGCATTTGGAGCATTTTGAGCTGTTGGAGCATTTGGAGCATTTGGTGCATTTGGAGCCTTTGTAGCATTTGAAGCTGTTGGAGCATTTGGAGCATTTGGAGCTGTTGGAGCAGTTGGAGCATTTGTAGCATTTGGAGCATTTGGTGCATTTGGAGCCTTTGTAGCATTTGGAGTTGTTGGAGCATTTGGAGCATTTGGAGCCTCTGGAGCTGTTGGAGCTGTTAGAGCATTTGGAGCATTTGGAGCAGTTGGAGCTGTAAGAGCTTAGAATTAGTCGTTTCACGTCTATGCAGGGCTAAATGTTTATAAGATTGCTGGCTTTCGCAAGTGATCCTTTAGTAGGATAGAAATTATGTAATAAATATTATGTTTGTAAAAGAAATTGCGGTGTATTATTTCTAGAACCTGACATTTTTCTGGTATTTAAATTAATTTTTTTTTTTCAGCTTCGTTCATAGATCGAAGAAAGTTTCGATTCAATATGTAAAACATAGTGTGATTTTTTCGGTGAATTTTGGAATTTTTCCCGAACTAATAAGTCAATAAATACAAATATCTAAAATGGTGGTCTTAATGGTTTATAGGATGATGGTAATATATGATTTTAATTATAATTTAGGACTTTGATAATAATTTATTATAATAATTATTTTTTACATAAATTTTTTTTTTCGTCATCCAAGGATCGAACCAAGAACAGGAATTGATATAATCAATCATTACCTACTTTAATGAGTGAATTTTTTGATGAATTTTGGAATTTTTTCCAGAATTTCTAGCTAAATAAAGACACGATTCCAAGATGGCGCCCAAATTTCAAGATGGCAGGCACTTCAGTCATAATAAATGATTACTGCACTCTAGCGGGTAAAACTTAGACAAGTATGATGGTAATGTACTCTATAAGACGAGTACACGCACAAGATGGTGTCCTCCAGCAGAAGAAAACAAGATGGTGGCAATGACCTCTAGCAGGTGGTAGCTCCTGGTAGCATGTACTGAACGCAAAATGGCGGATCCATGATGGTCGTCAAGGTAAAAGTCAAATTTCTAGGTCAAGGTCAAATTTCAAGGTCAAGGTAAAATTTCAAGGTCAAGGTCAAATTTCAAGGTCAAGGTTCAAAGTCAATTTCAAGGTCAAGTGCAAATTTCAAGGTCAAGGTCAAAGTTCAATGCAAACAGTTGAGGACAAAGTTATGGTGAACAGAATATTATACTAACATGGTATCAGCACACTCTAGCAGACGAAAACACGATGGTGGTCTCCAGTGGATGAAGACAAGATGGCGGACATGTCGTCATACCAGCTGACGATATATATATACCTTGCTATTGGTGGCGGAGATCAGTCTGTAGGTGGCTTCTGTGGAGGAAGGATCTGTTTTTTTTTGCTCTAATAGAATCTAAGCAAGGACAGGAATCAAACTAATTAATCAGTATTCTAATAAGTATTTTTTTTGATGAATTTTGGAATTTTTCTCGAATCTCTAGCATTAAAATTATGTATTTTCAAAATGGCGACCGTAACGAAAAGTGCAACGGTGTTTTTTAAGATTTTTATTTTTTTATTCGATTGATTAATTTTTTAATGATTTTTAAATTTTTTCCCGATTTTCTAACAAAACAATTACGGATATTCAAGATTGTGACCGTAACGATAATTGTTACAGTTACGTCTTAATACATGATGGTGGTTCTGTCTCGAACATGAGGTGTTATTATTACTTCAATTCAAAAAATTACAAGTCCGAATATGCATGTTATTTTTATATATACCTTATTTTATTCTAACTTTTGGTAAATGTCTCGATGGCCGTGCGGTGTAAGGCGTATGTGTTCCACCCTTGAGATCAGAGCTGCAATGGTTCGAATCACAGCGCTTCCAATGAATTTTGTTAAAAAATTTAAATTTAATATGTCGATAAGGACCATAATAGCTATGGTAGGTAATGGAACATCGACCTTTTGTGATGAATCATTGTGACGCTGGCGCTCTCTATGAACAAACAGCAGAAATAAAGTCAATGGTATCCAAGATGGTGGCCTCCAGAAGAACAAAAAAAAAATAAGGAGCTAGGCTGGCGCTCTCTAGGAACAAACAGCAGAAACAAAGTCAACGGTATCCAAGAAGGCGGCCTCCAGAAGAACAAAAAAAAAATCAAGAGCGTTGCTGGCGCTATCTAGGAACAAAGAACAGAAACAAAGTCGACGGCATCCAAGATGGCGGCCTCCATTGGAACAGAAAAATTCACAATGGCGGTCATTACGAAAATTTCATCATAATGAGTGGGGCGCTCTATTTAAATTTGGCGGATACAAGATGGCAAAAAAAAAAAAAAACCGATTTAGGTCGTTGAAACCGTTGTCGTCCATTCCTAGATGTCTAAAATTTGTAACGATCGTAAACGCTGAATTTTTTTTACATAGAATGTAAAGTATTTCCCTATATATAACATTTTTTTTTAAACGCTTTCTTTTACCGTAAGTTCTCACATGCTCTGTGGATTTTAATAAAATAATTTGACTCAAATTTTTTGTCCTAAAGTCATTAGTCCTAACTTGGTTTTTCATAATGTCGTTTGTCCTAAAATCATTTGTCCTAAAAGTCGTTTGTCCTAAAGTCGTTTGTCCTAAAGTCGTTTGTTCTAATGTCGTTTGTCCTAAAGTCGTTTGTCGTAATGTCGTTTGTCCTAAAGTCGTTTATCCTAATGTCGTTTGTCCTAAAGTCGTTTGTCCTAATGTCGTTTGTCCTAAAGTCGTTTGTCCTAAAACTCAGAGTAAGGATTTATCGATACTGGAACCGTCGTTTGTCCTAAAAGTCGTTTGTCCTAAAGTCGTTTGTCCTAAAGTCGTTTGTCCTAATGTCGTTTGTCCTAAAGTCGTTTGTCCTAAAACTCAGAGTAAAAATATTTTGAAGCTGTTCCGTCGTTTGTCCTACAATTAGTTTGTCCTAAAGTCGTTTGTCCTAAAGTCGTTTGTCCTAACGTCGTTTGTCCTAAAGTCGTTTGTCCTAATTTTTAGGACAAACGAAATTAGGATAAACGCTTTAGGACAAACGATTTTAGGACAAACGACGTGTACCCGAACGTCTCAGCAACTGATCACCTGTCTGCCGGCGCCGCTTAGTCATACACCTGTATCTCATCCTTTCTTTTACCAAAACTGTGCTATCACAAACACTCTATGAAAATAAATTTTTTTAAAATTGCTATGAAAATTATGTTTTAAAAAAAATCTGCAAATCACACTTATAAATAGTAACCCGGTTAACATTGTGAAAATCAGTAAAAAAAAAAGTAGTTAAAAGGCTGTTCTAAATACAGTAACAAAATATCAGAAGCTATGATGAATTTAATGCGAAACTAGGTTGAAATGACAGTAATCAGCTGATATACTGCACTTGCCTCGGTGAGCAGCGCGGTGTGCTCCGTCTCCAGCTGCCTCCTCTTCAGCAGCACCGCCTTCACGCTGACGGCCGCCAGCTGCCTCCTCAGCTCCTCCGTCTCGTCCGCCAGCTCCCGCTCCTCCTCCAGCTTGTCCCGCAGCTTCAGGTTGTCCTGCAGCTCCCGCTCCCGGTCCTGCAACACACGGCCGCCACCTGCCTCCTCAGCTCCTCCGTCTCCCGCTCCTCCTCCAGCTTGTCCCGCAGCTTCAGGTTGTCCTGCAGCTCTCGCTCCCGATCCTGCAACACACGGCCGCCACCTGCCTCCTCAGCTCCTCCGTCTCCCGCTCCTCCTCCAGCTTGTCCCGCAGCTCTCGCTCCCGGTCCTGCAACACACGGCCGCCACCTGCCTCCTCAGCTCCTCGGTCTCCCGCTCCTCCTCCAGCTTGTCCCGCAGCAATCGCTCCCGGTCCTGCAACACACGGCCGCCACCTGCCTCCTCAGCTCCTCCATCTCCCGCTCTTCCTCCAGCTTGTCCCGCAGCTCTCGCTCCCGGTCCTGCAACACACGGCCGCCACCTGCCTCCTCAGCTCCTCCGTCTCCCGCTCCTCCTCCAGCTTGTCCCGCAGCTTCAGGTTGTCCTGCAGCTCTCGCTCCCGATCCTGCAACACACGGCCGCCACCTGCCTCCTCAGCTCCTCCGTCTCCCGCTCCTCCTCCAGCTTGTCCCGCAGCTCTCTCTCCCGATCCTGCAACACACGCCCGCCACCTGCCTCCTCAGCTCCTCCGTCTCCCGCTCCTCCTCTAGCTTGTCCCGCAGCTTCAGGTTGTCCTGCAGCTCTCGCTCCCGATCCTGCAACACACGGCCGCCACCTGCCTCGTCAGCTCCTCCGTCTCCCGCTCCTCCTCCAGCTTGTCCCGCAGCTTCAGGTTGTCCTGCAGCTCTCGCTCCCGATCCTGCAACACACGGCCGCCACCTGCCTCCTCAGCTCCTCCGTCTCCCGCTCCTGCTCCAGCTTGTCCCGCAGCTTCAGGTTGTCCTGCAGCTCTCCCCCCTGGTCCTGCAACACACGGCCGCCACCTGCCTCCTCAGCTCCTCCGTCTCTCCCGCTCCTCCTCCAGCTTGTCCCGCAGCTTCAGGTTGTCCTGCAGCACTCGCTCCCGGTCCTACAACACACGGCTGCCACCTGCCTCCTCAGCTCCTCCGTCTCCCGCACCTCCTCCAGCTTGTCCCGCAGCTTCAGGTTGTCCTGCAGCTATCGCTCCCGATCCTGCAACACACGGCCGCCACCTGCCTCCTCAGCTCCTCCGTCTCCCGCTCCTCCTCCAGCTTGTCCCGCAGCTTCAGGTTGTCCTGCAGCTCTCCCCCCTGGTCCTGCAACACACGGCCGCCACCTGCCTCCTCAAATCTGCCGTCTCTCCCGCTCCTCCTCCAGCTTGTCCTGCAGCTTCAGGTTGTCCTGCAGCTCTCGCTCCTGGTCCTGCAACACAAGGCCGCCACCTGCCTCCTCAGCTCCTCCGTCACCCGCTCATCATCCAGATTGTCCTGCAGCTTCAGGTTGTCCTGATGCTCACGCTCCCGGTCCTGCAACACACGGCCGCCACCTGCCTCCTCAGCTCCTCCGTCTCCCGCTCCTCCTCCAGCTTGTCCCGCAGCTTCAGGTTGTCCTGCAGCTCTCGCTCCCGATCCTGCAACACACGGCCGCCACCTGCCTCCTCAGCTCCTCCGTCTCCCGCTCCTCCTCCAGCTTGTCCCGCAGCTCTCCCCCCTGGTCCTTTAACACACGGCCGCCACCTGCCTCCTCAGCTCCTCCGTCTCCCGCTCCTCCTCCAGCTTGTCCCGCAGCTTCAGGTTGTCCTGCAGCTCTCGCTCCTGGTCCTGCAACACAAGGCCGCCACCTGCCTCCTCAGCTCCTCCGTCTCCCGCTCATCCTCCAGATTGTCCTGCAGCTTCAGGTTGTCCTGATGCTCACGCTCCCGGTCCTGCAACACACGGCCGCCACCTGCCTCCTCAGCTCCTCCGTCTCCCGCTCCTCCTCCAGCTTGTCCCGCAGCTTCAGGTTGTCCTGCAGCTCTCGCTCCCGATCCTGCAACACACGGCCGCCACCTGCCTCCTCAGCTCCTCCGTCTCCCGCTCCTCCTCCAGCTTGTCCCGCAGCTCTCGCTCCCGATCCTGCAACACACGCCCGCCACCTGCCTCCTCAGCTCCTCCGTCTCCCGCTCATCCTCCAGATTGTCCTGCAGCTTCAGGTTGTCCTGATGCTCACGCTCCCGGTCCTGCAACACACGGCCGCCACCTGCCTCCTCAGCTCCTCCGTCTCCCGCTCCTCCTCCAGCTTGTCCCGCAGCTCTCGCTCCCGATCCTGCAACACACGCCCGCCACCTGCCTCCTTAGCTCCTCCGTCTCCCGCTCATCCTCCAGATTGTCCTGCAGCTTCAGGTTGTCCTGATGCTCACGCTCCCGGTCCTGCAACACACGGCCGCCACCTGCCTCCTCAGCTCCTCCGTCTCCCGCTCCTCCTCCAGCTTGTCCCGCAGCTTCAGGTTGTCCTGCAGCTCTCGCTCCTGGTCCTGAAACACACGGCCGCCACCTGCCTCCTCTGCTCCTCCGTCTCCCACTCCTCCTCCAGCTTGTCCCGCAGCTTCAGGTTGTCCTGCAGCTCTCGCTCCCGATCCTGCAACACACGGCCGCCACCTGCCTCCTCAGCTCCTCCGTCTCCCGCTCCTCCTCCAGCTTGTCCCGCAGCTCTCGCTCCCGATCCTGCAACACACGCCCGCCACCTGCCTCCTCAGCTCCTCCGTCTCCCGCTCCTCCTCTAGCTTGTCCCGCAGCTTCAGGTTGTCCTGCAGCTCTCGCTCCCGATCCTGCAACACACGGCCGCCACCTGCCTCGCCAGCTCCTCCGTCTCCCGCTCCTCCTCCAGCTTGTCCCGGAGCTTCAGGTTGTCCTGCAGCTCTCGCTCCCGATCCTGCAACACACGGCCGCCACCTGCCTCCTCAGCTCCTCCGTCTCCCGCTCCTCCTCCCTCTTGTCCCGCAGCTCTCGCTCCTGGTCCTGCAACACACGGCCGCCACCTGCCTCCTCAGCTCCTCCGTCTCCCGCTCCTCCTCCAGCTTGTCCCGCAGCTTCAGGTTGTCCTGCAGCACTCGCTCCCGGTCGTACAACACACGGCTGCCACCTGCCTCCTCAGCTCCTCCGTCTCCCACTCCTCCTCCAGCTTGTCCCGCAGCTTCAGGTTGTCCTGCAGCTCTCCCCCCTGGTCCTGCAACACACGGCCGCCACCTGCCTCCTCAGCTCCTCCGTCTCTCCCGCTCCTCCTCCAGCTTGTCCCGCAGCTTCAGGTTGTCCTGCAGCACTCGCTCACGGTCCTACAACACACGGCCGCCACCTGCCTCCTCAGCTCCTCCGTCTCCCGCTCCTCCTCCAGCTTGTCCCGCAGCTTCAGGTTGTCCTGCAGCTCTCGCTCCCGATCCTGCAACACACGGCCGCCACCTGCCTCCTCAGCTCCTCCGTCTCCCGCTCCTCCTCCAGCTTGTCCCGCAGCTTCAGGTTGTCCTGCAGCTCTCGCTCCCGGTCCTGCAACACACGGCCGCCACCTGCCTCCTCAGCACCTCCGTCTCACGCTCCTCCTCCAGCTTGTCCCGCAGCTTCAGGATGTCCTGCAGCTCTCGCTCCCGGTCCTGCAACACACGGCCGCCACCTGCCTCCTCAGCACCTCCGTCTCCCGCTCCTCCTCCAGCTTGTCCCGCAGCTTCAGGTTGTCCTGCAGCTCTCGCTCCCGGTCCTGCAACACACGGCCGCCACCTGCCTCCTCAGCTCCTCCGTCTCCCGCTCATCCTCCAGCTTGTCCCGTAGCTTCAGGTTGTCCTGCAGCTCCTGCTCCCGGTCCTGCAACACACGGCCGCCACCTGCCTCCTCAGCTCCTCCGTCTCCCGCTCATCCTCCAGCTTGTCCCGCAGCTTCAGGTTGTCCTGCAGCTCTCGCTCCCGGTCCTGCAACACACGGCCGCCACCTGCCTCCTCAGCTCCTCCGTCTCCCGCTCATCCTCCAGCTTGTCCTGCAGCTTCAGGTTGTCCTGCAGCTCTCGCTCCCGGTCCAGCAACACACGGCCGCCACCTGCCTCCTCAGCTCCTCCGTCTCCCGCTCATCCTCCAGCTTGTCCTGCAGCTTCAGGTTGTCCTGCAGCTCTCGCTCCCAATCCTGAAACACACGGCCGCCACCTGCCTCCTCAACTCCTCCGTCTCCCGCTCCTCCTCCAGCTTGTCCTGCAGCTTCAGGTTGTCCTGCAGCTCTCGCTCCCGGTCCTGCAACACACGGACGCCACCACCTCCTCTGCTCCTCCGTCACCCGCTCCTCCTCCAGCTTGTCCTGCAGCTTCAGGTTGTCCTGCAGCTCTCGCTCCCGGTCCTGCAACACACGGCCGCCACCTGCCTCCTCAGCTCCTCCGTCTCCCGCTCATCCTCCAGCTTGTCCTGCAGCTTCAGGTTGTCCTGCAGCTCTCGCTCCCGGTCCTGCAACACACGGCCGCCACCTGCCTCCTCAGCTCCTCCGTCTCCCGCTCATCCTCCAGCTTGTCCTGCAGCTTCAGGTTGTCCTGCAGCTCTCGCTCCCGGTCCTGCAACACACGGCCGCCACCTGCCTCCTCAGCTCCTCCGTCTCCCGCTCCTCCTCCAGCTTGTCCTGCAGCTTCAGGTTGTCCTGCAGCTCTCGCTCCCGGTCCTGCAACACACGGCCGCCACCTGCCTCCTCAGCTCCTCCGTCTCCCGCTCATCCTCCAGCTTGTCCTGCAGCTTTAGGTTGTCCAGCAGCTCTCGCTCCCGGTCCTGCAACACACGGCCGCCACCTGCCTCCTCAGCTCCTCCGTCTCCCGCTCCTCCTCCAGCTTGTCCTGCAGCTTCAGGTTGTCCTGCAGCTCTCGCTCCCGGTCCTACAACACACGGCCGCCACCTGCCTCCTCAGCTCCTCCGGCTCCCGCTCCTCCTCCAGCTTGTCCCGCAGCTTCAGGTTGTCCTGCAGCTCTCGCTCCCGGTCCTACAACACACGGCCGCCACCTGCCTCCTCAGCTCCTCCGTCTCCCGCTCCTCCTCCAGCTTGTCCTGCAGCTTCAGGTTGTCCTGCAGCTCTCGCTCCCGGTCCTGCAACACACGGCCGCCACCTGCCTCCTCAGCTCCTCCGTCTCCCGCTCCTCCTCTAGCTTGTCCCGCAGCTTCAGGTTGTCCTGCAGCTCTCGCTCCCGGTCCTGCAACACACGGCCGCCACCTGCCTCCTCAGCTCCTCCGTCTCCAGCTCCTCCTCCAGCTTGTCCTGCAGCTTCAGGTTGTCCTGCAGCTCTCGCTCCCGGTCCTGCAACACACGGCCGCCACCTGCCTCCTCAGCTCCTCCGTCTCCCGCTCATCCTTCAGCTTGTCCCGCAGCTTCAGGTTGTCCTGCAGCTCTCGCTCCCGGTCCTGCAACACACGGCCGCCACCTGCCTCCTCAGCTCCTCCGTCTCCCGCTCATCCTCCAGCTTGTCCTGCAGCTTCAGGTTGTCCTGCAGCTCTCGCTCCCGGTCCTGCAACACACGGCCGCCACCTGCCTCCTCAGCTCCTCCGTCTCCCGCTCATCCTCCAGCTTGTCCTGCAGCTTCAGGTTGTCCTGCAGCTCTCGCTCCCGGTCCTGCAACACACGGCCGCCACCTCCCTCCTCAGCTCCTCCGTCTCCCGCTCATCCTCCAGCTTGTCCTGCAGCTTCAGGTTGTCCTGCAGCTCTCGCTCCCGGTCCTGCAACACACGGCCGCCACCTGCCTCCTCAGCTCCTCCGTCTCCAGCTCCTCCTCCAGCTTGTCCTGCAGCTTCAGGTTGTCCTGCAG
This sequence comes from Bacillus rossius redtenbacheri, assembly GCF_032445375.1. Taxonomy (NCBI): domain Eukaryota; kingdom Metazoa; phylum Arthropoda; class Insecta; order Phasmatodea; family Bacillidae; genus Bacillus; species Bacillus rossius. The sequence continues at coordinate 27,565,176 of NC_086333.1, read as the reverse complement.
CTCTCGCTCCCGGTCCTGCAACACACGGCCGCCACCTGCCTCCTCAGCTCCTCCGTCTCCCGCTCATCCTTCAGCTTGTCCCGCAGCTTCAGGTTGTCCTGCAGCTCTCGCTCCCGGTCCTGCAACACACGGCCGCCACCTGCCTCCTCAGCTCCTCCGTCTCCCGCTCATCCTCCAGCTTGTCCTGCAGCTTCAGGTTGTCCTGCAGCTCTCGCTCCCGGTCCTGCAACACACGGCCGCCACCTGCCTCCTCAGCTCCTCCGTCTCCCGCTCATCCTCCAGCTTGTCCTGCAGCTTCAGGTTGTCCTGCAGCTCTCGCTCCCGGTCCTGCAACACACGGCCGCCACCTGCCTCCTCAGCTCCTCCGTCTCCCGCTCATCCTCCAGCTTGTCCTGCAGCTTCAGGTTGTCCTGCAGCTCTCGCTCCCGGTCCTGCAACACACGGCCGCCACCTGCCTCCTCAGCTCCTCCGTCTCCAGCTCCTCCTCCAGCTTGTCCTGCAGCTTCAGGTTGTCCTGCAGCTCTCGCTCCCGGTCCTGCAACACACGGCCGCCACCTGCCTCCTCAGCTCCTCCGTCTCCAGCTCCTCCTCCAGCTTGTCCTGCAGCTTCAGGTTGTCCTGCAGCTCTCGCTCCCGGTCCTGCAACACACGGCCGCCACCTGCATCCTCAGCTCCTCCGTCTCCCGCTCATCCTCCAGCTTGTCCCGCAGCTTCAGGTTGTCCTGCAGCTCTCGCTCCCGGTCCTGCAACACACGGCCGCCACCTGCCTCCTCAGCTCCTCCGTCTCCCGCTCATCCTCCAGCTTGTCCTGCAGCTTCAGGTTGTCCTGCAGCTCTCGCTCCCGGTCCTGCATCACACGGCCGCCACCTGCCTCCTCAGCTCCTCCGTCTCCCGCTCCTCCTCCAGCTTGTCCTGCAGCTTCAGGTTGTCCTGCAGCTCTCGCTCCTGGTCCTGCAACACACGGCCGCCACCTGCCTCCTCAGCTCCTCCGTCTCCCGCTCATCCTCCAGCTTGTCCCGCAGCTTCAGGTTGTCCTGCAGCTCTCGCTCCCGGTCCTGCAACACACGGCCGCCACCTGCCTCCTCAGCTCCTCCGTCTCCCGCTCATCCTCCAGCTTGTCCTGCAGCTTCAGGTTGTCCTGCAGCTCTCGCTCCTGGTCCTGCAACACACGGCCGCCACCTGCCTCCTCAGCTCCTCCGTCTCCCGCTCCTCCTCCAGCTTGTCCTGCAGCTTCAGGTTGTCCTGCAGCTCTTGCTCCCGGTCCTGCAACACTCGGCTGCCACCTTCGCCCGCGGGCACGCAGCTGCTCTTCCGTGGCTTCCGTTACACACAGGAACAACTTCCTTATGCCATATTATCTTTGAAAGATTTGGGCAATGGGAGTGCATGACTTGATGTAAGTTTTTGAACATACGCTATTGCTAAGAACTTTTTCTGTTGAAGAAAAAATAAAAAATAAAGAAATAAATAAATAAAAATACCCAAACAAGACAAAAAAAAACACAAAATTAAGCAAAAAATTGCTGTTGTCAACATGGATGTAAACACCACAAAATATTCCGTAACAGGAATATGGTCAACAAACAAAGAAAAACAAAGAAAAATGTACTAAGAGAAAATTAAATCAATTCAGCCCATTAACAAGCATGCCTGTCACTTTCCTGCCTTCAGCAATTATCTAATTCTTACATATAGCATGACACATAGAATGTAACTGCTCTAGATAAATACACAAACTGAAATATTTTTGTCAGTACACATCAACTACATGAAAAACGATAATCCTCATCCTTGGAAAAATAGGACTTACCCCAAAACATACAGAGATATTTATTGTTATGAACAAAGAGTTTTGTAAAATGACCTAAGATTAACTTAAAAATAATTGTATTATTTAAGTTATATGCAGTGATTAAAACTTAACACAATAACAATACCACAAAAAAAAAAAAAAAGAATTTTACTAAATATTTTTTTTCTTAAATAACTTGAAATACTAATAAATGGTCATTCCGTGTCGTATCAACAATTGCTACAATCTTGGTTTCCTATATTTTAAAAGAAAGTGTATTCTCCCCTCCCCAGCCCACATTTTTCCGAGGAGCAGTTAGTAAATTGCAGCCCTAAATTAAATCAACTTATATTGTTGCAAATTTTGTATTTTTACACCTCAATAATCTTATGTTTTTAGCAAACACTGTTAAATCATCAAGACAGACGTTTGGATATAAACATATACAAGTAACTCGTGAGAGGACTCCAGCACACCCAAGGAAAAGCCAGGCTATATCAAAGCTGACATATTTTATTTTTTTGTGTTACTCTTTTTATTAAGGCTTCAAGCTTATACTGTGCCTACGGCACATTTTGAATACAGTATACACCAATGGTCACTTATAAGGCCATTAAGCCCATTAGACATGGGAACGCTGCGCTGGGCTGCCATCATTGGGTGCATCACCGGTCCACTCAACTTCTGCCTGCCGAAGATAACAGACATAATAATTTTAATTGTATCAACTGTAAGCATTGTAGAGTATTGGTTCAAGGTTACAATTAAAGAGTTGTCAAACAGTTTTAGATAATCTTGAGTACTGCTTAGTTGTTTTCTCACTTGCAGTGCCACCTATGTTGAAATAATGGCTCTTTCCCCAATTATTAAAAGGTTTAAGTTAAGTAACAATTTATTATGTTGTTTCATCATGTTCAGTAAATTGGTTAGGTTTGCTGCTACCATTTCAATAACAGCTTTCAGCTTTAAATTTCTTTTAAGAAGTATTCCTGTATTTGCTATATGCTTTATAATCATAACTTACACTATTTCACACTTTTCCAGCTATTCTGACAGTTTTACCAATTATGAATAGGCCTCTAGGCCTTGTTTTTAACCCCCTGGTTGTGAAATTACATTTTTATATGTTTTCATGTATTTTTTTAGGATTGCTTGCTTTACTTTATTTGAAATGGCAGGTTTAACGTAATTTTATTTTATATTTTTTGTTCTCCTCACCACAATTCTTTGTCTGGAAGGTAAGCTGATGTAACAGTTTGGCCAGATCCGTAATAATTAGAGAGAGACAAAGAGTTCGTAGCCATGAGAAAAAACGTTGAAGTGTCGGATGGCTGTTGCAATGTGCCCGTATTTGCTAGTAATTTATCAAGGTATTTTTGTGATTGGTTGAAAATGATGTCACTAGTTTTCTTCTTGTAAATTTTGCCAGAAACACCTCGCTACGAGGGGTCAGAAATCACATTTTTGCTGTGGTTTTGTAAGAGCCGTGCTGTGATTGGCTGACAGGTCACGCACCTGCAACATCCTTTGGGCATATGCGGCTACGTAGCCTCGTCTTTGTCTGAACGAGGTACGTAGGTCACGTGTCGGGCAGTGACTCACAAAATCATATACGTAATTATGTGACTTTATAGAGAATTTAGCGGCTGTGGTCCGGGTGCTACCTGTTATCATCAACCTGACTTCATTTTTCGGAATAGTTTTAACCACAGTTCGCAGGTGTTAGCCCACAGCAATGTTCAAGTGATCGTGTTCCGAGGACAAAGTCTTCTGGCTGTACTGTGAATTCATCTATTACCACTGGACTTAACTACGAACTATCCTTAAATATTCATCCTTCAGTACCGGCGAACTGTAAATTTGTTTGCTCAGAAATCCGTGAATAGGTTATGTGCAACATGTTTGTAAATTCTACATGTACTTGTTCTTATGGTTTTATATATATATATTATTTTTTATTTTTTTGAAAATTTGTAAGAAAATCTAGGTTAGTGTACCTTCCATTTGATGTATGATTTGTTGTAAATAGTCTAAATTAAAATGTTAAAAATACTATTGAAACTGGAACATCTTTTATTATAACATTTAAAAAAGCACATGTGACTCACTCCTTGCACTCATGTGCACATGCACACTCCTTGCACACTATCTCTGAATCTAATAAAGCATAATAAAATATATTTGGCACCAATGATAAATATACACAAACTAGCAACAAAATTTTGCCATTTTGCGAAATTAAACCCTAAGGGCTGAAAAAACAGTAAAAAGATTTTTTAAATAATTATTTATATTTTCTAAGATAATGAAGCCTAAGAAAAAAAATAAACATATGGAAATTATTTTACAATTTTGCGAAATTCTACCCCTAAAGGGTAAAAAATGAGATAAATATTGTTTTACGTACACTATTATACATATGAATCTAACCCAGCATACAATAGATATTGATTACCAAATCTAACCATACAAAAATACCAATCACAATTTTATAATTTTGCAAATGCCTAAGGCATGTAAAACGGGTAAGAATGTGTGTGTGTGTGTCTATATATATACAGTAAAACCTCGTATTTACGTTCTCGTTATTTACGTTTTCCCGCAAATAACGTCATTTTATGTATGTCCGTTTTATTGTACATTAACTTTCGTGTTGCATTTTCCCTGAAATTACACCGCTACGTAACCAAAAAACCCGGAATGTACGTTTCAAAACACGGTAAAAATGTAAATACAGTGAAACCTCTATTTAACAAATCTCAAGGGACCAAAATTTGTAGTGTTTGTTGTAAAGGGGTTTGTTAAATGGAGGTTTCGCACGATATGTTTCTAGTCACCATAAAGCTTCACATAAATGGCTAGAACTGTCTTTCTGATCGTTTAATACGATATGAGGAATTAAACATGAAAAAGTACATAGAATACACTTGTTTAATGGCCAACCATTTGATGCTTGGACATTATCAATTCCCATCCCCAGTGCTTCCTGGCATGCCTTTGTTGATGTTTGATGCCCTAGCCTCCATTAACAAGTCAAAAAGTATCTTGTCCAAATCATCATTTTTACATACTTTCACACGTTTTCGATTTGTCCCTACCAGAGAAGCGTTGTTTTCGATCTGTTCCCGGTTGGATAATATGGTCGAAAGTGTAGACGCCGGGATGTCGAAATGTTTAGCTATATCACTTTTTTTTCCACTTTCATCAACTGCATTTAAAATTTCTATTTTTATTTTAACGTTAATCTGTCGCCGCTTTTTAGGATTAGAATTCATTTTACAGTAGTAACGTGTTGTTTTCCGTAACTACGTGTGGAAATAAATAAACAACAGTGAAAACTGAAAAAACGGAAATTGTACTACACCATAGTTAAAAATATTTGCGTGTGTGCATCTTTAACCATAGAAACGCAAAATACACTAGTTGTTCGTCTTGCCAGAGCGATGGTATGAGTGGTTTCCGCCACTAGCGCTAAATGTACCCGCCATTTTGAACAAAGTGTGGCATGTATACACGACGTGTGTTATCCATGATGCTTTGTTTATTTATTGCTTTCCGCGATGTTGCTTATTATTTTAAGGTTATACGCACGTATTTTTAAGCAGTGAATGCAAAAAAATTAGTAGATGTCTTGTAGGAGATGTTATTTTTGCGTGTTTTTTCAATAGCGGCAGTTCGTTGTAAAGGGAATTTCACTATTTCGGAACAAATAAAATTCGGTATTTAGAGGTTAAAACAGCATTGATCTTACGGCGGTTCGGCGGGACCAAAATTTTATTTCGTTGTATGGGGTTTTTCGTTAAATAGAATATTCGTTAATGGAGGTTTTACTGTACTCGTCACGTTAGTCATAGATGTGAAAAGTTTGAAGTAGTTCGCCTATTGTCTATAACCTTTCGTTTTGATGTATCGACAAGTTCTATGGTGCCTCTCCTCTACTAACGTTTTAATCTTTGCTGCCATAGAGAACTTTCGTAGCAGAACCACAAACGGTTTTATTTATGGTGTCATAGAGCACTCTCGTAGCAGAGCATAGTCCGAAGCGCTGAGCTATCGATACTACCGGAAAGCGCTCATACACAGTACGTATATTTAGTAGTGCTGCATTATGTACAGTACATATCTATGATGGCTTTCATTGTTTACATTAGTCAACGTCCGTTTTGGTTAGCACGTGTTTTTTTATCGTTCACAATATTTTTATTATGGCAAGATTTTGATTGAAGATGGATAGGTATAAAGTTCCACGAAATACTTTATCTATTGAAGATAAAATTAAAATTATTGAGAAGTTTGACAAGCATGTGGGTACCCGAGTGGTTTTGGCCAAGGAACTGAATATTCCTGTTAGTACTTTAAACACAATAATTAAAAATAGGTAAATGCTGATACATTTTTTTAAGCTAAAATTTAGCAGTAACTGCCAATAAAAGTGCTTTCCCACAATTTACACTTTCCCGCAATTTACACTTTTTCCTTGGGGTTACTTGAAAAGTGCAAATAAGGGGTTTTACTGTATATATATATATACAGCGAAACCCCTTATTTACGTTACCGTTATTTACGTTTTCCCGTTATTTGCACTATATTCTTCAGGTCCCGTTTGGTTCCCATATAGTCCAATACAATACTTTCCCGCGAATTACGTCTCAAAAATCGAATCAATCCCGCTATTTACGTCACGTAACAACCATAAACAACCAGAAAATACCGTGGAGCTAGTAGGCAATGAACATTTTAAATAGCAAAATATACATATTTTATAACATGAAAAGTTGCTTTTATTTCTAAACATGTAATAATTTAAGCCTAGGCGTGTAAAAGTACGAGTAATTATAGCAGGAGACAATCTAAAATGCACGAGGGAAAAACGTAAACTCATGAATGTACAAACATGGCTGCTTGTAAGTTCTGATACTGTATTTATGTCACAACTTAGCCGAAATACTGGTACGAGACATAAACTTCACAAGATAAAATGAGCGGTGTCTTGGTAACTGTTTTATACGTCTTTTATAATTTGGGAAGTGTTGTACAGTTGACGCCATATTTTTTAAACTAACCATTTATTTCTGGGGATCGTAAATAATTAATTATTGGTATCAAGACATCATGATAAACGTAAACTTGAACATGTCACGGCAGCGAGAAAACTGGTGCGTATACCAATAAACTGGTATTAGAACTGGATAAAATTGGTACACGGGAGGTGGAGCTTATATTTTTTTCCGCTAAGCTCGCATCTATTGGTTGGCGGCTGATGGCGTCATGAGCCTGGGCGGAGCATAGAGTGCGCATGCGCCGCCGCGTCGTTACAGCAGCTGACCGAGTACAATGACCTTTCTCCGCGTTTGGCGCGCTATTGACGGTAAATATTCAACAATTTGCGGCCTTTTCTTAAAAAAATTTTTACTGTGAGCAATGTGTATGTAGCCCGTATTTGTTATAAACCCTGCCGGTTGCAACTGTATTTATAATTTGGAGAGGCAAATAATCTTGAACAGCCAAAAAAGCAAGCAGAAGAAAATTTCAAATTTATTTTTAGGAAGTAATCAGAAAAACATTTTGGCTTTCATTCTTTTTTTTATTTTTGTCAAATGTGGTAAATTAATAATGGATTAAATACTAAAGTAAAATTTGTTGTTAGTGTGTTTGTACCTGCATTGTAGTATGTGCTATTAAACAAAAGGAAAAAAATTCTAAATAAGGTAAACTGTACTCCTTTTTATACTTTTCCCTTTATTTACACTTTCCCGCTTTTTACACTTTTTTACTTTGTCCCCATGAAAAGTGCAAATAAGGGGTTTTGCTGTATATATAAAAACAAAAAAACTTTGGAATTAATTAGAACAAGAGGGAAGAAACTAAGAAGGAACAACTTGCATGCAGAGTTTGGTAGGGTATTTTTTTTTAATTTTCAATATTTTGCTATAGTTAAGGTATGAAGGATTGATATTATTCTTTTAACATTAAAAAATATAATCTGATGAAATCAAACCTATTTTAAGATATTGGCAATAATAATTGATAAATATACCTTAAATAAACTACCTTCTCTTATTCAATTTTCTTTTTTTCAACATGATCACTTGTTATTTTGTTATTGATAATACTGCTAGCACTAGAGAAAACATGTTCACTGACAACCTCAGTTGCTTGTTTTTTCTTGAAGATTGACCAATTTTTTTTTTGCTTTAGGATGTTTTATTACATGCCTCCTTGTTGAACCATATCCAGTATTCAGGACAGAAGGGTAATAGTGCAATGCAATCTGTTATTAAGTAATTTCTTGAAAAATTTCCAAATAGATGCTGAATTAACACCTGGATCACCTTTGCCACTACTGCCTATAATGCCACACATTTTTATTTCATAAAATTAATCATAAAAAATTATCATGACCACTTTTGAATCACATTCACATAATCTACAATTTACTTTTGATCATACATGTTGACCAAAAAAAACAACCTAAAACCACTCCAATGTTTCTGAAAATCGAACAGAAATATTTGAAAGTAAGATGGCATCTTTCGGTTTCTTTGTTAAAAACGGAGTTTGTATCATTCTGAATGTCTTGCGTTTGGCAACACTGTTAATAGCTGCTCTCATGAAGTTCATTTTCAAACATAACCTAACAATATGATAAAGATTAGTTACAACGTTACAAGTAAAAATAAATAAATTAAAAAATATGTTTAATCACACTGAGCTTTTATTTTTAACATCATTTATGAATGAGTATTGAATATTACGTTTCACAGATACGGCTTGTGTGTTGTTTTTTTTTGGTGATATCTTTGTGCTTTGTCTGGTCAATACACATGTAAAGTTGCTGTGATGTAGATGGAGACAATAACGTAAGCATATAATGTTTTTATAATATAAAAATTAGTTTGCCAGCTGGAGGATTTTCCTACTAAACAGAATTAGTTTTCCCGAGTTACTATCCTGAGGAGAAATATTATTTTCCTTAAGTTCGGGAATGGTCTCTTTCACGACTTTTATTTGGGATCCCAACTACATCTAAAATAAATAAATACATAAATAAATAAATAAATAAATAAATACATAAATAAAAAAATAAATAAGTCACTACCCAAGAAAACTAATTTTTTTCAGGACTAATTTTCTGACTTTGGTGAAGCTGTAAACACAACTGATTGATCGCAACCTACACAGGACATGCTTCTGCGCACCCACAAGAGCAGGGAAGCAGCTCGACAAGCGGAGCGAGGCGCACCTTCTGGGAGGCCAGGTACAGCCTGACGTGGTCGATGCGGTCCGCCACGCCCTGCCTGCGCGTCTCCAGCGCGGCCCTGCTGGCCTCCAGCCGCCGGACCTCCTCCCTGGAGTGCCGCAGCTTCCCGGGCACGCCCCGCTGCTCGTACGCCTCGATGTCCCTCTGGAGCTTCTCCGCCTCGTCCAGCTGCTTCTGGGCCCCGCCCACCTGCCCCGGACACAGCACCGGCGTCGCACTTCTTCCCCCACTCATCATCCAGTTGAAACAGAAGCCACCGTGTAACGTGACTATGGCCGGTCTTACTCGACACAACCATTTTCTTTTTAGAATACTATAACAAAATAAAAAAAATAATAAAATAACACTTTGTTAAGACTAAGCTACGGGGTAAAACCAGACAATCAGAGTTGCATGAAGTTGCATTAGTAAATATGCTAATAATGTACATAGCATAATTTATTACCAACATAACTAATTTATACAAAATACAAGATGACACCAGATTTCCTTCCATGATAAATTAAATAAAGAGATTTTTTACCATAAAAATTACCGCATTTAATTTTAAAATAACCCAACTCAATTCAAATATTACAACTAAGCAAGTGAAAGGTAAGTAATTGATATATGTAATATCACTAGATCTGAATGTTGCCACCAAATATAAAATGGAACATATATTTGAGTTGTCATTTAGTGCTATAGTATGTTTCTTGCTTAGATTGTAGTACAAAGCAAATGGCTTCCACTATCACCAGATTGATATGACCCAACATGTTAGGATTTATATACTTATTATTTATACCTACCATCAATAAGTATAAGAAATTATAATTTTTTTTAAATTTTACTATTTGTTGATTTTTCTAAGACCTTAAAATAGTGTATTTTGACAGTATTATTACAGTTGTAAATATTCTCAAAGAAAAAAAAAATCCTAAACACCAATTATTATTTTATAGTAGGAACTATTTTTAGTAGTCGGTCACTATAAATAACAAGGGATTCCAATAATTATGGTCTATGGTCTGTCAGAGCCAAAATTTTTAATATTAAATGATATAAAAAAATTGATGACAAAAATATTCAGTTACATTTTCTTAGAAATTAGAATTGTATATTAATTATCAGATGATGCTCTTGATGAAATGCAACAATAAAATGTATTTCCAAAAACCCTCATTTCAAATTTTCCTTTGAAAAATAAAAACAAATTAAGTACGGCAAACCTCTGCTAAGAAAATTAAGAAGGAACTTCAAAATTTAGACTTATTATTAAGAAAGTAATTTTATTAAAAGGGTAAAAATATATTATGTATTTATAGGTACAATGTTAAGTTTTGTAAACTTATTATTCAGATAATTTTCTTAAATGGGATTTTCTTAAGAGTTTTACTGTACATTAAAAAATATTTCATTACATTATAAAGTTGTGCCTAAAATGTTTTTGCTCTTTGAGTATATCTGCCAACAGACGAACAGTGCACTGAAATAGAAATGTCTTGATAAAACTAATCATTCAGTACTTGTCTTCAGAAAACACTATTTTGATTAGATGTTAACAGAAATGTATTTGCAACAATTACATTTGGGGGACAAGAAATGGCACAATTGAGATTGTTTGTGTCTGTGAAATAATAACAGGTTTGACATAATCTTTATAACAGTACACACATTACGGTACTTTTAAGTTAAGAATAGTTACAAATTTTTATACTGCAGTAGTGTATATTTCTGTACTAGTCTGCACTTTAAGGGCTGTACACTATTCAATTTAAGTTTGATTCACAATTACAGCTCCGGTGTAACTAATGCAAATATTTGACAATTGCGTCAATAAAATAGCGGACAAGAGAGATTAACAGAAAATAAGTTAACAGTTTTCATTTCAATATAAATATACAATATGGTTTTCAGTAAATTAAATTTTTTTTTTGATCTATTGATGACTTGAGAGAAAATTCTAAGTTGAATCTAAAGCTGAAAAAAATTTCAATGAATTTTTTAAATGTAAGAAGATATTATTTTTAATTTGTTTATTATTTTTAAATGTAGGTGATAATATTAATGTCTAAAAGTTTTGATGGCTCCTTCTTAGTTCGACATAATTTTTTTCAAAGTTTTGCTGAGCTGGAATGTAAAAAATTAAGGCTCACACATTTATATTTTGATATTAGCACACACAAAAAAAAAACCTAATATTTTATAAATCTCAGAAATTAAAGAAATTCCCTATCCCAAAAGATGTTTAACATTTTTTGATTGGTTCTCAGAACCAGAAGACAAGCCATCTCCTACCCTGGTTGAATCACGCAACAAATCAAAATACTAGCTCACCTCACTCCTTTTAGTGTCCAGCTTTCTGCGGTTCTCCGCCTGTAGCTTCACCTTGTCTTCGATGGCAGTTTGCAGTTGTATGTTAGCTGGTTCCAGCCTCTCACTTAAATCATCGATGCTGATAGACAGAACAGCAATGTCTTTTTCACATTCTTCCCTTTTCTCCTCCAGCTGTCTGCGCATTTGCAGGTCGCCTTGTATCTGAAACAACCACAATTTACGACTAACACAATCATACCCAAGAATGTAGAAGTTGCAAATATTATGTTCAAATAGTTACAAATTCTTTTAATTTGCCCTTATAATTTAGGATGAAAATTTATTTGAACAATATGCAGTCACAAAACATATAATAAAAATGATTGGCTTGTATTAACAATTCTTGGGAACTAATTTTGGATTTAGCAACATTATTCTGTCTTACTGAAAAACATAAAAAAAAGTATAAAACACAAATCCAAATCAATGTAATTTTGCATTGATCCTGATCCTAACAACTTGACATTAAACTTTATCTATAACAAGCACATAAACAGCTGTGACAGTGTCATCACTCTGGCTCTATCTCACATTCTCCTCTTCATTTAAGAAAGTACACTAATCCCTCACTTAGCACATCTTCAGATTGCGCGAATTCATTTAGCGCGATGTTAATTTTATTGTCCCAGTCTTGACTAGCACGTCTGTAAATTTCAGTTAACATGAAATCACCACAGAAAGAAGAAGAAGAAGAAGAAGAAGAAGAAGAAGAAGAAGAAGAAGAAGAATAAGAAACCAACTATCTCAGGCATGACACCACAAAGTCTGTTTCAACTTCTGTAAACAATAGATGTGCCGTGGCATACAGTTAGCCATACAAGGGGGGAAGAGATGCACGCGCAGGTCTGACTATGCTATCGGCTGTTGTACAAACATCAGTTATGGCAAGTTGAGTTGTGGCTATGGAGTGTAAAGGACCAAATGTTTTTACATCCGCGCATATGCCGCAGTGCTGTACCGTTGTCGCCCAGCCACAGACCAGGCCGTAATGAGCTTCAGTTTAGCCAGTGTAAGGGAGCTCACACAAACACACAGGAACGTCTGCCCACTACCTGCCGGTAACTGTACGTGCCTAAGCACCTGCAGTTAGAATCATAGTGGAATCATGGTATCCAAGTGAGAGTGTAATGCATCGTGTTCAAGTATTTGAGACAAAACTGAAAGTATTATGGCATGCAGAAAGTCATGAAGTCCACACATAAGTTGGTTGCACTTTAGTTTTAAGCAAGTCAACTGTTTGCACAATCGTACGAAATAAGGACTCTATAAAACATTTACATAAATCTGATGCTGTTGGTTCTACTAGCGGGAATATATTTGACATTAGATACCGGAACAAAAACAAACAGATGATTCACGTGGAAAAGGTTGTTAAAAGAATGGTGATATTAAAAAAAAAATTATGGGCCTGACAGGATTGATGTGAACCAAACAATGCTACATGAATAAGCACTTTAATTTTTGAAAATATAAATGTAAATATCGGGACAATAATATTGGTTTCTTAGCCAGTAGAGGATGCTTGGAAAGTTCGCGGAAAGGTACGCGACGTGAGATGGCGGGCACGTCAACCAGCTGACTGACGATAACTATCTCCCATTATGCGGTGTCGCATTATTCCTACAAAGTATTCTATGGTATTTTTCAGTCGGATAACGCACGTGACCTTCCGTCACCTATCCCCGAGTGGGCACTGACGAAACACACACTACCTCTGTTCCCTCTCTCCACGGCATAGGCACATGAAACTTCTAGCACCATCCAGTTCTTCGCCACACACCATTAAAACCGTAAATAATGATTGCATGCCAACACAAAATATTTAAATAGAATTAAAAAAAATTATACATAAATCTTTAAAAAGTAAATAAAACTACTAGTTAAAACTTATAAACTAAAAATTAAGTTTACCTACTTTCTGGTTCTTTCTGCAGTTCATGACTCGTTACCAACCTCAATCATTTTTCCAACAAAATTTACCAGCTTAAAAAAATATTTACCTCACCTTTTTTTAATAAATATTTAAAAAAAATACACTGTGTCTAAAATAAAACTGAAAAAATGCAACTTTAAAAATTACATACGTAAAATTGAAATTAAACTCTATCCAATAATGGGCAACCACCACAGAATAAACAATAATATGGAACGTGATCTACCACCCTATATAAAATATTACCATGTTTTTGTGAGTATTAATACTTGCCTGTGTAAAAATATCCTAAATTTGTGGACCTCAAATTACCTTCACTGTTTACGTGTCAGAAAAAAAACCATCGTGCTGATATCTCTTGTCGGCTGTAGCGTAACCCCACCCCTTAGTAACGTATGGGCCAATTGCAGCTGTTCCTGACGATTGTTGTATTTTATTATTTTTGTTTTTCAATCAAACTTAATTTGAGATATTTTGATTTTATTTAAGTACTCACCATAATTAATACAAATATAAAATTAAAATGTGTGTTATATACAGAGGAAATGAGAATAGTAAATAGAAGCTCAAATTTTTTTTGAATGTGAGAATTTTTTCTATTCCTGAAAATACCAGGAAAAATATTATTCCCTCCCAACAGAAAAAAAAAGTAATGCCCTGCGAAAATTTTTCCAAAAGCCTGGATGCCACACACCAACACACACAACCTTTTAAATTTTTACCAAGAACCTTTTGGTTTGTTTTTACCAAGAAAACTTACATCAAAATGGGTTTAAAACAATATTTAAATATTTCCCAAATAAGTGACGTCCTAAGTGACCAAAGGCTATAATACTGACATTTAACATTAAAAGGGGTGGTTATAATAAAAAAAATTTTACATCCAACCTGGAGCAAATATTTTCCTAAAATATATACTATTCCAAGAAGAGGTGGGAGGTATGGCCCTTTGAAACACAAGCATGAAGTTCTCCTGAAGTCCTCAAGGAGTTGCCCTGTTTGATAGTGTTTGCTTATGAGTCCATGCAGTTTGTCCAACATATTTTCACCCGCAGTGAAGGAGCTCTCCTGAGCCATCATTGACAACTGCAGCTCTTCCTTTTTGCAAGTTCTTAACCCCCTTCTTGTGTTCACCTCTTACAAGGGGTCTCCCTCTTCTTAGTACTCAAATAGTTAGATAATCATGTATGCATAAAATATTAATTTGAATAAAAAAACTGAAATTTTGAAAACCAACCTTTGATAAAAAGAATTCACAGTCCTTAAATGCATGTAATTCAATGCAAACAATAGTCAGGTCTACACCCAGTCAAGTTGGCAGCAGCCAATCAAGAAAAGTAATTTCACAAGTAAAATTTAATGCACTATATTAAAAATGGTGTCTAATAAAATGTTAATTTTTTTGAAGTTTGATAAAAAAAATCCTAAGATTTGATGTGAAAGTAAAACATACTATTTGTGACAATTTGATAGTTTAATGCGACCGACTTATGCATATAAGTTACTAGGTCCTTTAGCAATGTTAAATTTGGCACCTGGCAGAGACATACTGCAAGTATATACATATGTTCACTTAAAATGCAAAACAACTATAAATTATTATAGAATGTTAATCTATTTTATTGGTTAAAAATGTAAGCCCCATTTATATAACTTTGCGCAAACAACAACATTTCCCAATCTAAGTAGGATTTTCTAAAATCTTTATGATCACACAGCACGGGACAACTTGGCTACATCTCCCTCCCTGGCTCATGCACCAAACATTTCCTTTCCCATTCCCTTTTCAAGCAGCTTCACGCCCAAAATTCCTATCTCACGAAGCTGATTCCAGTATTGCAGGATCCCATAAAACACTTCAGCGTACTAGTCACAAATATTCACTCAGGCAATCAGCTACAAAAATAGCAAATATATTAAAATAATCCTGCTCAGTACAATTGGCCACAGAATATAAACGAACAATGTGTAAAGTGACACATGGTTGCAGCCACTAACCTTGAGGTGCTTGGCAAACAGTTGGTTCCTGCGGTCTTGGAGGTTGTTGAGCTCCGTCTGGGAGGAGTCGAACCTGGTGCGGAGGTTATCCAGCTCCTTGGAGGTCGCATCAAGGTCTTTGCGCAGCCTGGACTGCTTGTCCAGCGTAGCCTGCAGGCTCTGTGCAGGATCTGCGCATACACCCAACACAGAAACTTACCGCATTTAATCGCATAATGTCCGCCACCGCATAATGTCCGCACATTTCTTAAATACTTTAAATGGAATTTTTTAAAATTTGCATAAAGTCAGCACCAGACAAAGCAACCTTGGCCACCCCTGAAAGGCACAGTAACAGGATGGAAATTTACTGACACGCTGTCAACAATGCTTTGACCTTGAATTGTTCATTTCTCCGGAGTGGTCGCTGAGAGGGTTTGTAGCTTTAAAAAGACTGGCATCACCGTTGCTCTCGGCGGGACTGAAGATGATGCTATTTGGGAAGAAAGCGATAACGACGACGGGAGCAGCGATACAGAGGACGGTGACAGCGACGAGTCTGAAGTCGAATAGAACTGTTTTGTTGAGCAAGACTGCTACATTCTTTAGTCACTGTCTTTTTTTTTTGTGGCGTAAAGTGTTGTTAAAATGCAGACTACCTAGTAGAAATTTTCTGAGTGCTACTACAGTGTCAATTTTTTTAGGTACCTGAGTTAGGTAGTAATTTTTAATGTATGTTAATTTTTCAACATGTCTAACATCGCGTTTGCTGAGAGGCTTTAATTTTGTTTTCATGTAAGATATGATACGCAACGTAAAGAAAACGTCAGCTGTAACAGAATGGACATACATAAATTCTTACATGTCAGGAAGACAAGGCTCTGCTTTGTTTTTGTTAAAAATTCCTGCTCAGCCTTTTCCACGCTCTGCACTCCTTCCCCCGCTTCAGTCAAGCAGGGCAGGAGGGGACACGCATGCACAGACGTCTGCCGGTAATTTTTTTTACACACACAGTGGGCAAGGGACAGGGAGGGAGGCTCGCCAGTAGGGTTCTGCCAATATTCGAAATTTCCGAATTCGAGTTCGAATTTTTTGATATTCGATTCGTAAATTCGAATCGAATTCATTTTACAATAATTCGACTTGCAAAATCTGGCCCGGATACACTAATATAAGACACCCCCCTCCCCAATTTTTAAAAGAAATGTAAATGGACGATTACATCTTCCACTTACAAAAAATTATACATCGTAACCCCTTATTTACGTTACCGTTAATTACGTTTACACGTTATTTGAATCATTTTATTTCTGTCCCGTTTTAACCTCATTTGATGTAATGCAATGAATTCCCGTTGTTTACAACGCGCCTATTGCTTTACGCAGTTTACGCCGTTCGTTCTGATAAAACTGCTTACTAACTTAATTAATCCTATTACAAAGTAACTTGATGTGTAAATCATGTTTTAAAGACGTTTTTAAAAGTTAAAAAACTTCATCTTTAACGTCTCGAGAGTCTCTTTATACCGCTTATAAAAACGTAAGCAGCGCCAGTTTGGTTGTGTTGGTTCCTGTATTCCAGTATAGAGCGCTCTCACGTAGTCGGATATCGATATCAATATCTCGCAGACTGCATGCACGCGCGCGCGCTCTGTCAATAACCGAGTTAACCAGCACGATCGTTATGCGTATAGTTACAAATCACGTTCTTGTTACGGGTATCTTTTTTTTTTAACGTTGAATAAAATGGTTTTATTGCATCACTCATTAATTTAAATTATTTAGCTTGCTTTTGCAATGCCTCTTGTAAACAAACATTTTCATTGGCTGCCGGCCGCCGCGCACAAAATTTGTGCGCAAGAAATAGTCCCTTGGTTACGTACCATTTGTAAGAATTTTTTACGCTGCCTTTTTTATTACAATTATGTTAGCAGACGCCGTGTGTAGTGTACAGTTGATGCCCGGCCCAACAGTTGTATTTCGGATTCGCGCGTGCACGGTTTGTTATGGCTGACGCCGGACAAGGTTTTGTAAAGCACAGAACTTTGAAACTTTGAAAAGTGCACAGAAAACTATTGTGTTGAATGTTTAAACCTTTTTAGACAAATATCCGGATTGTCGTGTCAACGATATCGCGAGTTTAACTGCGGAATTTAGGAGTGTTTCGAAGAGCAGTGTGCTTCGTGCAAGGAAAGAATTACAGAACACTGGGACATTAACAACTCCCGGGAAGAAAAGGAAACTTGAGTATCCTGTTATCAAAACTTGTGATGATTTTGTGAAGACGGCTATTAGGCGTAAAGTGCATAGTTTTTTCTTCGCAAATGAACCACCTACGCCGAACAAAGTGCTACAGTGCTTCCTGTTATATTACTTCAACATTATTTTATTAGCACCGACTGTACTGAAGTTTCTGTGTTGCAACTAGTGCTTGGCGCGCAAGATGAATTCAGCCTATCACTTGCTGACGCGGCGCAGTGATACGACGGTGTTTGTTTATTTAAAAAATCAGCTAAGAGTGAACCCACGGTCTCACCCCTAATTATAAACTTGATTTTAAAATAAAATGTGCGATGCTTACGCGATAAAAACGGTAAATTTGTTATTTTTATTATGTACCACTTCCTTATGCTGTGATATTTTTATTAATATTTTTATCCTTGAAAGTCAAATATGCTAATTAAGGTGGCAAGTTAGATAGTTTTCTCTACAGCAGGCAACATCAGGGGCGCAACAACTAAATTTCCAAGGCGGGGGGGGGGGGGGGGGGCACTTTTTATAAAGAATCATTGATCCCCCCTATTGAAGCGGGGGTCCGGGGGTTCTCCCCTGGGAAAATTTATATTTCAAGGTGGAAAATGGTTAGGGGCAGGACATTTTCACGAAAAAATCTGAACGCCTACTAGATTGCAACAATGTATACCCACACCAGCGGTTTCTTCCTTGTGATTGGCGGCAGTCTGCAAGAGAAGTCGTTGCCTTGTTTGCACGAGCCACTAAGGACGAGTTTGCTTGCACAATGAATTAGTGTGATTGGTTGTTGTAAAAATCAACATGCACCTCAAAGTAACTCACCCAATCACGAAACACAGTCGATGCTACAGTGTTTTAACTTCCAGCTACTCTCAGGATCTTTTCATGGCCCTAAAAATGATGCTTTTAAGCATTTTTGTTATCTAAAAATTGATTACACAGCACTTTCTTTGCCCCCGTTTGCCCCCACTTCAAGGTTTCCGAGAGGGGAAAAATAACCTTGCCCCCCCCAGGGGCGTAGGAACCGGAAGGGGCAGGGGGGACGTGTCCCCCTGAACTTTTTGGGTGGAGGGGACTATCCCCCCCAACTTTCTAGACAGTGATATTTTTATTTTAAAATATTATTCCGCATTTCTGTTATGCTATTTGAATAAATCAATAATCTAAGCAATTTTAAGCGAATCGGGTACCATGTATCAAAGGTTCATGTGCAAGAAATATGTCCAGCATCGAAATTATAACATTCAAAAACAAACTTTACTTTAAAGGCAAAGTTTATAAATTATAAACAATTTTTTTTAATATTTCTAAGTGTACATGTTTTTTAAATTTGGATTAAAAATATCGTAAATGAATTAGTTGTAGAAAATAATTTATAAAAATATAATTATGATTGTAAAATAATACTATTTAATTCCATTCGAGTAAAAAAAAAAGAGAGCTTGTGCCCTCCCTGCCATCTGCCCAACTTTATTTGTAAATTCTTCTCTAATCAAATTTTATCTTAAGGAAACAATAATAATTTTAACATCGCTGTATCCATTGGTTAGATACAAAAACTGCTTAAAAAGTGCTATTTTGCACTTTTAAAATCAAAATTTTCCGGGGGAGGACCACCAGACCTCCCGTCTTAGTAGGAGGAGAATGGGTTTACATGACATCAAAATCATTATTTTTTCCCCCCCAACTTTATGAACACAGCTACGCCAATGCCCCCCACCCCCCCCAACACGGTTGTTGTGTCCCTGGACAACATAGTTACCAGCCACAGAGAATTGTTGCCGCACCATGTCGATGAACTCACCTTTCCTCCATGACAATTTGAAATGATTTGCAAAGTGATTTATGTAAGTGCTATAAACATATAATTTTTAATTTTTTTTTTTTAATTTTTGAGAATCTGGTTGTGCTTCTTCAAAATAGTCTCACTTTAATTTTAGTTACTTGATTTAAACTGTGAATTATGTGACAAATTTTTCAAAGGTGGTATGTTAAAAAATTTTAATGATCTATGTTATTTTAATAAATATTCCCAAATTCGATTCGAAAAAAATTCGAAACTCGTGAATTTTTTTGAAATTCGATTCAAATTCGATTCGAACTGAGAAATCACAATTCGCAGATGTCTACTCGCCGGCGCCGGCTAATGGAGACATTAGACATCTGCCCCGTGCCGTTAGTGGCCATCTCAATGAAAGATTAAAAAAATATCTATTCACGCAAAGCGTTTATTTTGTGTAGGCTGGCTGCGGCTTCTGAACGTAAGAGCGCAAACGCGAGTGAGAGAAGAAAAAAAAATGAGTGGCGTCTTCCACTAATCGCCAGCACAAATTATCTCGACACCTAATATTTTTCAACTGGGACGAGGGAAGGGTGCCAATTTTACGAAGCAGCGATTTTACTAATGCAATCCGCGGAACCGTGAGCATACGTAAAATCAGGGTACTAGTAAACTAATTATGAGAGAACATTTTTTTACTCTACACAAAACATGTAAAATTTTGAGGAAAAATTTTTTTTTTCGGACTTCACCTCATAATGTCAGCACCCCATTTTTTTGGTAAAAAATGTAGCCAAATTACTGCGGACATTATGCGAGTAAATACGGTAATTGCTGGTGAAATCTGACTACACAAGGTTTGCTTTTGTGCTTCCATAAATACACTCGAGTGTCAAGGATGAACATTAAAAGGCTGTGTATAAATTGCTTTTCAATTTGCATACAAATGTTACACTTCTACCATTTGTATTTTTTAAAGTAATTAAACAAGATTTGTAATTGTACTAGTAGCAACGTAGCCCAGATAGTTGCAGAAATCGGGCATGTGCAAACAGGATATTGGACAGTGAGGTGGCACTGTTGTCAATGTGTAGAGTACATACTAGTGATGGCCCGATATTCAATATTCGATATCGTAGATCAGTAATATCGGCACATTTTTCAATATCGGACATCGGTAAATACTTGCGATATTTCGATAACCAACGTTTGCTCTCGCCAATAATACTTCTCACATAACCTTAACCGTAATTCCAAGCTTATTTTCCGTTGGCGTAATTTATCTTTCTTCACGTCACCATATTACCTAGTAATTCCAAGCATATTTTCCACTGAAACAATTTCAAGCCTATTTCTTCTATCTGATACTGCAATGCATCCCGACGGTACAATTCTTCCATGTGTACACAAATCCCAGTCATTAGTGCATATGTATTTATTCGTTTCAGATATTCGCAAAGTGTTTTCGCTTGATGAATTTTCGAAGTTCACTAAGTGTACATAAATTGAAAACATAAACAAACATAATTACGATATTTAATTTAATAAGTGTTGTAGCCGCAAGTAAACACGAAGAAGAATAAAGTTGCTACTTGATATAATTTCTTTCCGTGTCGTTTCATGGTCACCAACTGCTGTTCTATACAAAGACGTTATGTAAGTTTTACAAAAGCTAAAATATGAAACGTGTTTAAGTAGGGCAAGTTGCAGCAAAGGTATTATGTTGGCTATATTGAGTGCATTGCCAACAACATAAA